>NW_006435762.1:595740-597051 GCF_000325575.1 Pteropus alecto | reverse complement strand
TAGGTGATAAATATTTTATAGGGGAGTATTCCTAGTCAGTAGTCAGCGAAATAGGTTTAAATATTAGGCTTTTGAGCAAAGCATCTAGGAAATGTCCCTTTTCCTTTTGTGAATATATTAACTGCAATACAGAGGGGACTTCTTTTAGGTGGTGATCAGAGGCAGCAAGTTGGGTCACAGTTTTACCTTCCATGTTGGTTCTAAATCCCATACTATATTTTTGGATCAACGAATTGAGCAAGCACTATTAAACTTTCTTGAAATAGAGAATGTGTAGCATAAGGTTTTCCAGGAGAATGTAGAGCAGGGAGGTAGAAGTGGCACTCACCTTTGAAGCTAACATTTTCTAGGACTCTCACTGAGACTTAATGATAAATCACTCACATGACACTGTTTCCACTTTTGATTCTCTGAAAGATAATATGCCTAAGATATTATTATCATATTCATCAGAGATTATTGTCCCTTCTGGTTTATATGCTGTCTATAAGGGTTTATGTTTAGCATTCTGTCCTATTACATTCTTTTCCTTGTTATCATCTTACTGTGAGTGCAATGATCATATCTTAATCCTGTATTCAGTCATTTTTTTTTGTATTTTAATCTTGTATTCATTTTTTTTGTTGGCTGCACCTTAATTTAGAAAATATTTAAGAAAGATAAAGTAATAAATTTATATATTCCAAAGACTATGCCTTCTCTCTTATGACTTAGGTTTGTGATTTTTTTAATGTAAAATATGTCTCATCACTTAGTAGAAATTTTTCAGGCTCTTTTTCATTTTCTTTTTAGATTGTACATGTTCTAATTTCTGAGTTTGGATTGTATATAGAAATGGCAGATCAAATATTAATATTTAGACAGGAACAGTCAAAATTCAAATGTCATAGCTCATAGCTGTTTACACAATTTTTTTTTTAAGGAAGAGTCACTCTGAAATTAGAAGAGACTTGGAATTTTCAAAAATGAGAATGTGCATCTTCCCCAGAGTAAGAAAGCCATGAAGAATTGCAATGTTGGGAATTCTTTGTACATGCTTCTATTGATACTCTAATCATACCATATAACAATTTTCTGTTTACATAGCTGCCTTCTTGTATTAGCCTGTGAGCTGAGAGAGAGTCCATATGATATTAATTTTGTAGTGCAGAAATCCAAATCACCGAATCACAGTGTCTGTTATAGAGTGGTTGTTGAATAAGCACATATTGAATAAATGAAGAAGAGAACAGACCAATTGTTCTTATTGGTCTCCAAAAGAGAATTTTGCTAAAAAAGAGCCAATTTCTTTAGTGTAGACCCAAGCCTAAA
>NW_006435762.1:585293-595683 GCF_000325575.1 Pteropus alecto | reverse complement strand
GCTCACAGGGACATGGAAATCTCTTTGTCATATTCCATAAGCCAGAATACCTGGGTAGTTACCTCATTGACTTTCTGACCAAAGAAGATGCTCAATTGAGAGTTAAAATGAGACTTGGTTCTATTTCATCCAATTGCCGTCCAGAACTTCTCAGTGTGTTGTAACAGCTGTCACAGTCAGCAGCTCTTTTGTTGAACTCTTTGCTCTAAATGCTCGAATAGCATTTATGTTGCTTCTCAAAGTTGTAGTCTCACACTCTGTTCTCATAACAAAAATTTTTCAGGTTAAGGGCCTAATTAAATATACATGGGCTTTTTCCTTTTGCCAAAGGACAGCCAAATACCACTTCCTTCACATTTGCTTAAGGACAAAAGTATTTCAGTTTCAAAAAGAATGCATTTTGTTCTAAGATAAAATATGGCACCTATGAAATCATATAAGATGTAATTTAAGAAACACCAGCTCGGTATTATAACAGGATTTTCTTATCAAGCTCTCTCCAGATGCTGCAGCTGCCACTTAGGCAATGCCAATGTCTGGTGTCATGCCAGTTTGATGCAAGTTGGTTCCACTTGTCACCCTTTCAATTTCCCAGCCAGCCTCAATTTTAAAGGGCATATTAGCATTATCATAGCAATCTTAAAGATGTGTCTTGGCTTGACTTTAAGCCCGTTTTGTTTCTAAGTCACAAAATATAATGAAATACCACTGAGATAAAAAGGATTTTATTGTCTATATATGACATCAAATGCTCTAATCTCTGACCAAAGAAATCGAAGGTTTTAAAAGGTTATTTTATGAGACACACTACAGTATAGCATCAAAGAGAATGAGAAGTGCTTTGGAACATGCTAGTTTAAATAATAGGTAGGAGGTGTGTTCCCTTACACAGTTTGGCAAACCCTATGCCTATCGAGTGAACAGAAATAGTTTTAATGGAACTCTTTAAAAGAGTACAGAACTGTGTGATAAAGTAGAAAATCTGGAAACATAAATTCACTCTAAATTAAATTATTGAATAGTAAAATTACTTGCTCTGTCAATTATTAATGGCAAATCTCAAGCTTGTCTAAAATATAGATGTTTACCTCAGGATCTTTGGATTCCTTCTGTTTGGATGTACCGCTGGCTAAAAATTACATTAACTTAAATTTTGTAATAGAGGCATTTGTCTTAAGATGAATGAAAGTCTCAGAGACTATTAATTACTAATTACATTATTTGATCTTTTTAATCATCACTATGGAATCTATGTGAAATTTAAATATAAAGACTCAAGATTTTTTAATCTTTTTGTGAGTATTATTTTTGTCTCCTTTATTTTCTCATATACTTAAAGCTTTACTTTTTTATCATTCACAAATGAGTATAATAATTTCTACTTCATCGAGTTGCAGTGAAGGCATAGAGTAGCTTTAGAAGAGTTCTGGAAATACAGTAAGTATTCCAAAGTCACTGGGCTCTCTCTCAAACACATAGACATATGTACCCATGCATGCACATGCACATGCACATGCACATACACACATGCACAGACACGAACACATCCTTTATGGAAATATGCAATAGGAAAACTCATCAGCAACTGGTTGCATGGATCTAGTTAATTTTGAGAATTAATCTAAATTTATTTAAAAATTATTAGAATTCTAAATTTCATTATGAAGAAACAACAAACCTTTGCCCTGGTGGAGGAAGTAGGAGGGCTCTGTTTTCCCTCATAACATAATCAAAGTGAAGTTTCAAAGCTGGGATATCTTCAGATCTATAACTCCCCAGCTCAGCATTGCAACAAAATAGATCTTCATTGCACAGGGCCATAATTGCCTACTGGTCTTGGAACAGCAAATAATACCACATCCCAAAGGGATGGAACAAGGTAAAGAGAAACTGGAGTAGGTTGTGAAAAAATTGTTTACATATTAAAGAGTTAGTGAGAAGCCATTAAATCACTTTTGTAAAATCAAGCTATGTGTTCAGATTTGTGTTTTAGAGAAAATTCCCTTAGCTGCATCATAAAAGCACCGGAAAAAGTGGACATTAGTACAAAAAAAAGTACAAAAGCAGTTAGGAGACTATTTTGTTGATACGTGCTTATCATTCCATGTGGAAAATTAATAGAAGGGGTGGTTAAAGGCTTTGTTCCTACTTCCTGGGTCTGAATCCTGGTTCTACCCTTATTGCCTACAGGTACCTGGGCAAATTATCTAATTTCTCTGTTCATAAACATAACACTCTAAATAGAGTGTACACACTCTATTATTATAAGTTGCATAAGGGCATACACTAGAAATTTCACATAATTGACAGTGCATCACTTAGTGGAGAGGTGGGTAGTTTATGTTTTAAATTGGTGAGACACAACTCTAAGTTGCTTGAGTTTCTTACATTGTACTTATCCCTTTTCCATTCTCAGTTTTAGATTAATGTATAAATCATACAAAATTATAGATAATGTAATAAATCTTCAGATTATGAACCATGGCAACCCCAATGACATGAGTTAATTAGATACAATAAAGGGAAAGTCACTTAACCTTTCCATGTCACCAGCTGATAATGCTGATCCCATGGAAATGTTTGGAGTAACTGGGAAAGTGTATGTGAAAGTGCCTAAGAAATAAGAAGTGCTTAATTTGCTTTAGTGGAATTTGAATTTGACCTCCATTGTAAAGGGAGAAAAGGCAAAATGATTAGATTAAAGATTTATGCCAAATTTGAAACAAATGCACTTTTTAAATGTGATAATCCCAAATCACTGCTCTATTTGTGTAAATTATGTTTGGTCTGGTTTAGGACTTATGGGTCCACTTCTCCCACTGGCTGTGATTTCATCAACATGAGCAGCCCTAGAGTTGAATAACATCTGTGTCAGTTTTGGCTCTACCTTTAACCAGCAGTGAGACTTTGTACAGGCCCTCTTAGCTCCGTCATTTAGAAGCTGTTAAGCCTTCCTTACCACATTGCTAAGGTTATTGCGAAGACAAAATGTTGCTTCCTAAAGCTCTACAAATATGTGGGATTTTATCCCTGGTGTTGGTAGCTTACCACTGGAGGCCCCAGTCACGGTGAAAGGGTCTTTCAGCCTCATGGGAAGAGAATGGCTTGCTTCAGAGTGAAAACAAAGACCAGACCTCAGTAGAACTTCTTGACCCCTTTCTTTTCCAGTGTGACTTTAGGCAAATCAATTAATCTCTTCAGCTTCACTTAGACCACCTGGAAAATGGGGATAATAATCTACCTTACGAAGAATATATGGTAAATTGCCCCCATTCAAGCGTCAAATTATGAAAGTGATAACATGGGGGATTGATTTAGCAAACATGCCTAATTTCTGATGTTTTCTTTTATACAGAGTCTCCACTTCACAGATGGTCGTGGTCCAAACAGATAACTCTATTTAGGATGTTGTTGGTGGGTTTAGTGGGAGGTGTTCATAGCACTAGAATGTGTGCACCATGAACTTCTTGAGGGCTGATGTCCACAGACATGAGTAAGTTGAATGTGTCAATGTGCCTGATTATCTCAATAAGCATCACCTTTGTGTCACACACTCAGGTTGGCTTTCAAAGCTGTCTTACTTAGGATAGCTTGAAACTTCTTTAATATGATGGTCTCCATAGATTCAATTTTATATATTTATTTTTTAACATATATAGTATGCTAAAAAGAACAAAGTAGTCCATATAAAGAAAAGGCGCAGTTCCCTCCTAGCCCAATTTCCACTGACAACCATTGCAATTCTTGAAGTTATTACTCCTTTATTTACATTATTATTAAAATTAATTATGTTATTTTTTAATTTTTCAGTTTTAGATATTTTCCATCTTAATTCCATTATTTAGGAATTAGGATGTAAAATTTAGCTCTCTTTTATCATCCATCACATCCAAATAGATGTCTCCTTCATCTATCCATAAAATATAGTTGTAACTCACTTTTGTTAATTCCATGTAGATAGGTTTTCACCATTAAAATGATATAACTTTGTTTTTTGCTATTTTTATTGATAAATCAAGCAATATGTGTGAATTTACTTCCTTTCTTGAAGAACTTTACATGTTTTCTGTAGTCATCTGGCTCTTTTATTCTCTTTGTCTAATGGTCTATCAGTCTCAATTTTTTTTCTTCTTGGTGATACCCAGAAATGTTTCCTTGCTTCTCTGGCCTAGCACTGTCTAGTATGGAAGAAACTGTCATCCTGGGTCTTCCTCTTGTGTTCTTATTGATTCTCTTTATCTCCCTCTTGTGTTTGGTCCTTGGTTCATGGATCCCATGTGTTTCCCATTCTTGATTTATTCTGGCTCTTCTTGCTGCTGAATGAGCTTTCAGTGCTTTTCTTCATGTCTGCCTCTCATCTGTAAGACTAATGTAATTTGTTTGTAACAACTAGTGCATGAACCAGTTTGACCATTTGCAGACAAACTGAGAAGCAAAACTAGACATGCTCATGACAGATACAGTATCTTTCTTGCAATATTGATCTTATAATGATAGTGACCAAAGTATTTGAGTCTCAGACATTATCCAGACTACTCAGTGGAGGAGACCTTATGTTGAAGATCTGTAGCTTAAATTTATTATAATTTTCCTTTGTTGACAATAGCTGTCATATTCCAGGTTATTTTGATTCTTTCTGGTTATTTAAGAACAGATTTTCAGTTTTTGTGTGATAATATGTTGTAGGTATAGCTACAAAGAAAATATGTAATGAATAAAATCTAATAAGCAAAAAGAAAATGTAAAGATTTTTTGTGAATATCCTGATACTATAAAACTCCAAATTTAAAATAATAGTTCTTTTCATAGTTAGAAAAAGAAAGGTTTGGTTAAAAAGCAATAACAAACTTACCTATAATTTAAAAGATAAAATTTGGCAAAATGTTAAAATAATAAATATCAAAGACTTTTTATTGCTTCTAGGACATACATTTGGGACATTTAGAAAATATAAGAAGCTAAGAATAAAGAGTGCATAGCAGATAATAGTTTGGGATTATCTCTCAAATAAGATGAGCAAAATTGTAAAATTTGATTTAAGGATATTACCAAATTTCTGTAGTGGGTTGTAAAAGCAGTCCTGTAACCTTCTGAATACAGTATTTATTTACCTTGCATACATTTTTTTTTTTTCTTAGAGTTTGTACAACTAGGAGGGTCAGGCAGGAAGAGGGAAAGAAATGAATTGATAATGTTTCACGTTAAAGATGCAAAATAAGTGAAGTAAACATAGCAGAGAACTTAGCCAAATGCCATGAGTACATAAAAAAGAGACAGTTTATTTCTGACTAAGTAGTTTCAGGAAAGCTTCAAAGAGGAGATTATTCTGTGTTTTGAATGATAGTAAGATAATCCACAAGGGAAAGAAATCAAGAATATGTGATATATTTATACTGATTCACAGCCTACTGTATTCTTATAGCAGTCTTACTGATATTGTTATTATTGTTGTCACTTTACAAATGAAGACTATGAAATACTAAAAAGCCTACGTTACTTTCTTAAATTTATAATTGTTATAAGTGGTTAGGGATGGCACAGTTGAAAAAAATGCCTCCCAAATCCAATCTGATGACGGTTTTAAGTATAATCCACTCATGATGTTATGGTCAGCAGAGACCTAGAAATGTCAGTCTCACCAAATGTGATTTTGTGTACAGGAACAGAGTGTTTCTTTGATTCTAAATTACCTTTGCAATGATTCTAAAAATTATTTGCCACAGTGAATACGGATGGTCTATAAGAGTGCTTCCAATTCTTCTCCATCACCTGGATGACCCAGAAAAATATCTTAATAACATACATTCTAGTCCCCATTACCACTAAACATTCCATCGACTTTATCAGAAAAATTGAGATTGGTTGCTAAAAAATCAGTCTTTTTAATTGCTCCTCAGGTAACTGAAATTATCAGCTGAAAATGGAACACACAGTTCAAAAGAAGAAAATGAGAAATGTAATTATTTTTTTCCAAATCATCATCCTTTTCCAATATAAAACTGTATTACATCACTTATATATATAACTAATGTAGTTTTTTTAGTGTAACAAGGGACACTGATATGAAACCATAGATGACAATGCCATATGATTAAAAATGCACACATTTTGATTACTTAGTTATTTCAGCTAAGAATGAGCACATATTTCTCTAAATATTTTTACTGAAGAACCCCCTCAAGCCCAGAGAGTTTCTTCACTGAGCTGTTTTTAAGTATTATCAATGTAGTTACTATTTTAATTCTCGTGAAAACACTATTTATATACATATTACTTCTGTGATTTAAGGAGAAAAAAACAATTATCATGAGGTTTATGCATTGTGAATTTTTAAAAGCAAATTCTCTTTGTTCTGAACAGTTTGAGTGGTTTGCTCACTTCCATGGATTATAGAACCTGTTATCAGAAAAAACAACCAAAACATTGAGGTCATTTGGAATAAGAGGAATATGTAGTAAAAGAGTCTAGAATAGACTATAAAAGGCAATAGTAAACAACTCATTAATAACTATGAGACTTCCCTTGTCTTGAAGTGTAGCAGGCTTGGGTTGCTGATCAAAACACTTCTGTGACATTACCTGAGTCACTTTTTTTTCTCTGATTCTCAGCTTCCTATCACAGTCATTAAGTGGGTCAAATGAGGAGATACAGATTACAAAACTTTAAAAACTGTAATGTGTGATTCAAACATGATAATGATGAGATGGTAATAATAATGATGATGATAATTGAACCTCAATATGATACAGAGTTCTTTGACAAAAGAAAAAAATACATACTGGAACTACACCTTTTCATGGACAGACACAAAACATATCTTTAATCATAAAAGGTTTACAAAAAATGTTTTATATTATAATTGCTTTAATTCTATATTTTGCTTGTGATTTCTAAGACAAGACTTATTGGTCAATGTTTATTTATATTAAATGATAAATTTATTTATTAAAAAATCATTTAAAAACACTACATTTTGTTGTTATTGAGAAGACAGAGTTAGACATGGTGAAAGACAGACATTTGTTCAAATTCCATCTTTGTCACTAATCTTCGTGATTTTGAAAAATTATTTTAAATCCTGAAATCTTAAGTTTTTATCCATACTAAGGTAGCAGGTTTGTTAGGAAACAAATGTTGGAAAATAACTCTTCACAGCACCTGGACCATTATAAATATTCAAACAAACATTCAATCATGTCTTTCCTTCTACTTCTCAAGTTTATACTTAATAATATCACTTTAGGCATAGGTATTTTAATACTTACTGGTGCTTAATCCCATGAGATTCTTCATCTTACTCACTGTTATGGGCTGAATGGTGTTCCCCTTGCCAACTACATGTGTTGAAGTCTTAACTTCAAGTAGCTCAGAATGTGACATTATTTGGAGATGGGATCTTTATGGAGGTAATTAAAATGAGTTCATTTAGTTACGCTTAAACCAATATGACTGATGTCCTTATACAAAAAAGAAATTTGGACACAGACACAGGCAGAAATTAATGTGAAGACACGGGGAGAAGACAACCATCTACAGCCAAGTGTGAGGCCTAGAACAAATTGTTCTCTCACAGTCTTCAAGAGAAACCACCCCTGCTGGCACCCGGATCTCAGATTTCTACCTTCCAGAACTGCAAGGAAATAAATTTTGTTGTTTAAGCTACACAGTCTATGGCACTTTGTTATGGTAGGCTTGGCAAATTAATACACTCACAAATGTTTAAAGAAAATGTTGGGAATGTTGGTTTGCAAAGCTTAGCCCAGAGATTGCTGCAGGCTCTGTACTCATCTCCTTTACCCCTGTAATTCCACAGACTGACAGGCAAGTTACTTACTATCTACAAAATAGGAGGGAAGTACCAGAGAACTGTCACTCCCAGGGCAAAAAATGTGTAGGGGGTACAAATGGAGGTAGACTTTTGCTCACAGAGATGCTCCAGGGAGCCAGGTCTGTGAGATGTACCTTGGGTTTTAGGAGACTCAATATTTAATTCAGGACAAATTTTTGTCTTACTGCCTGTCACTGTGATTAGTCAAAGGGCACATCACTCAAGCTGACAAGATTGGTTAACTTAGTGCTAGAAGTGAAGGGCCTTTATTTTGGTTGTGAAGTTGTGAGAATTTGGCATAGGCCAGAATCTCTAGTTAAACTTTTCACTAAGATCGGCCAGTCTCAAAAAACAGAAAAGCAATGATGAGAGATGAAAAGACAAAAGTCTTGATGGTATACACATATCCTTGGTTTCAGTCTTCCACAAAGTAAGCTCTAACCCAACCTTACTTTGGTTGGTTATTTTAACCAAGACATTTTTCATTGCAACCAATTAAGTCTTTACTGATATAAAACGTATACAAATTTTTTAAAGAAAATTTGGAGGCTCTGTTCCCCCTATTTTTGAATGATGATTAACATTTACTTTTTATTTTGCATCTGTTACTAGATTCAAATAAGTAACATACATTTGTTGTAAAATAGATCCAAACGAAATCTCTATGAAGTAAAAAGTGATGCTCCTTTCCTCTTACCTTTTCTCATTTCCTAGGATAACCATGATTACTCATTTGTGTGCTGCCTTCAAGAAATTTTTAAATATATGTCCATATATTTATATATTTTATATTCATAGAAGACTATGCAATGTTTTATTTATATATTTTTCAGACCAAGTTGTTTTTCTCACAAAAATGAGAATTTAGAATCATACTGTATCAAGTAGGATATGTTCAGCTCCAAGTAATAAAATATTTTATTTAAAGTGCTTTTGACATTGAGAAAAATTTACTAGCTCATATAACAAAAGTCTTGATGTGACAACTTCTGGTAGTCTGGAGGTTAAGTCAGTGGCACGATGATGCCTATAACTCAAGGCTTTCTTTATCATGTTTCAATGTCTCTCTTCATGGTAGCAAGATGATTAAAGCAGTTCCAAATGTCAGAAAGAGACATCACAATACCCATCACAAAAGAGAAAGACATTTCTTCACATATGTTTCTTTTTACTAGTGAGGACAGCTTTTTCCAGAAGCAGAGTTGTGTTTCATTACTAAGGGAAATGTCTATAATTAAATTTTATTAATCATGTCCTCCTTTCTCTTCCCCTGAACTTAGGAGGGTAACATCTTACCTGAACACTCTAAAAGGTGAAACCCTAAAATAACTGTCAGCAAGGAAGATGGAAAGGTATGGGGTTGGTATTTGATAGCTGGGTAGGGGGAACCAAAAATGCATATTCAAAAGATACACACACACACACACACACACACACACACACACACACACACATACACACACGTGATACACAGCCTTGAAACTTTTTAAATGTAATAATATATAATGTTTATATAGTTACCTCACTGTTTCAAATAGAAATATAATATTTACTTTATTCTATGCACTTTTAAATTGAGGTTAATTTTTCATAAAATAAAATTAATCATTTTATAGTGAACAATTCAGTGGCAATTAGTATATTCACAATGTTGTGCAACCACTACTTATATCTAGTTTTAAAATACTCAATGTACTTCAATGATGACCTATTTTCCCAAATAAAATCTCGCTGATTAATTTTAAGACCAGGAAAAAAATTTATCTATTTTAGTATTAAAAAGGAAAATGCCACCCTCGTTCTTCCTCAAAAAGATTTTTATATTGATAAAGAAAGTAAGCTCAATTAAAAGCCTTGCTCTCAGAAAATTTAACTTTTTTGTTAAGAAATTATTCTGGCATATTCTTGTCATTACACAGTCATTTATATTCCAGTTCTCTTTCAATTTTTCAAAAATTTTACAAATATGTTTTATTTTTCAATTTGAATGTATTTCATGTAATTCTAGTTGAAGATTATTAGACTTTAGATGCTAAACACCAAGGAAATTACATTATTAAGTTGATAAATTTAAAGACTTCATACTTTCGTACTTAGTTAGCTACACATAATTCAGAATTTGGGTGGAGGATCAGGTAGAAAAATATGCTGCATATTATATTTAACAGAGGTAACCGGTTGTAATTCATCTGGTTATTTGGGTTGACTATGCTTTTAGAATTTGATCATTATCATTTAATATCATATTGGGATGTTTTTAAATCTACTTTGCCAGGCTCAGATTGTTCTCTTTGAACTTGATGTATGTCAAAAGAACTTTGTAGTTAAATATAGACTTGGGATTTCATGGCTAAAGTATGTCATCTAGAAAAAAATAAAAGTTTTCAGAGACAAATCATTTTCCTTTTAGAGTTGAAAAAAAAAAAACAGTCTATTACCTGTATGAACTTCTCTCTGTTTTTTTTTTTTTTAAATAACACATTATCTATTTAGCTTTTTGCACTGCATACATTGCAATCACATTATAGAACTTAAATTAATATCTCTGAAACGCTGTTGAAA
>NW_006435762.1:555351-585277 GCF_000325575.1 Pteropus alecto | reverse complement strand
TGGGCAAGATTAAACTGAAATTATTGAAAGTTGGTATTATGATTGCCTCTTGTAAAGCAATTCCAACTCGGGATGCTTTCTTATAATACCCTGTCACTAAAGCATGCCCATCTTTCAATACCATTGTGGTTTATTATGAAATAGGGCAAATAATTAAAATTATTTGAGAGTTGAGAAAAATCACATACATAGAAGTAATTTGAATTCTAATTAATTGAGAGAGATTTAAAGTAGGGAGAAGAAATTGATAAGACCATACTTACACATACTGTTTTATATAAAAGAATGTTGAACCCCATCTGACCGCATCTTTGAATTGCCAAACATGTCCAAGGATGGGAAGCACTCTGAGGTAATTGATGTCAAGCACATCTCTGTCCTGTTTCTTCTGATGTTTACAAGGTGTGCAAACTTGAAAAAAAGGATTCTAATTCTCTAAGACTCATTTGTGTCACTTATTGAGCTTTTACACTACTACCTCTTTTCTTCTAGAGAGTGTTAAATAACATATTTGCAAATAAGACAAGTAAATTGCTTAGAACAGTGCCAGGCTAAGAGTAGACACTTATAAAATTCTAGCTATTTTATTATTTTCATCTATACAGCATTCTGGTAGAAAGAGTCATTTAGATGCCATTGTTATGGATATGTATCATGCTATCTTTTAAACTAAAGATATTTTGGAAGGATAATCTGGACCTATCGTTGTCAGTGTATTTTTACTCTGATACACCAGAAAGATACATAGCGATTTACTATGTCAGTGATTCCTAAAATCTCTGGAATGCCTCTGTGCATGCATGCACAATCTCCAGGTGACTCTAACACCATTACTCCCTTTTTCCATCTTCTCCACCAGTCACAATTAATCACTACCTCCAAGCATTAAATAAGGGTATTTTAATTTTACCCTCATTTGACTCTATGTTGAATACATTTTAAGGTTTTAAAAGGTGAAGAAAACATCATTATAAATTCAACGAATCTCTGAAATAGAAATTTTACTGAAAGAATCTTAATGATTTATTATCATCACCAAAGTAACATCTTTTATTTAGGTTGACATCTATAAGACACATTAACATTGACTAATAATCCTAATTTCTTATGGTAACAGCGCATTGTTTTTCTGTTATCTTCTTTTTTAAACCTTTACTCAATACCATAATTTATTTTATTTTTTAATTAAGTTTATTGGGATAACATTGGTTAATACAATTATATAATTTTCAGGTGTACAATATAATTTGACATCTCTATATTCTAATGTGTGTTTACCACCCATGGTCCAGTTGCCTTCAGCTACCATATATTTGATCCCCTTTACCCATTTACCCTCACCTCCCCTATATTTGACCCCCTTTAACCATCTACCTCCCCACTCCTCTCCCTCCCTGTACACTCTGGTAACCACTAGTCTATAGTCTATGTCCATGAGTCTCTGTTTGTCCTGCTCATTTGTTGCTTTTAGGTTTATATCCCACATATAAATCATATCATGTGATTGTCAACTTTTTCTGTATGGCCTATTTTGCTTAGCATGATTATCTAGAGGTTTGTCCATGTTGTTGCAAATGGCAATATTTTATCTCTTCTTATGGCTGAGTAATATTCCACTGTATATATGTACCACACCTTCTTCAGCCAATTATCTATTGTAGGACACTTTGGTTGCTTTCATGTCCTGGCCACCGTGAATAATGTTTCTATGAACATTGGAGTGCAAATATCTTTTTGGATATGGGTTTTCAAGTCTTTGGAGTAAATATCCAGTAGAGGGATTGCTGGATCATATGGTAGATCAATTTTTAGTTTTTTGAAGAACCTCTATACTGTTTTCCATAGTGGCTGTACCAATTTACAGTCCCACCAGTAGTGTTTGTGGGTTCCTTTTTCTCTGCATCCTCTCCAGCATTTGTTATTACTTGTCCTGTTAATGATAGCTATTATAACAGGTGTGAGATGGTATTTCATTGTGGTTTTGATTTGCATTTCCCTTTGTATTTCTGTGATATCTTTCATCCCTAATTTTGTTTATTTGAGTCCTTTCTCTTTTTTCTTTAATGAGTCTGGCCAAGGTTTTATCAATTTCATTAACCTTCTCAAAGAACCAGGTCTTCTTTGCATTTATTTTTTCTATTTTTTTTCAATTTCATTTATTTCTGCTCTAATTTTGATTTCTTTCCTTCTATTGACTTTAGGCTTCATTTGTTCTTCCTTTTCTAGTTTTTAGAGATGAAGCGTTAGGTTGTTTATTTGGGCTTGTTCTTGTTATTGGAGATAGGCCTGTAATGATATGAACTTTCCCTTTTATGATTGCTTTTGCCATGTGCCAAAAGTTTTGATATGTTGTGCTGTCATTATCATTCGTTTCTATATATCTCTTTATCTCTCTTTTTATTTCTTCTCTGACCCAGTTATTCTTTAGTAGCATGTTGTTTAATCTCCATGTATTTGTGGTTCTTCCTGATTTCTTTTTGCAGTTGATCTCTAATTTCAAAGCATTATGATCAGATAATATAGTTGGTATGAATTCAACCCTCTTATATTTGTTGAGGCTATCTCGGTGACCCAGTATGTGGTTGATTCTTGAGAACATTCCATGCGCACTCAAGAAGAATGTATAAGCAGCTGTTTCGGGATAGAAGGCTCTGTAAATGTCAATTATGTTCATTTGGTCTTAATGTGTCATTTGGATGTTATTTCTTTATTGATTTTCATTTGGATGATCTGTCCATATCTAACAGTGGGGTTTTAGATACTCTATTATGATAGTGTTTTGGTCTGTTTCTCCCTGTTAGTAAGTGCTTTACATATTTTGGGGCTCCCTGATTGGGAGCATTAAGTATTAATATGTGTTATGTCTTCTCAGTGCATGATTCCTTTTATCATTATGAAATGCCTCTTAGTATCTTTCTTTACCTTTTTTATTTTGAAGTCTATTTCATCTGATATTAGTACTGCTACTCCTGCTTTTTTCTGAATGCCATTTACTTGAAATATTATTTTCCACTCTTTCACTTTAGTCTATATTTGTCTTTGGAGCTGAGATGTGTCTCTTAGAGGCAGCATATGGTTGGGTTTTGTTTTTTTGATCCATTCTGCAACTCTGTGCCTTTTTATTGGTGAGTTCTGTCTTTCTACATTTAGGATGATTATTGAAATATGAGCTCTTTTTACACCCATTTTATCTTTTGATTTCTGTTTCCATTGCTTCTTTGTCCTTGTATTTATGTTTTCTTTAATTTGGCTGGCTTTTGTGGGATTTTCCTCTGGTTCTTCTTGTTTTATGTTATATGTTTTAGTTCTGAATCTTTTGTGTGTGGTTACATTTACGAATATGTAAAGGGTAGTTATATATATACGGTCGTCCATGTTCTTCTGTTCACACCTCATCTCCATTCCCTTTTGCGAATTTATATATTCGAATCCTCTCCTTTTCAGTCATTGTCGTATCAATGTCTGGAAAGGTCTTAATTTCTCCTTCATATCTAAAGGAGAGCTTAGCTGGATACATTATTCTAGGCTAGTAGTTCCTTTCACCTAATAGTTTAAATATTTGATTCCATTCCTTTCTGGCTTGTAAGGTTTGTGCTGAGAAGTCTGAGGATAATCTAATGGGTTTTCCTTTATAAATTACCATTTTCTTCTCCCTGGCTGTCCTGAGAATTCAGTCTTTGTCATCGATTTTTGATAATTTTAATACAATGTGTCTTGGTGAAGGCCTTTTTGGGTTGAGATAATTGGGTGTTCTATTGACTTCTTGAATTCCAGGCTCCAGCTCATTCCTTAGATTTGAGAAATTCTCGTCAACTATTTGTCTGAAAATTTTTTCTAGTGCCTATTCCTTTTCCTCTCCTTCAATAATGCCCATTATTCTTATGTTTCTTCTTCTGATGGTATCAGCTAGTACTTGTATTTCTCTTTCATTGTTTTTCATTATTCGGTTTCTCTCTTCTTTCTTTTGATTTATTTCTAGATTTCTGTCTTCAATATCACTGATCTTTTCCTCCATTTGGTCGACTCTATTTCTCAAGCTTGCTATTTAATTTTTCAACTCTTGCAGTGTATTTTTTATCTCCAGAAGTTCTATCTGGTTCTTTTTGAGGGTTTCAATCTCCTTGCTGTGCTCATCTAGGTGTTTTTTCAATTCTTGAAATTGTTAATATGACTTGTTTCAGAATTCACTGTCTTTTCAGAAGTACCATCCGGAATTCTCTGTCATTTAAGTGGCATATATCTATGTCTGTAAGCTTATTTTCTGTAGATTTTTCTCTTTCTTTCTTTCTGAGATGACTTGTCACCTTGACAGTTCATGGTGTTTAATGGACTATTTCTCCACCTAGGCATTAATGGAAATGTATTCAGCTTTTTTTTTCCAGAAAGAAGATTTATTATATAAAGGTCTCTCTTTAGCCTGCTGCAAAGAAGGCGCTTTTCTTTTGGTTTCTAGTTGGTGGTATCTAAGTCTCTTGGGTCCCTGCTTTATATAAAGCCTTAAAAATGCCTTTTTCTTTTCTCATAGATAATTAATAAAGCTTGCTCCTCTCAGTTTCAGTCTCTGTCAGCATTAGCAACAATTTCGGTAGTGCTTGCTCAGATTCCCCTGGGGCTCTGAGGTGTTTGTTCTCAGAGGGTATGGGAGAGGGACCCTCTGGGTTGGGGATTGGGGGCTGTGGCTCAGCCTTGTTTTTGCAACCGCAGCTGGTAAAAATCAACTGTTTCTGTGCCGTCAGTTTCTCTGCCTTCTGCCCTGATGACTGGGTACTGCTGCCAGCCATGTGGGGCTCACAGCAGTCCCAGGCAGGGTTGTTCAGGGAAGTTGCTGCACCTTCACCCCTCCACCTCCTCCTACAGGGAGCTTCAGTGGCTGTGAGAGGGAGCTTCTTTATTTCTCCCAGTCCACTGCCTGACACCCAGAATTCTGACCTGTGGTAGTTCTTATGCACAGATCCCATGCTCAGATGTGCTGGTGTGCAGTTTGGGTGCTTTTTGTTGAGTTTTAGATGTTCAGCTTATTGTTGTTTCAAGGGGAGAAATCTGGGGACATCTCTCACTCCCACATGTTTCTAAAATCCTTTCTATTACACTTTTTGAGGAAAATGCAATATATGCTTCTTATTTATTTACAAAAGGAATTTACACATATCTGCTGTGATGTTTTTTCTCACTGTGTCTAATAGCTGGTCCAATTTTTTAACTATTATTATTTATAACATGTAGCAAACATGAGGGAGTCAAAAGGTATATTTATAGGAAAGGCTAAGGGTGAGGTTTTATAAAGAAACTCTTTCTGTTTTTGTCTATTTTTTTCCCTTCCTTCATCCCTCCTGGCAGCCTACCAAAGCCTCTGTGTCATGAGGGTGTGGGCCCGACAAAAAGAGCTAACATTCAAGGTACTTCTATGTGCAGTTGACCCTCAGTAAGGCAATTGTAGGGAGGGTCATTTCCTGACAATTTGTCAGGACATTCATGATTTTGACAAATGTTGACAAATCTATGAATTTGACAAATGTTGGCCAATTTGAACTGAAAAGCACAGAGAAGAAGAAACAGATAATTGATCAAACTACCCCAGAGTTCTTGAATGTAAGCTAAGGACACCAGAAGTAAGGTTCCTACAATGTCTAAGAATCTGTCAATCAATCTTTTTATTTTCTTCATAGCTTAACAATTAGCATTCCAAACTGCCTGTGTGTCATAAAAATAGACAAAACACATCTATCAGTACAGAAAAATACAGCACCTAGAGAACAATGGATAATAAGGAGATTTAGTGAGTAAAACAGTCTTAAAGTTATGATGGTATTGCTCACTTTCAAATTTGTGTTTATTAAAGGATTTTTTTGGCCATATTTAGGCATCAACAAAAACTTACTCTAAGATAACCACATACATGATGGAGGCACTTTCTGTAACTCTGTGTTCTTTTATATTGTATTCATGTTGCTAAGAAATATTTTAAGACACATGATTAAAATTTTTCTAAGTACAACAGAATAGTACAATATATGTTTGCATATATATTTTTTAAGCATTCCACCATTCTACATACCTCAGCTCAAGTTATGAAATGAGGTTGACACAGGTTTCATTTAAAAAGTCCGTTGCAGAGAAGAATGTGACACAGTATCTTGGTGTCTCCTTCTGACATTTAGGCATTTAGGAATTGCAGGAACATAGAACGTTAGATCCGAAAAGGACCTCATACATATTCTTGTCCAACAATTTATAGATCAAAAAACCATTATAGAGAAGTGAAATGACTTGCCCACTTTAGGGGAAAAAAAAAAACAAAAAACCTTCAAGATTAGATCAAGATAATATTTATTGCAGAGATAATAAATGCCAGGAACTGTACTTCTATTGTATTTTGAATTCTACAGCAATTTTATGAAGCTGACATTTTCATACCTGCTTTATAGAGAAGAGAGATTTGAAGACATGAGATAGTTTCCTGTATACCATTTAGTTAGCATGTGATTAATTAGGCTTAAACCTAATTATCTTTTTGGTATACATAATGAAAAGTCAATAAATATTTTTTGAGTAAATAAATGAATAAGTGAATGAATTTACAGGGACAATTTCAATGTATCACTGTCCTGCAACACATCTTTGGAATCCTAATATGTAATTATTTGTTTTAGTTTATCCCGTTTACAAAAGCTTAATTGACTTGTATCACCTTAGTTCATCACTTTCCACTAAGATTAATACAATTATAATGGCACATGTCTTTGCTGATAAAGAAATGACCTATAATTATTCATTATTAAATATATATGTGCAAATTCCAGACCCATCTAAAATTGATGCCTTGGCCTAATTAACTTTGATTTATAATCTATCTAGGAAATGACTATGAGTGGGCAGATATTTAAGTCGTTATGTTCTTCCATATTATCTTGAAATGAAAATGAGTATGTATTTAATTGCTCACGAATGTGGCTTACCCTCTGTTGTAAAAATTAGAATATTGAGATATGTCAAACAACTTTGAATAATATGAAACCTAAAGCACTGGTAGACAAACACAGTCAATATATTTGTGATTGCATAATTTTAAAAGTTTTATTAATTACTGAAATGAATGATCACAGATAATTTCTATAATATTAATTGTAGATATTCTAAAAAAAATCAAGTCTTTTAACTGCTTAATTTTGTTGAAAATATTACCGGTTCTACTAAGTAATTAAGTCTCTGTACCAACAGAAATATTTAATTCTGCTTATAGATGTGTATATAGTAATCAAAATCTTTAATAATTACATTTATGAATAGAGCAGGCATAGAAACTCACTAGATCTTTCCAGTAGCTGGTATTTCTAATAAATTAAATTGTAACAAAAGCAAAGTGATAGTATAATTCACTTACAAAGAGTAAATATCTGTCAAATGACAAATCCTTTATGTCATTGAAATGTAGATGTTTTGCTTTTTCGTTTGTTCTTTTTTAGAATAGCCCATGATTTGTTAAAATATTGTCCAGGACACTTTTAGAAATAAGATTACAACTTTTTTCTTTGAATTTTGCTTATCAAATTTTGTAGGATATAATTCAAAGAGAGTAGCTTGTATGGATGTGATTTTGTAGCAAAGTCGTAATAAAGTTCCAGGGTATATAACACAAGAAGATGAATATTTATGTTGAAGGCAAATGTTCTGTCTTTTACTGACAGCATTACTATTTTCTAGCTGCAGTTTTTTCTCTCTCTCCACCTCAATTTTTCTATCTATAAAATGGGGATATATGTAATGTTTATATTACAGAGTTATTGTAAGAAACAGAATAAACTAACATAACAGCATTTACTGTATGCTTAGTAGGCACTTTCACACAAGTCACCACTCTTTTAGTCTTTATAAGTATAATGCGCAATAAGAATTATAACCTATATTATTTCCAAGATAAAAATAGTCACTTTTCCATGTTTCTATGGTTCAGTGTGATAAAAGAAGAAAAATTCCCTTGATTCAAATTTAGGGCTTCTTGTTTTAAAAGTCAGTGCTCTTTGCAGTACACCAAAATGTTAACATTGCATGAAAAAGTGCCTAGTGTGTAGTTAACACATATCAATAGTTTAATATAAATGAGTGCAGGTGCTTTCTCACACTTATTGCAACATCTACTTTCTTTTTTAATCTCTTGTTTTTCTTCTAGCTTTAATTCAAAAGTGAAATCAGAGAGATACATTCTGTGTATGTATGTGTGTGTGCATGTGTGTGTGTAGTTTTTTAGTTTATGGCTTAAACTAGATTCAAGTGTAAGCATTCAATATTTTTCTCTGTGTACAAAATGATTTAAATTTAATTTGATTCTCAAGTAACTAACCAACAGGGGGCATGAGAGCACTACAGCTTACTGTCGATGCTTGTCTGATTTAACAACAGTTCTTATCTGACATTCCTAAGACAGTTAAAATATCATTATGGCTGGCCTTAGTATTTGCAATTGTTTTACTAGAACTAGTTACTTAAATTAGTATATTAATAAAGTGCTGTAACTCCTAGCTGTGTTAATGAATCAAACATTTTGATTAGCAAGGCATGTGCAGGGGAAAAAAGTTAAGAATGGGTATTCAAATGAAAGTAATTAAAATGAACACAGAGCTGAAAATGAAAATGTGACACACATAAATGGCTCTATTATTGCAAGATAACAGAATGCTGTTCAGGCAGTTTTCCTGTAACTAAGCAGACCACTAGTTAATTGTCTGTCCCTTCCCTCTCACACTTCTCACTAAAAAGACTTTTGTCTCTACTGTTATAATAGAAAAAGTTTAAAGGGGAGAGTCTGAAAAGTTTAGAAATGATTTTTTAGAATAAATCACCATGTAAAGACATCTAACAGTATACTAGTTTTATTCATATAATGTCAAATAGAGAATGATCTATCCTGTAATTTTCCATCAACTATTACTGTCCAATACATGTGTCCGGAGGGATAGTACCTGGCCTTTTCCGTCTCCCACAAAGACATTTGAGTCCCAGAACATTCCTGAAAGTTGTGGGGATCCCTGAATATAACTTGTATCTTGGGCTTTTCCCAAAACCTACCAGAAAAGACTTGTTTTTCTTAAGAATGGAAGGACAAGAGATGTCACTTATTTCACTTGTGAGTAAAGCAGGATGGGACAAGGTGAGAGCTAGATTTGTGGTTTAAAAATGGAAATAGTGGAGAGGTAGATAGGGATAAAAAGGGTTAAATATTTTGTGACGGAAGAAAATCTTACTTTGGGTGGTGAACACACATGTAATATATATACACACACACACACACACACACACACACACATATATATATATATACACACACATATATATATATATATGACATACTGTTTAATTGTGCCCTTGAAACTTATTTGATTTGATTAATGTCACATCGGTAATTTTTAATAAAAATAGATTTATTAATAAATAAACACAATAACTTAAAAAAATGGAAATGGTGAATTGTAAGTGTTCTGTGCACTCATTTTTGATTCTCAAAGAATTAACTCTTCCCTGCAAAGGTAATTTGTTCACTGGTTTTGCTCTAGATTTCTTTATCATCTGTGGCATTATAAAGAGAATTTGCCAAACAAGCTAATTTTGCTCCACCTCTTTCTCTCACATTTCTCTGGGAATATCATGAAACTGAGTTCCAGACATGCTAGCTGTGTATAAAAGAGTGGCTATTACATATTACATACGTGTTGAGTATTACAGCACTCAGTTGTAAGATATGGGTCTGTGGTCCTTGGATATAGGGATAAAGAGGAACTGCCTGAAATTTTTCCCTTGACATAATGCAATTATGTTGATGTCTTTGGAATCTTTTGTAATTGGTTTAAACCAGAGTTTGTCTATGACTTTTCCTTCACATAACTTAAAAAAGATTATAACTCTAAGGGAAACAGAGCCCAATCATAAGATGGGTGGGCCTGTCTGATTACTAGATCTGCCTCAGACTGAACAAATGGTGAAGCAATTGCTTACCCTTTCTCTGCTGTTTCCATTGCCAGCCTTTATTTTTCTTTTTTCCACTTCTTTTCCCTGTTTGGCCCTGAATACTGTTTGTTTCCCTTGCTTTTCTCTCTCATGCCATATATTCGATCCACCTCAACTGAAATCTATGTTTCCAGTTATATTAGAATTAAGATGTCTGAGAACTCAGTTAAAGAACAACTCTGATAGGGTTATCAGGCAATCTACCTGATTTGGTAAAGGACACTAATTACAATGTTCAGAAAGTCTAAATTTTTGTCTTAATATTCCCTTCTCAGAACTTTGTAAACTATTCTGTTTTAAATAATTACAATGAAGTCCACACTGCAACCCTGCCCTCAACAGTAGTGCTTTGAGTTTATTTTGACAGTCATAGTAATAGATTTTTCTCTAATCCATTCTCTTTTGTCTGGTTCCTCTTGTGACCAATAGAACTCATTTGGTCAGTAGCCATGGAATTGAGTGATGCTAACTGTCCCATATGGCAATTGAACTTGCAATCTTGACTTCATTAACACCACACTCCAAACAGCTGAGCTAACAAGCCAAGAAAATCAAATTAGATACTATACAGAACTCCTGGCTAATTGCATTTTCCTCTTTTGGGCTCTTCATTATAGCCACTTTCACCAATTACCAGCTTCTAAAGGGTGCGGATTGAGACTATGGGGTTCTTGTTCATTTTGTCCTTTATGTTGAAACTGTAGAATGGAATGTACTATTTAAGTTCAGGCAGCAAAGTCATGAGCATATATCAGCTAAATTATGGTACCTAATGTTCTCTGTCAGAGGCTGAAGTAGCACATTTCAAAGATCTCAGGAGGAAAACCGTTGCAGTTTTGGACAAAAGGGGCAATGAGAAAGCAGCTCTTTAATCCATTTTCTGTGCACGTCGTTTCCAGTCTCTCAATCTTATTTCTGCCTTCGGTTCCTGCCTTACTTCATGCTAGGATGTATATTTGTGCCTTCATGTGAACTCTGGATTGCAGTTCAAACTTCCAATCATGCTGAATGACCTGGCACTCCAGCATTATACTTTGAAGCTCAAATCAGTTGTGTCCGGAAATCTGACTTTCTGAGTAGCATGTCCAAATAATAACAATCTGTCTGTGATTCTCGGTAATTAATCCAGTGTTCTACTTATTAGGCAGCAGGGTGAACAGGACCCTAATTCTTTCTTTGCCTAAATTGCCAGGCATGGATAATAATAGTTTTGCTAAATTTAATTCATTTTAATTAATTAACATTTTGACATGTATGCATTTGTGAACTCCCAAGGCACTTACTAGATTAATGTTTTATGATGAACCATCATGTCAACAAATATTGTGGCTGAAGTATTTAAATAGACCGAATCTTGGAATTCATTGTTGGCATTACTTTACAATGTATTATTTAGGATGTTGGTTTTTGAGGTTGAGAGGAGTTGATGATTATTGTCTCATTGAGTGTCTCTTTATACAACTTTTAAATTGTATCTTCTGTGAGTTAAAATAACTTAGTAGATTAAAATAAACACTGAATATTATTGCTTATTATAAATCATCCCAGTATTCAAGTTATAGAAGGGAAGTTTTCTCTCACTTATTATTTAAAATACTAATCTCTAAATTTATTTTTTGTGGTACATAGAGATCATCCACTTGATCTTCATTTTACACATGGAAAACAAAAAGAAAAAAGAAAAAAACAAAAAGAATAGAGAAGGATCAGCTGAAGGAACTTAATGTGAAGGCCAAGAGTAGAACTCAGGTGTCCAAATGTGATGGATTGAATTTTGTCCCCTATCCCCACTTATATGTTGAAGCCATAACCTTCAATGTGACTGTGTTTGTGCCTTTGATAAGGTAATTAAGGTTAAGTGAGGTCGAAAATACATTTCTGTTTAAACCACCCAGTCTGAGGTGTTTTGTTATAGCAAGCAGAGTAGACTCATACACCAAGTTTCTGCTCAAAATCTTCTGCTACCCCATACTATTACTTCTGTGGTTAACAAAAAGCACACATTTCAGCTATGATGCACATTACACAATAATCGTCACAAGAAGTGACCACCTCTTAGCACAGACATTGGTGCAGAGCTGGTGCTAACTTTCCTTGAGTACCCATTCTTTTGTCCATTTCTTCATTTCAAATGAGATTTCAAAATCTAATTGTCACTTTATAACTTCATCTGATGAATCCTTCCATATTGTACTCCTGGAAAAGGTAGTGTTATATCACTTATTTTTTTCAGTTATAGTTGACATACAATAATATATTAGTTTTAGTTGTACAGCATAGGGATTAGAGCTCAAGCGATCACCCCACTAGATCTAGTATTCCTCTCCTCCCTTACATATTTATTACAACATTATTGACTATTTTCCTTATGCTGCACTTTATATCTCCATGACGATTTTCTAACTATCCATTTGTATTTCTTAATCCCTTTGCCCTTTTTCACCATCCCCCCCACACCCTTCTGTTTAGTAGCCCTCAAAATATTCTCTGTATCTATGAGTTTGTTTCCATTTTTGGTGTTATTATTGTTTATTTTGTTCTTTAAATCCTGCATGTACATGAAATCACGTGGTATTTGTCTTTCTCTATCTGTCTTACTTCATTTAGGGCGATACCCTCTAGGTCCATCAAGGCAACATCTTTTTCTATCCTCTTTTAGTTTGTGTGTCTTTTAATCTGAACTGGGTCTCTTGTAGGCAGCATATGTTGGAGTCTTGTTTTCTTATCCATTCTGTTTCCTTATCCTTTGGTTGGAGCATTTAATTCTTTTCCATTTGAGGTAGTTGTTAATAGATATGTAGTTATTACCATTTTTATTCATGATTTTGATACATGTTTTTCCTTCATAAAGAAGTCCCTCCAACATTTCCTGTAATAGTGGGTTGGTGTTGATGAATTCTTTTAGCTTATGTTTGTCTGGGAAGCTCTTTATCTGTCCATTGACTCTAAATGATAGCTTTGCTGGGTAAAGTATTCTTGGTTGTAGATCCTGGGTTTTCATCTCTTTGAATATTTTGTGCTAAGCCCTTTTGTCCTGCAGTTTCTTTTGAGAAGTCAGCTGCCAGTCTTATGGCTGCTCTCTTATAGATAACTAACCACTTTTCTCTTGCTGCTTTTAAGATTCTCTTTTTGTATTTAACCTTTGGCATTTTAATTATGATGTGTCTTGGTGTGGGTCTCTTGAAACTCTCTGGGGTTGTATATCTATTTTCTGCACCAGATTAGGAAAGTTTTCCATCATTATTTCTTCAGATAGTTTTTCCACTTCTTATTCTCCCTCTCCTCCTTCAGGTACCCCTATTACACAGATATTTTTACACTTAATTTTGTCCCAAAGACTCCTTAAATTATTATTATAGTCTTGGTTTCTTTTCTCTTGCCATTATAATTGGGTGACCTTGGCTTCCCCATCCTCAATATTGGTGATTTGCTCCTCTTCTTCATTCACTCTGTTAATTACCTCTAATATACTCTTCATCTCAAGTAATGTATTCTTTATTTCTGACTGGTTCCCTTTTATAATTTCTGTTTCCATTTTTATGTTTTTTATCTCTTTGTTAAAATTCCCACTGAGTTCATCTACACTTCCCCTAAGTTCATTGAGCATCTTTATAACCAGTGTTTTGAACTCTGCATTTGTTAGTTTGCTTGACTCCATTATTCCTGGATCTCTGTTCTATTCTCTCATATGGTTTCTGCTTCTTTGTCTTCCCATTTTGGCTGCCTTTCTGTGTTTGTTTCTATGTACTAAGCAAAGTTCGTAAGTCTCCCAGTCTTAGCGTGGCTTTGTGAAGTCTGTATACAGAGATACATCCCGAGAGGAGTTCAGCTGCAGGGCAATTTCAGCCCCAGGCTGTATCCCTCTGGGACCACCTGTTAAGATTCAACAAGCAATCCACAGATGCCTCAAGAAACTATGACAAAAAAACGAGGTCAGCTGTCACCAGTGTGAGTCTTGGATCTTGCCCTGCAAGTTGCACAGGACTCTCCAAGGACACAAGTGGATGTGGCTTGGGTGGGGCCACAAATTGGGGGAGGCAGACTTTCAGGGAATCCTCTGGGTGGAGCAACCTCTGTTATCCAGTTTGATGACGTCTCATCTATGGCCACACTGTGTTCACACACTGGGAGTAGGGAAGGCTCAACAGAGGAACAATGGATACTGCTAGCACTTCTGCTTGGGAGAAGCCTCACTTCCAGCCCTCACTCTGACAACTCAGCATCTCCCTGTAAGTCCCTGGTGCCCCTGGAACAGCCAGCCTGGGATTGGTGCTCAGAGTGAGCGAGTCCGATATGATGAAAGTCCGTTCGTGGACACAGCCCCTTTAAGAGGTATCTGCAGCTGCTGGCTACAGCTGCCACAGCCTCTGTCACACTCAACCACTTGAGATCTGGCAGCTTCACATCCTCGCCCCATCCTATCTACTCCTCCCATCTCCTGTTGCAGGGTGATTTCTTATTTCTCTTTCCAGTTGTAGGGCTTGTTCATCTAGACTCCAGGCGGCTCTGCTTGCTCTTTGCTCTGTGTTTCCATCACAACTCTGATGTGGTCATAAGAGCAGATGAACAAAACCTCTATCATCTACACCATTTTGACTTCTCTGTTATATATCACTTTCTTTTGTCCATTTTCCATGAAAAATTCTTATTAAGTTCCTGGCCAATGGCCAATAACATCTGGCATCTAAGATTAATTT
This sequence comes from Pteropus alecto, assembly GCF_000325575.1. NCBI lineage: Eukaryota > Metazoa > Chordata > Mammalia > Chiroptera > Pteropodidae > Pteropus > Pteropus alecto. The sequence goes on along the minus strand of NW_006435762.1, from coordinate 570,581 downwards.
AAAAATGAGAAAAAAAGAGCTTAGTAATTTAGCAAAATTCATTAAGCATGCATTATTCTGCTTTAGGAAAACCAGTGGTATACATTTTACATTTTTCTGGTTTTTCTTTTTTTGTAGGTTGTGACTATCACTTAAGGCATGGGAGAGATACAGACTTGAATGATAAAATTTTAGCAATATTTGCTGAATTACTTATTTCATTTGGTGAATGAAATCTCCTTCATTTTAATACTTGTACAAAATAAACCCTTGGTTTAAGATCTTATTTTGGAATAAGGCATCAAAAACTACAGTAAGACTGGAAATCCTGATCTTGTATCCCATGTTCTCCACTGGTTCGGAGGTATGGTTTTGGTACAAAACAATGAACGTGGCCTACATGAAAAATTCCTAACCTGGGTTAGAATGTGATCCCATTAAACTACATTAGGAAAGTTAGAAAATCTGATAAATGTATTCAATGCTGTTCAAGTATTTGAGTCACAGAGACCGAATAACATTTTCAGGTTCCTTTTAGTTGTGAAGAAATAAAATGCTTCTGTATGAACTTTTTCTTTGATTCCACTTGAAATTTCTGCTGGAGTTATCTAAGGGTCTATTATATTCAATAGAGACATTGACATACTGAAGGATATTAGAACTACTGAAGCAAATACCGTAGGAGATCTAATGGCAAAGATACATATGGTATTTATTAGTAAGTTAGTGGTGCTTAACTAATTACATTTTTAATTTCATAAGAACTCTCAATAAAACTGATCATTATAATAGGGTAAATGAGTTCTATAGGCTTTTATTAGCACATTTAAGGAGCTCTCATTTCTACCTCTTTTCTAGCATCTGTGTATGGTGTTGGATCCTGCATGGGCAATTTAACTGTAGAATGTAAGGTATGGGGGATTTGTGCTTTCCTTTTTATTTGGTCTGAGTCCTCATGGTATACAGAGAGCCCACTTCTGCCAGTTGAGTAAGTGGTTAAAGACTACAAAGAAACAATCAGTTCAAAGTCCTTACCATGCTTTCCAATACTCTGCCTAATGAACCCTCCTTTCACCACATTTCCTTTTGTTCAGTGCATTCTAATCATACTGGTCTTTTAGCCCCTAAAAGACACCTAACCTATTTCTAAACTTGACCTCTCTGCTTTTTCCCTACCTGAAATGCTCTTCCATCAGAACTTAACAGGATTGCCTCTTTATATTTCAAGCCTTAGCTCAAATGATACCTCCTCAATAAGGTCTTTCCTCATCACCTTGTATCTGAAGAACTCCGTTTCTTCTCACAATCACTGTTTATCTTCATTTTCACATTTTCTTCAAAGCATTTATCACTACTTGTAATTATTGTGCTTGTATAGTTAGAGAAATTTTGTCATGTTATTCTTGTATTCCAAATGACTAGAATAGAGCATTATATTTATTAGACCGTTGATCAATAAGTGTTACACTAATTGAACAGTTACATGGCCATCCACAGAAAAGACTACAGATGATGTATTGTATATTTCACTTTTTGGCATCTATATTTGTGTCATGTGCCTTCACCTCTATCACCCTGACTGAGCTTTACAGTAGACACCTGTGGAAGGATCAGCTTTGCTTTTTCTATAGACATTTGATGCCTTTTCCCATACAATGTGAGTTCAAATTGCATGTCTCTACTTATAATTGTTGCTTAAAAGAAAAAGAGTGGGCACAATCTCTGATTCTAAAGTTCTTTTCAATTTGTTTTAAGAAGTGACACTATTCCTGAAAAAAAATTCTGAATACATGGATTGAAATATTTTTAGATGAACAGATACTTTTCATTTATGCAGCCCCAAAATACAGCTATCCAATGGATGGTGTTCTTAATCAGAGTTGGTGCTTGTGAATTTTACTTATGGTTTTATTTATTGAGTTTATTCAATAAGCAGTTATTTATTGAATACCTACTTTGTACCAGAAACTTAGCCAGAAACTAAAAATGTTTTGAATAAGAAACACACACAGTCCTTGCTCTCAGAGATCACATGTAGTGGAAGAGACAGAAGATAACAAGCACACGAAAATGAGTATATAATTACAAAGTGTCTGATTCCATCAACAGTTGAGCTGGCTTGAATACTATAAAGTGAAGCTGGAAACCATTTAAAGATGTCAGGAGGAGCTCTCTGATGAGGGGCTTTTTAATCCAAAGTTAGAAGAACAAGAAGAAATAGAAAAATGTTCAGTAATATCGTGGCACGAGGCAAATACATTTCTTACTCTAATCTCTTATTTTTAGTGTATACCACATTAAAACCACTTTTGAAACCAGCCGCTGAAATTGTAATGGTCTTGCCACAGTTGATGTGTTTTCTTCACATGGCTTTTCTTCAGAATCAAATGCTGAGTGAAAGGCATATTCGTTTTCCAGCAGTCTGTCAGAATAAGTTGCACACAAGAAACTGGATTCAATTGTAAATCTGACAACTCGGTGGAATGTTGTTAACTTTAAAATGTCTTTTAGAGAACACAAGGGAGTTCTGCATGGTCTAATCACTTTTTCCAGAAGGCACCTGTAATTTTGCTAATTTGCCTCTGAGGAAGTCCATGAAGAGGGAAGGAAGAACATACGGCACTCAGTAGTTGAAGTAGGTAAACTGCTGTTTTGCAACTTGTTTTCTCTTTATTCATCGTTTTGCAGGAGAAGCTGTAAATTGGTTAGTAAAAAGATGCTTGAAATGTTTTATTCTATTTTTTTCTGGGAATGTGTGAAGTCTTGGATCATATATTTGTATGTACAAAGGTTATTTGGAGGCTTAGTGATGCTTCAGAATGAAGCATCAATATTTAATATGCTAAAAGATTTTAAAGGCTAAAAAGACTTTATGTTAAAAGCCCTTGCTATTTCAATAGGATTCTGTGATACTTGGTACACTTACCAGGGATGTGCTGAAGTAATTACTGTTGATAATGCTCAGAGTGCTTCTAAAGCAGCAACTAAAATTTCAGTTCTGGTGATAGGTAAAACAAAACAAAATTTAAAAAGCACGATAATGTGTACACACACATACACACACATATATGTATATATAAAATAGTTTTTATTTAAAAACATTTTGGACAAATAATATTTAATATTCATATTATTTGACTGAATAAATCTAATTAACTTCTGGAAATACATATTCTGAGAAAGTCATTTAAAGAAAAATAAGTTATATTCATCAGGATAACCATTGCATCCTTATCTATATAACAAAATCTTAGAAGCTGTCCAAATGTTGAACAATAAAAAAATGTAAATTCTGTTGAATTTACTCAACATTTTGTTAGCCATAGAGTTGTGGAGAATGTAAAACGAAATTGGAAAATACTTAAACTAAAACGTTAAGTGATAAGAAAGAAATAATTATAAGATTTCCATTTCCTCACAAGTTCCTATTAACTGGTTGTCCCACAGAAGTCTCAAACACAACACATGTAGGGCCAAATTTGCACCTCAAAACTGTTCTCTCAGTGTTCTTTGTCCTACTGAATTGTATCATTATAAACACCAAACTGTGAACCTAGAAGCCCTAGGGTTGTCCTTGATGTTTCCCTGACAAAATCATCCATCTTCACTCTGTTCCCATGACCTATATATACTCAACCTAGTCTGGTCCTCACCATGCTGTGACATGCCACCTAAAGTAGCCACCTGATGTCTTTGCTTGCCACGTCCAGATTGTCTCTTCTGTAATAAATATTTTCCACCAAAATATAGAAGTGATCATGTCAGTACTCTGTTTAGAAGTATTGATGGCCCTCCAGTATTCACGGGACAAAACCTTATCTCTTTTTCATGTGATAAATGGAGACAAATATGCACTAGTATATTTTCCCCCTGGAGGTCTAGGAGAGTTTGGGACTTTTGGTAATGAGAATAAGGTTTTACCAAATGAGGGTCAGATGTGATATTAAAGATTTAGGGTTTACTGCCCATGCAGGAAGCTTTGACAGCCTGGTCCATGTAACCTCATTTTTGAAAAATAGAATTACAGAATCTATATATTGTGAACATATTTAAATAGGTATAGAGGAAGGTATAAAAGAATCCATATCTAGTTATTAACATAGGCTATAGGAAAAGATTAACTGTTTTTTAAATTTATATATCTATTTATTGTATCAATGGTTATGGTAAATGTATGGTGATTTATTATCATCATCATTATTGCATTTATTTAACAAAATAAATTTAAGAATTGGAGCTTAGAGTACAAGAAAAAATGCAATTTTATGCTTTTAGCATAAAGTCTTTTTAACCTTTAAAATCTTTTAGCATATTAAATATTGATGCTTCATTCTGGAGCATCACTAAGCCTCCAAATAATCTTTGTACATTTCGCTCTGGTGAAAATTTTATGTTATTGGATTAAAGATGAGTCAAAAGAGAAATTTTTACTTACCTTTTAGATTGCCTAATTCAATTCTCTGAGAGAGGAATAAATAAAATAATTTATGACAGATGCTCTGTACAGAATAGAGAATGTACCTTTGGCTGGACTATGTGTTTAATGACAGTCATATTTTCCCCAGTACCTAGTAGATGCCTAACAGACTAGGAAGGTTAATAACTTTGTGAAAAGTATTATTGTTTGAAATACATCTGTGATTCATGGTAAAGAAGAGAATAATTTTGAAACAGTTGTTATCTTATCCTTAACATAAGAGACAAAGTATTGAGAGATCGTGCCTGCTCAGCAGTAGGCAGAGGAAGCTGGATGTAAAAGACTGTGAATTGAGGCAAACAAAATAATCACAATAACCTTCGGGCCTCCTTGAAAGTGATAGAGTTAAAAACTCTTTAGGTTGTACCTAAACTCACATAAATAGAGCTTGAACATCTGCTCCTAGGGAGGCTACAAGCAAGAATTGATTGGGTGCACAGTTATCATTTGAATCTGCATGAGGATTAAAACATTTAATCAATAGGTATTGAGTAAGCAATTCGTACATAGTCTGCTAAAGGAAAATATGTTGCTGGCATATTCTTTTAGAAAGGTTAAGTATTGTCTTTCTCATTCACTTTCAAGAACAATTAAAATTTTAATTAACAGAATCCTACTTTATTTGGCAAGAATCATAAGCATCCATTTAGGAAAACTGCTCCATTTACCAGTTATTGCTGGGCCTGTTTGGCAAGCATAATGGAAAGAAGAAGCAAAGTCAAATTGCTTTCAGAAAGATGCATCATGCAAGTTTTTTTTTGATTCTTTATACTATAACTTTTCTTTTGCTTCAATGATTTTCGCTCTTTTGATGGCCTAAAACATATAGAATATGGTGTTGGATATAAAATGCATTGTTATGATTTTGTGTTTTGCACCAGTCTTGCTTATTATTTTACAATTATTTCTTCAACCCTTTGATATTTTAAAATAAAACTAATAGGAATGAACTAAAAGATGAAACTAGTAGCAGGGGATGACTTCAGAGAGCTGGAAAATGCATGGTTAAATTTGGTGACTCCATGACAGATAATTTATAAATTTAAATGATTGCTCATTGAAAATATTCTGTTAATAACCACCAATAATATAATTTTTTTAAAAATCTTTCTCCTTATTCTCTGTTATTTGAATCTGTTGAGATTCAGCCCACTACCTCTTCCTCAGGAAAAGCTTTCCTCTATTCAACACTCCCAGGTTGGCTAGGCAGCTTGCTTCTGGTCACCTGTGGTATCACCTATGTACTTTCACTGTACTTGGCATGCATGGTGTGGTGATATTAGTTTATTTGCTGTTTTTCTTACAAAGATAAATCCACAGTTTTTCTAATAACATTTACGAAGAGACAATTAGATAATTAAACATACTGTATTTACCACGTATTTATCCTTTTCATTGCTCTTCATTACCTTTTGCATTTTTAGTATTATTTTCCTTCTGTTTGAAAATATCCCTTTACTATGATGTATCTCAGTGTGGATCTAGCTGGCAAATATTTTCTCAATTTATGTTTGCATAGGAATGTCTTCAATTTGTTTTTACTTTTAAATAATATTTTTTTCTGAGTATAGAATGTGAGGTTGGAAGTTTAGTTTTGATTTTTTTCCTCGAGCACATTAAAAATATCTATTTATTATCTTCTGCTTTCATCATTTTTCTTGCAAAATCAGCTTTCAGTCTTGCTCCCGCCTCTTTGACTATAATGTATTTTGTTTCTTTGACTAATTTAAAGATTTTAAAAGATTTTTTAAAACATTTTTTTCTCTCTCCTTGGTCTTAGTTGTATTATGATGTAGTTAAATGACTTTTCTTTATGTTTATACGTTTTAGCATTTTCAAAGTTCTTATATCTGTAGATTGGTGCCATTCATTTGTTAGAGAATGTGGGAGCCAATATCCTTTCAAAAATTACTTTTTACTATTTACTTCTTTCTCTTCTGTGACTAAAATTGCATTTGTGGTAGACCTTACAATCTGTGCACTGCTTATCTTTTTTTTTTCTTCATACTTAAATCTAGATATGTTCTGTAAATCTAACTAATATTTCAGCTTCATCCAGCTTATTCAGGCTTTAATCTTAATTATCATGGTTTTTTTTTTTTTTTTTTAAGTTCCAGAATTTTCATTTTATTCTTTTCTATTGATTCCAGTTATCCGGTGAAAATTTCAGTCTTGTAATACTTTTTCTATACCATCTTAATTACAGTTTTAAAGTCCATGGCTGATAACCTCAACATCTTTGTCATCTATGGTTTTTTCTATTGTCATTTCTTTTAGTCTTACTCCTAGGTATACCTGTCAACTTTTGCTTAAATTTCAGATGTTTACATGAAAAATTGGAGACACTCTGGATGATGTCATCCTCCTGCAAAGAGTGTTCATCCAGTCCATGCAGAGGACCAGAGAATCTCAATCCAGTCAGGGACTAAACTTCCTTCATGCTTGACTGCAGTCTTCACAGTGATTGTTATCCCTCTGATTTCCCCAATCCTAGTGTGTAGTCCCCCAGAGTTTTGAACTGAGTGTTCGAGAATTTTCTAAGATGTTCCCTTATTGCTAAGACTTAAAATATAACTTCTGTGACTCTCAAGCAATGTGACATGACAGTACTGCTCTGTTTAACAGTTAGTTGCTTTCCTTCTACTTTTTTGAACTCTTGTCTTGTGCATCTTATTCCTAAATGGCTTATGGGAAAACTGGTGACAAATATTAGGATTCTCTCTTTGAGTCTACCATCTTTCTGGGATTTTGTTGCTTTGAATTTAGCTTGCCACAGCACCAGATTTCAGTGTTTATCATTTTGGCTCTGATAGTTGCCTCAAGCTCTGTTGTCAATACCCTAGTTGAAACCTTTTGCCTGACTTGATGCCACACTCTCTTCCAATTATTTAAAAATGTCCTGAGGGGAAAGAGGTAAACAGAAAATTGAGATCATTTCACTTAGCTTCCTCTTAAGCCATAATTGCTTTGGCAATTTCCAGTGCATTTGTTGGGACTCAGGGCAGGCTGCCCCAAAATATTCCACAGTAGCATATTAGTTTCTTTAAATTAAAATTACTTAAGAAACTGCCAATGCAAGAACACTCTACTGACACCTCTCTCTCTGTCTCTGTCCGTCTGTCTTTCTGTCTGTCTCTCTCTCCTCCACCCCTGAAATCAGGACATAAATCTCCCATGTGAAAAGTGCTCTCTCTGCACTTGAAGGCTAAAGAAAGAGACATCCTTATCACCAGATTTAGAAAATTAAAGGCCAAGAAATGTATATAAAAAACCTTTTTATTAACTTACTACCCAAGCCAAATTTGCTTAGATTCCTCACTAATAAGCTCCCAAATCTAAATTTCTTCATCCTATCAATTCTTCGCAAGTTTATTTTTTTGTTGTCCAAAAGTATAAAAAGCAACCTGCTTTAATCATTCTTCTGAACATCACATATGATCTCCCACGTGTACATATTAAATTGCTTTTTCTTCTGTCAGTCTGGTCTTGTGTCAACTTTATTATTAGTCCAGCCATAAGAACTCAAGATGGGTAGAAGGGGGAATTTTCCCATCCTTATACATTCAAACAAGTTTCTAAAATTTTATATGGCTTTCCTGCTTTTTCCTTGTTGCTACAAATATTTGTTGAGTATAAACTCTTCCATCATAGCCAAAGTAGAAGTCAATCTTTTGTATTATTATTAATGGAGAACATAACTCTATATTTTAGATTATTTCACCAGTCTTGTTTAAGAAATTGATAAACCATATTCTTCTTTAGTCATCAATCTCTTGTTCACTGACCTGCGAAACTGAGCAGTTGACTCCAAGAAGCTGTCTGACCACTTGGACTTTGTAGGCAGCTCTCCCTATCTTGGCTAACTACAATAACTTTAGTCATCATGCCTTTGTATTGTAAATGTGAATTGTTTTAAATATCAGCCATGGCTATTTATTTTAATAAATTTTTAAGATGTTCATTTATTCTATAATGTGTTATATTTACTTTCCATTTTAACTTACATCATTTGATTATTTTGATATATAGATTATCCACTTACCTGGAGTTTATTTGGTGTATAGTGAGAGACCTAAACTAATTTTCTAAAATATTTGCTGCTGGTTATGTCACTATTGTAAATTTAATATTTTTCCTATCCAAAGATTTGTGATGCCTCCTTTATCATTTGTTATACATTAGAGGATGTAATTTGGAGATAACTATTTTTTCTAAATTAGCCTGTCTTTTTAAATTAGAATACCATTATATATGCATATAGTACACATATTTGGAAGAACTGATTATTCCTTTTTTCAGGAGTTTTATTCTCCATATTTTTAGAAGATAAACTTATTTGCATTTTAGACTAAATTGTCCAAATTATTTATTTCCATCTTTTCTTAATAAACGAAAAAAATCTCTTGGGTATTTTTCATTAGAACTACATTGAATAAAAGTATGCATTTACTATTTCTTAGAATTGATATGTTTACAGTACCATATATTTTCTTTCATAAATATAACATCGATCCCATTTATTGAAACTATTTCAGATCTCAAAATAGTTTAGCATTTGACTTTCTATTCGTTATATTTATTTCTTTTCATTCCTAGATATTTTATATGTTTTTGCTATTATTAATGACTATTCTTTGGTATTGTAATTTATTAACTGAAGTAAGATTTTTATGATTTAAAAATATCCATAATTTAGCTGTTTTTAATCTTCATCATTTTTAATGATCTACTTTTTAAAAATTAAGTTATAGAATAATGCTATTTGTGAATAACGGTAACTTAAGGATGTTCAATCAGATTATGAGAAAATAATGACAAATTTACCTTTTATTATTTAATAACTTTATTTTTCTGTTTTAGATCCTATTTTGTAAGTCAAATGTCTCCCAGATAACTTCAACATTAAGTATAATGGTTGATCGCATTTTGTTATAAATATTCTTTATACAATTTCAGATGTACTCTTCAAATCTTAATTAAAATATTATTTTTCAGCAATAAATATGGAATTGGTTTAAATAATCCCTCATATCGTTCAGCTATCTTCTTCACGTTATTCATAACTTTATTAAGCTACCTGATATGATGATTTATATTATTAAGAATGTTTACATTTTAACGTTACTTTAGGCTTTTATTTATCAGGTAAAACCTACAGGGTAATGTGACTGAAAATGCACTATTGAATGTTGTTTTCTAGCTTTTATCTGACTTTCAAATTTCGTACCTAAAAATAGCTTGTATGTAACTTACTTTTTCACGTTACCTTTGTTAGTTCTTTGAATCTAGTATGGTTTCTGTATGGACCGAATTCAATAGCTTTTGTACTATTCTTATATTCTTGAAAAGCTTATGTAGTATCTGTAACTTGCTATTTGAGAGTATTTATAGATAAAAACCATCTGAACACAGAAACAAGTTTTGCAAAATGATGCCTCGACAATTTTCTCAAAAATTTTTTTTTGTTATTGAGTTTTAGTCAATTTTCCTGCTTTTTCTTTAGGCAATTTTGGTTATTTTTAGTTCATTGAAAATTGTATCTTATTGACATATAAAACAATATTTTCTAAAATATTTTATTATAAAGAAATCTCATCTTATTTGTTATTATCATGTCTAATGTGTTGTTTATCACATTCCCCCCGCCCCCTTTGGTCATTATGTTAATTAAACAAAACACATCAGGCTAAAAAAAAAAAAAAGTCTTAACCTTGACCAAAGAACTTCACCAGACTTGATAGAAAGATAAAATTCACAGATTATCCTCAAGTCCTTCAGTGACTCCCAATATTGATAGATTCTTTTTTTCTGATATGGAGCTGTAAGTTAGATTCTTGTTTAGCATATCATAGTATTTTTGATTTATAGTAAGTACAATATTTGGGGAAGAAAAAGTTCCTAGAGCTAGGGCTCTAACTTGGGCTATTTGAAGAAAGATCAGTAGACCTAAGTTTGAGTCATGCTAGTCTTGGAATTTTATACTACCAGTACACCATTGCTAAAGAACATTTCAGAAGACTTGTTCTAGATCTTTCTGCCATCAACAATGTATTCTTTGGTATTCTATATTTTTATATACCAGTGGTTCCCTGTCTTGTCCCTGTTCAGCTAATCTCTCTTATTGTTCTTCATCCAATATGACATCTCTACTGTATCCCACTCATTTTGGTCTATCCTCATGCTTCTCTGCCCTTGGTTCGACTTTGTGGTGAGTTCAGCTGTTTTGCTGGCTGTGTGCTTTGAATTTCTCTTAAATTAGAGTTATCTAATTTAAGTGTATTTAACTAGACTTCTCATTGAGACTACATGGTTTAAATTGATGGAAAGCCCTTAGTTTGAGCATTCATGCTTTCTTAATCCTGTCTACTCAGGGGATTGTTAAAACCACTCCAAATATCTGACATTTGTTTTTCCTTTTGATGCATTTCTAGAAAATTTTTTTTTTTTTTATGTAAAACGAGTAATAGGAAGTCAATGGGGAGGATTTTCATGTCCTGAAGTCTCAAAGGAGAATTTAAACTTCATCTACAAACATACTCTTCATTCCATAGTATTCTAAAGCATTTTCTTTCTCAATTTCAAAAGGTGTAAACTCAGTGGAGAGGTGGAGACAGAGAATTTTGATCTAAACCTAAATAAACGGTGAGATAGGAAAAGTTTCTCAGGTTTTTTAATGTTAGAAAACAAAAATATTTATCAAAGAATAGCTGGGGATAAAAATACTGTGGTATAAATTGTATTTTTGACCAGAGTATGGGAGCCAAGGAGTTATGTGTACAAAGGGGAGTTTGAAATAATGGAAGCAAAGAGGTAAGAAAGAAGAGATCGTTGATCTCAGAAAACTAGAGTTGAGACCATATCTTCTGATAAAATCATTTGTCAGTTAAATATATATAAATAATTAAGTTGAAAATATAATACAGAGCATAAGCATAATACACACCTTTAATAAACGCTACTAGACCTTGCCCAATTAACTCTGACTCTAGAGATATTTGCTGTAATGAAGCAAAGATTGAACATTGAATTATTTCAGCAGCTTCTCACTTCTAAGAATACTGTAATAAATTGTACAGGATTTTCTAGGCAATGATATGTTGCAAGAATTCAGAGAGCCCATGAGAAATGTACCAAAATTCAGAAATAGGTTGCTTGAGGGTGGTAAAAATTATGCCATAAATCCAAAACTTTGTTTGTTGTAATTTCAAGTGGGAATAATATGTGAGATAGAAAAGAAAAAATGCCCAAGTTTCTAATATGACACTTTATTTTCTCTAAATATTGATTTAACTTCTTTAAAATGTGAATTTTCTTTGTTCTCCAATGTATTTATGTTAGGTTACAAAATTAAACATAATGTGGAATACAACAATTAATGATGCAACCAGAACAGAGACAAGCTAAAGCTATATTTTTTAATGTTGGGTAGTCATATACCCCTTTGAGACTCTGATAAGAAAATGCATAAACAATCTCAGAGATTTCACCAAATTTTTGGAGCCCAATCATGTATAACCAAAATAATGACTTCTGCTTAAAAGTAGCAAAAAAAAAAATGTATTTATGAGATTGTAATTTCATAAATTTACTATTTGAGACCATTAAGGTTGGCTCTGATGTTCTTAACTGAATTAAAAAGAGATGCAGTTAATTCAAAGTTTCTATTCACCACAAATAGATTAATTTTAAAATAACTGGTCTAGTTCATGCTAAAAAAGAAAAAGAAAAAAAGTGTGATTCCTATTTCTTCTAAACAGGAAACAGAGTAAGCCCTAGGGAGTCATGTGTTCTCTTGATCTTCACTTTTTTAGAAATCAGTCCTTGGTGTCTATATGAGGATTTAGAGATACCAGCCTAAGTGTCACAACCGTGAGCTCAAACACTAGTCTGCTTTTTAAATTGTGGCTTGGTGTCCCATCTCAGGGGACTGAGCTCAATTCCTGAATCCTTACTTCAAACAGTAAGGGTTGATTTCTCTCCTTTGGGGATTCTTGAAATGATAATGCCTATTCAACCTTCTAAAAATAAGAATATGATGCAAAAACAAAAAAAAAATAAAATAGTATTTATGGTCAGGACTGCTTCCATCACTCCGAAAAGAGGCTATTCTACAGATCTTGGTCATTCACTCAAAGCAGAGAGAATACCTGGTGAATTAATATAGTCTGGATGCTTTTCAAACTGCTATTTATGGCTGGATCTTTCAGGGCAAGTGAGATGTCACGCAAGCCCCTTAAAAGGGGAGTCTCAGTTTCCTACAGCATTTTGGGTCCCTTAGACATCAGCCCCACTGGTGTTTTAAGCAAGATATTTTGTGGGCTCATTTCTCCGGTATGGCTCTCAGGGCTTGGGGTGCCAGATATGAGGCACCAACCCTTCTCTCCTCCTGGAGAAGAACATATCTGGTGAGATCCTTTCCTATTGTGTGTTGTCAAGCCGAAGGTGAACTATTTCACTAGACCCTGTCTCTGCCTCTCTTACCTGTCTCAATGTGGTCTTTTTACCCTTTGTTGTGGAGAGCAGTTTATCTAGTTTTTAGATCATTTTTGAAAGAAAATAATTCATATATAGCTGTAAATCTGATGTGTTTGTGGGAGGAGGAAAGTTCAGAGTCTTCCCATGCCACAATCTTGGACTCCTCTTCTTCTAGCTGAGTTTTTAAAATATTACTATTTGGATGTTTTTTGAGTGGAGTGGTTACTGGGGTCACTCCTCTGCTTTCATTCAAGTAGAGATTTTGGCCATTAAACTCAACCATAAATGGGTGTCACAAATGACAGTATACCTACTATGGGTCATGGATAAAAACACAGACAATCCTGAAGTTTTGTTAGAAGTAGCAAGAAGTGTAGTTTCTTATTGATGAAGTCCCTGGTGAGCAGAAATGAAACCAATAATTCCAGGAAGCAAGACATAACAAACTCATTTAAGGGATAGTTCTTTAATAGACAGTAACTTTCTTATTACAGCCCCAGCTTTCCTGGTGATGAAAGGTTCCTCACTCAGAGGAGCTAAATTATTATAGAAAGTGGTCACATCAACTTATTTTTTACTGATACAAGGTTCTGTTATATCATTTTCATTATCTGATATATCATATTTAAATAAATCAATATAGAAGGGAACTAATATTTTTATAGTTTGTAGTATGTAACCAGAACCTATCATGTATGATCTCCTTCAATGTAATAACTATAAGAGAGAGGTCTCATTTTTATTTTATAGACACAGAAATTACAGCTCAGAAACCAGGCTAAAGTCACATATTTTGGAACTTGGATTTGTAGAGACAAAGTTTCCTGAATAAAAATTTAACTAAGGATTTGATTCTATTTTCCAGAGAGAGAGAAAGAGAGAGACAGAGAGAGAAAGAGAGGGAGAGAGAGAAAGAGAGACTATTTACAGAGGATGGAAAAAGCTGGAAGACAAGCCTAACTTAGGTAGAGCACAGATCTGACTGGACAGTTCCTTGAGAACTGGGACAAGATATGAGGATAAACAGTATCAATTCATAGAGCCAGTAAGAAAATACTGAAAATTATGTTTAGCAGTTAATCAAGGTAGATATTTTGAAATCAAATTGCCTACTCAAGAGGGAGAAATTAACTATATAATTTACTGCACTGATGCAGAATTATTGAAGAAAACAGCAGGAGAACTAACTAATAATGGCTACTGAAGCAAATGACCAAGAAGAAAGCATGAAGAAGGAGTTCCTAAGGCGATATTCCATGGCCTAGTAGTGGCTTGTGCTCGTAGGCAATTGTGCGTGGATGCGGCAGATGCTCTTCAAGGAAGTCAGGAAAGCTGTTCACTGAGCAGAGTTTCAAAAAAGAAAAGATGGATAGATCGGTTTTAGAAATTTGTAAACAGATTATATAAACCATATAGCGCCTTATTCATTCTGTAGAGGAAATTTAGCACAAATAGATATTCGCAAAATTTATTTTTAAGTTAGCACCATTTTAAAGCTATTTGCTTTAAAAACAAAACCATAGTTCTTGATTGCTTATGACAGCTATCATAGATAACATATTTACTATGGTAAAGAGTTATTCATATAAAATATAAATTTTAAAAATGTATATTTCAATGTAAGAGAATATGTTTTCAAGATGAAATTACATATAAAAACAATGGTTTACAAATGTTAAAGCAATGCCCCTAGAGAAATCTCCCATCTGGAAACCTGACAACTCTCAGAGCTCCTAGTATAAAGCCTGTGGTATATACTCAATGAGTATTAGTTGGATAAACAAATGAATTGAGGAAAAGAATAATGATTTTCTCTAGAGAGAAGCTTTAGTAAACCAAAAACACTAAACAAATAAACCACCTTTACAAAATCAGAATAATAAACTAAACTTGAATAATAAATTGAAACTTGCTCAATGAAATATGATTAAAAAACAAAACAAAGCAAATAGTACAAGAGATCTCTACTACTCTATATATCATGTATAAATACAATTAACACGTTTCAATTTCCCAGTTTACTGGAATGAAATTGATGCCGCTCAGAAGGTATTAAATTTTATTTCTTTTTAAACTGTAGTGATCCCAGAGAAAGAAACCCTTCTATGAAATATTGTCCAGAGGAAGTGGAGGCAAAGTTTTCTTTCTTGTCTCTGTTCACTTACATTATTGCCGTTTACTTTTCTGAATTCATAATAGACTTTTTAAATATTAGTATCATCAAAATATCCTAATTCCTTCCCTTTAACTAACACAGCTGATATTTTCAAAAGAAAATTTAGTCAAAACTTAATGTACT
>NW_006435762.1:548968-555270 GCF_000325575.1 Pteropus alecto | reverse complement strand
TCAAAACTTAATGTACTGTTACTTGAAACTAATAATAAAATAAAATAAAATGCTAACTCCCCCCAAAAACAAAAACAAAAACAAAAACTAAATCATTGTACACAGTTTTGGGAGGCTACTTTTCTGTAAACCTTTGTGTACACTTGATTCAGAAATTACCGCCAAAGAATTTATTCAAAGATTATCATAATGAGAACAATTATTAATTATTAGAATGTTGATTATAATGCTTGATAATATTAAAATGAATAAACTTGAAATGCCTCAAAAATATGTGACCTCATAAAATTAAGTAACATGCAAATAGATGGATAGATTACTACATATTTTTTATGTAATATATTCCATGGAATATTGAGTAATCATTAAAAATGGTGTTGTATGATAGTGGTTTTTATCCAGGGATTTATATAGATTTCATTAGGTATGACGTCCTCTTTAAATTGTAATTTTTTTTGTGTGCATAAATGTGTATGTCTTTTTTGAAAGAGAACAGGCTACATTTTATTTTTAATCAAATGCAGAAGAGTAATTAATTACACTAAAAAACATGTACAATATGTTGTTAATTTAAAAAAAATATAGGTTTTAAAAGTTTGCAAAATAAGAGACCTTGTTTGTAAAAAAACTACATGTATATATATACATACAAATACAAGCATGGAAAATAATATTTACTATAAAATGTTAACAGTGGCTTTTTCTAGCTGATTTTTACTTTTTGGTTACCTGTATTTTTCAATATATTATAAGACTAAACATACATATTTGTAACAAAAACCAAAACAATGAAAATTTTAAAATGTGTAAGGATTCACAAGAGAGAAATTAACAAAGAAAATATGATAGTAAAATTAAAATAATAAACACAGGTCTCTGATTTTCTTGTAGTTAACTTGAAAACCATTCTCCATTCCTTTCTGTCAAACTATTTATCTTACTCCAAGTATGCCATGTTCTCTCATGCTTTCATGGTTTGGCATTTACTAGTGTTTCCCTCTTATCTTGCTTAACTGCCAAGAAAACACCTACCTTTCAAGTCTTCTCAATGCTCAGTATAGTAGAATATCATTCTGTTCATGCATTGAATACAGAATGATGGGTAGAATTGGATTGATATAGAGAAGTGGGAAGGACATTTCAGAATAAGAGAAAACTTGGATCAATCAGGATTAATGCTCTATTTAAGTACAGCAAAGAGAAGGATATTTCTATAGAGGATTTTGTGCTTAAAAATTTTAAGAAAACATAGTTGGAAGAGATGAAGAAAAGATGTATAAAAAGCTTAATATTCTACAGAAATTTTAACATATCTAAAAAAACTCCCTCCAGTTTCATTCAACGTCATTGAGCTAAGAAAAATGTGAGCAGTTTTGCTTTCAAGGAGCTCAATAGAAAATGAACACTTCCTCACATTCAAAGTTCATATTCCATATGTTTATTTTGTTAAATTTCAGGATTTTTAATGATACTTTTATACCTGGCCATGTCTTTATGTTTCTTATATATTACAATCAACTGATATCCATATATACATGTATACACTCAGGCCCGTTAACACACAAACACTCACACACTCGTATATACACAAGCCCATTTTTATGTGGCAGAAGGCAATTTCATTTAATGATTGCAGTGATTGATAGTTACACATTCACAATCGATTGCTTCAATACCTGCTCATAATCCTACAATATTAAAAAGAATCCCTTAACATTTACTCTTGATGCTCTTTAGAAAGCAAATATATTTCTCTTCCTGAATAAAACAGAGTATTAAAGATTTAGATAAATTACACTGAGTGCAGCCAGTGGTGTCCCCTGCAGTGAATTAAAAAATACATGCAGCATGAAAACAAGGAACAGCTGTTATTTTTACAGTCATTGTTCAAATGGCTCCAGAGAGCTGCATTTACCCTGGTGCTCCTTTGCCTTCTCATAGAGAGGATGACTTATTTTTATGTCTATGAAAGAAATAATAGACAGGGTGGCAATGATGATAATAATTTAACTCATAATCATGTCTTAAACTGTCTTTCTGAAGTAGAGTAACAACTCAACAAAATATAAAAAGCCAACTTAGATTTGAGAGCCTAGATTATCAAGTTTCTTCCTCTAAACTATGGCACAGAGCCATGAGAATTTACATGCTTTATTAGCAAGTTAGAATCAATCCATTACACTCCATTTAGGGTAAGTGATGAGACAAAGGAGTCCTGGGGAAACCCATGCCATCTCTAGGAAGTGTTTACCCTAGGAAGTGTTAAGGAGACAGTATACTGAGTAAAGAGTGTCTTTAAATAGACTAGACTTGAGGATATGAAAGTTAATTTCTTCATAACACCGAAACAGCACAGACAAATGTTATTGAGGCAGTCTCTCTCATTTGTATTGTGACACCTGTGATCTAAATAGTGACACCTTTACCAGATACCTATCCCAGTTGGTTTTAAGGAACATCAACATACAAGGAGATTAATCTTTTAATTAATTTAATGCTTTCTAGATAAAGGATTATATGTGAGCATGATTAATAAGGACTTGTTTCCTAGACAGAACTTAACTTCTCTCCTATTATATTTAGATGTAAAGTAGGTTGTTAAATGAGAAATAGTGTAATGAAAATAATTTGGAAAATACTCTTTAGATCTAGACATACTGGGATTTGAATTATAATTTTCCATTTACTGCTGGATGATTTTGGGAACTTCCAAGCCTTATTTTTTCAACTATAAATTTTGTGTAAAAATCCATACTTTCTAGGGCTGACACAAGGATAGAATTAGGAAAACTCAAATTTAATCTAAACAAATGGGTATATACATTTCCTGCTTTTACCCATTCATTGTCTTTCTAAATATAATCTGGTGACAGCTCCTTCATTTTTCTTCAGACTTTTCTTTTAGTTGGAATATCTGTCCCCTATTCTCTTTTCTTCTTCTCCATTTCTTCTAAGTTGTCACTTCTGATTGCTCCAGAAAGGAAAAACTCACTTTTCCTCTAAACTCCTAACATCTTCATTTCTGGAACTTTGCTAGATTTTGCCATTTTGGAAACCAGGAACTGTGTTATGTCCATCCTTTTCCCCCAGAATCCAACACAATGCCTTCCTCTCGGTGAATGCTTCAGACATACTGCACCCTTACTGATGACGGATTACATGTCTGATGAGTGAAGGAATGAATAAAATGTTAATTTAAAATCTAAAATATTTACACTTTAACTGCGTTCAAAACTTTCTTTCAAGAATGGAGCGAGTCTATTATTTTTATTTAAAATAAGAGCTATTACTCATTTTTGAGCATTTAACATGTAATATGTAATAAATATGTATATATATATCTCTCTCTCTCCACTCCTTACATGTTATATATCAATCCTGAAACATAGATGTTATTATCTTTACCTAACAGATGAGAAATGAATGCTTAGAGTAGCTAAATCACAATTCTAGCATCCAGTATCACATACTAGTAAGCACTAATGCTGAGATTTGAATCAGGTTCATATCTCAAAACTAAATTCTATGTTTCATATTACTAACTAAAAGGAAAACCTTAAAACATTTTGTGATTTGGCTTAGGATACAGATTCAGAGACAGAGCTAAAACTAGAAGTTAGGTCTCCTGAAAAAAAAAAAAAATGAGTAGGAGGAAGAGAGAACAGAGTAGAAGATTTGCTTTTGACTGTAATGTAGACAGACAATTTGAGGCTACATAATAAAGAAGTTAATGATTTTTCATAAGAGTATATTCCTGGAGCTCTATATCCCTGCCTGTGAATGTGACTCGAGATCCACATTGCTTTGCCTTTTTACCACTGGAAAGAATAAAGTTCTCCCAACCAAGGACAGGAATATAGAAGAACGTACTTAAATTCCTCATCACTCATCACTCAAGATACAGTTGGAAGAGCAGGCAAGAGATTTTCAGAACCTTTTCTGGGGTCTAATTAGTTTTACATTTACTCTGTGGTGCTGTGGGCTAGAAGAAACATTTATTCATATAATGATGAATAAACTCCCGAAGAAAGGAAAACCCCAGATCTCGTGCTTAAATTACTGCAGTAGCTTCCAAAAATGTTTTTTTTTTTTTTTGCCTGCACTCTTGCCATTTTATAATCATTTTCCCCACACAAGATGGCCAGGGTTATTTTTAAAATTTAAATAATTCGATAATATCACTTTTTCTACTTAAAATACTTCATGGCTTCTCATTACACATAATGTCCTATTTAACACCCTTGCATGCCCTTTACTGGGCCTCTATCTCAATATCTTTCTTTGACATACTTCTGACTTGATAGCCTTCTAAAAGCTTATCCAATCAAAGAACCAAAACCTTTCCTATGCCTGTGCTTCATTCTTTGTCTGAAATGTTCCCATTCTTTTTCCTTCAGATATCAGTTTAAATAGCAATTCTACTAAAATTCATTTTCCTGAACTCTCTCTCTAAATATGCATTCTCCTGTTTTACTAATACGGAACTGTGCAATTTATTTTCTAGCACTTATAACAATTTGTAATTATATATTTATGTTTATTTATTTAACATTTCTCTTTCCCAATTAACTGAAGCTTCATGAGATCAAGTGTATGTGTATATATATATATTTCACATATATAAATATATATAACATATTTATTATATATAACCGCATATTATTTTTGTTTTATTTTATTATATAATATACTGTTTATATATACTGTTTATATATATATATATATATAACTGTGGTTACATAGTTATATATATATAAAGTTACATTTATATATACATATATATATATGTGTATATAGATATATAGTTCATGTAACAAAACCAAAAACTTAAACTATATAGAAGATGAATTGATAATTCAGTATAAAAATGTTCTGGAATTTGGAAACATGTGTTGCTTAAGTGAGATTTTTTTTCTAGATTTTCTACAGAACTACTAAGTTCACCAAGAGCCAGGGTTAATCAGCATCGATATATATCTCTCCATATCCTTTTCAACTAATTATCTAATGTCACAGCAATAAGGCTAAAAGATATGAATGCTTTTCTAAGAAGAAAGTGATTAAGGTCACTTTAAGATGGCAGCTTATTTCATCAACAAAATGATGTCCCAATAGGCATTGTTTAGCAGTTGTAAAACCAATTAAGTATAATGGCAACACTCTTAGTAAAAACAACAAGTTTCTCTATCAAACGGATTTAAGCATCATGCTAAAATGGGAGAATGAACAGCAGAATTGAAATTTATGTTGCAAGATTTCACTATTGGCTCATCTTTCTTGAAGCTGTAAGCCAAGCTTTTATTTTGTCCCATTTTTTATGTCTATTATTTTTAGCACTATTTCTGCTATGACTATCATTTGTACTAAGTATATTAATTGTATATTAGATATCTATTATATTATAGATCTTAAACAACATGCAAAACTATGAAATATTTTCTCATGAAGAAAACTGGCCTCAGAGAACCAAGGATCCTATAGTTTCTAGTTGATAGAATTAGCATTTGAACCCTGGTCCATGTGTCTTCAAACCTCAGGATCAATAATTTAATTCATTTAATTATTCTCATGCTAAAATATAAGCTAAATGCAAATTTATTTTTTTTGTTTTAAAATAATTAAAATAATTATTTGTGCTTATTGTATGTGGCTATGTGGTAATTTCACTTGTAATAGTAACAGTATTAGAATTCTAAATTCAAACTTTCATAAAATTGAAATGTTGTAATTTATCCCTTATATTGTTTTTAATCTAAAACAATAATTATTTAAATAAAATTCTACATGGACTCTTTCATCTGAGATATTTTTACATAAATAATTGCGTATTGAAAATAAACTTTCATTTGAAAATATTTTACATTAATTTAAAAAGTTAATTGAAAAAGATAGACCCTCACCATTATGTCACTTCATTCACTGAAGAATTTAAAGTTTTGGAGCTTTATTTTTACAATTGTTATTCATGTAAATATAAAATTATATTTTCTTTCTGCATTACTCTCCACCTTTGCAAAGCTCTTCAGAAAGTTTTATTTAACCTATGAGAAGTATAAATTTTTGCTTTAATAAATTTTCATTGGCTTTAGAACAGAGATGAAATTCCAGAACTAGTTAAAGTTCTCTTTTAAAGTATATAATAGTAGTTAAGAATGCAAAATGCTGGGGAAAAAATTTATCTTTGAGTTGGCATTGGTGAGACCCAGATAAAGTAAGGCAAAAGTAATCACTGAGTACATAGTGACCATTCCCTTTTAGATTTATTCTTTCTTTACTAAAATTTTATATTTTATAAATTATAA
>NW_006435762.1:503299-548944 GCF_000325575.1 Pteropus alecto | reverse complement strand
TATCATCAGTTTTCTTTTGGGTATATTTATATACATATATATATATATATATATATATTTATATATATCCATATATAATAAAGTATGTGTATATATATACATCTATATACATATATATCTTAAAGTGTATATATATATGTGTGTATATATATGTATATACACACATATATATATACACTTTAAGATATATGTATATATATACACACACATATTTACTAGAAGTAGGAAGTAAATGTAAAGCAAGGGAGGAGTATTAATTTAATTAGTATTTTTAGGGGAACTGAAGGCACATAATAAAAGGAATGTCAAAAATGGAGAAAGAATATAATTTGACTAGTAAACAGGTTTGTGGCATGAGGAAGAGGAAGGCATCAATGATGACCTCATACTTACGGTAACATTCATCAAGATAAGAATTACAAGAATGATTTCAGAAAAAAAAAAAAAATAAGGCATGATACCTTTATGGTATTTGGGATTACAAGTGAATATTTTTACCTGCCAGAGGTAAAAGAGGAAAAACAGTGGTAAATATATCACAAAAGTTATTAATTAGATTTGATTTTGATTCAGGTAACAGAACACTTAACCTCAAAAATGCATTTAAACAATAAAGAAACTGATTGGCTTCCTTATAATAAATGTCCAAAATAATGAGTGAATGAGGCTTACTTGGTCCAGTGACTCTGTGATTAAATCACCACTGGCATTCTTTCCACTCTGCTGTATAATTTATTAGCTTTATCTTAAGGCTGGTCACTGTCAATAGTAATCAAGGCTATACTCTTCCTTTTTTTATCGACTAGAGAGAGATAAAATAACTCACCTATCATCAAAAGACTTAACCTCCTATTTGTTTGAACCAACTTAGACTATGTGCCAGTTCCTGAACCATAAGGAGAAAAGTGAATGCTTTGTGGTTACTTCTGGGTAAAAGTTGAGGTGAGGTGATTCCTTGGTTGGCTCAGATATAAAAGAGCCTATTGTTGGAGCTATGGTCAGTTTCTCAACCAAAGAGTTTCTATGTAATGGATGTGTAGGTGAAATAGTTTATGAGGCATACATCACAGAAGGCAGACAATGTATCAACTTTCAGATTGAGCATTTAAGAACATGAAATAAATGGTCGTCAATGTATTTAATAACTGTATTTAATGTACTGCCTTTGGAGAAAGAAGCTGAAATCATGGAGTATTAGGTTAAAGAATTAACAAGAAAGCATGTGAAGAAGTGGGCACAGTGATTCTTTCAAGAATTAAAGCTTTTGAAGTAAGGAGAAAAAGTGAAAGCTAGAAAGGTACCGTTATAGAATAACATGGTATCATTGATTCAAACAATGAAAGAGAAAAAGAAAATGTCTTCTATATTTGAACTAAATATATATATTTTGTCAATTCTCAGAAGTTACTTCACATCATGGTAAAATCTCAATGTAAGGGTTACTTATACTCATAAATGAGCAATTAATACTGATGTTAATATTGTTGAAATCTTACTTCGTTTTAACATTAAAATGTAATGAAATGACATGCACTTTATTTCCTCCTGTGATAATGTGATAAGACTGTTTTTGTCTCTAGAATGATGAGATAACTAAAAAAGATAATGTGTATGAAGTCCCCAATACAATCTTTGGCATGTAGTAACACTCAATGAAGTTTCATTAGTTTCCCCACTCTCTAAGTCTTACTATGAAAATGAAGAAGCTAAATTAGATAATCTCCAAGATCTAAAAGTGAATTAGTCTATGATTTTAATTTAAAAATATGTTTAAAAGAAAAAGATGAGAGGAACAATTTGAAGCCATCCAACTCCGTAAGCAGGAGTTTCCTGCTAATTGCTTTGTAGAGGTTTACTAGTATCTTGGTTAGCCATGACTCCTTATGTTCTGTGTGTCCTATTTCTATAGGATCTAAGCATCTGTGAGTTAATGAATAGGAAATTATGTTGGTTGCCTTGAAAACAGTCTTTTAGTTCCCCTATATTATATCCTACTTTTGATCTTTGGCTATCATTATTACATAACATATTTATCAAGTAACAGACATGTTTGCATATGCTTATAAGAAATTAAAATTATATGTTTTTCCAAGAAATTTACCAATAGAAGTCTACGATTCTATGAGTAGAATAGCTAGTAATCTCCTATTCTATGGGTATAATATCTGTGTTCCTAAGTTACTACACTAATACATGATATATACTTGTTTTTGAACTATCCCTTTTCCCAATATATTATCACAAGCATCTTGTATACCAGATCAGTAATGGTCACTGTATATTATTATAACATTAATGCATCTTAGGATCATTCTGGTTTGTGCTGTACATCATCCTAGGCAGAATTGTCAGCTTCGTGCTTGCAGCTGCTCTCAATCTGTCATCATAAATGATAAATGAGCACTGGAGTCTTATTTTCTATTGTACATTATCGTCACTACAAGAATGCAAGACCAGCATATCTTGGCTTGCTCACAAGACCCTTTATGAAGATAAGAACTTTCCTAGAAAAGCAGGGAACCTTTATATTTCTAAGCAAATGAAGAAAACTGTATATCTGCTAAAGTTTTGGCTCAAAATCATTGAAACTTTAACTAAAGCTTTATTCTTATATATAGATCTTGACTTAATTATTTCAATTATTTTAATTTCCATGGTTCTTGATCCATGAAATAGAACTGGTATACAATTTCTCAAATGGATATTGTTGAATGCTTGCCAGCAAATTTGAAATAAATAATGTTGGACAATTATCCATAGGCCTCTCACATTTCTGTATGTCTTCCACTTGTTTTGGACTATTTTTTCCAAGGATATTTGTATAGTGATCAGTCTGGGAAGGTAAAAATTGTATTACTTTCTGGAGTAAATGACAGGTTTGCTTACAATGTGGGAAAACAAAGATAGTATATCTCTCTAAAGCAAATGTCATGAATGCTTATAGTCCAGTATAATAAAATTATCTCCCTCTGGAGCAAAAGACAGGCATATTACTGTGTACCATAAAAATTTGGTGTCCTCTATGCTCAGGATTCCTCTCCTGTAATGCAATTCCCTGAGTGTATAGGCATCTGTCTGCATCTGTCTGTGTTATTCCTGAGAACTTGTGGGACAAGGATAGAAATGCACTGCAGCTCATGATGTTTGTTGTGCCATAAGAAATAAAGTCCCTTGTTTCTGTCTCTGGACTACTTTTTCTTCTGTCAGTTTCTTCTATGACACTTTGGCAGGTTATCTTGTTAGGTTACAAATATGGTAAAAGCAAGAGTTTTCACAATTCTTGACAATACTGTAGGAAAATGATGAAGGTGATTTGGAGGATTTAAATGGAGGATTCATTTTAAGAAATGAAATGCAGCCCAAACAATTAACAAAACAATGCTTATTTATTTTTATTTCTATCTCATTCTTGATTTTAAAAGGTCTATCTGCCAATAAGTTTTGTATAGTATCAAATATGCTATTTTACCGAGGACGGAGCAGCATTGATATTGTCATGTGGAAAATAAAATCTTTGGAACAAATATTAAGATATTTCTTTAGAAACCAGAATTAATGGTGTGTTTACATGTGTATAAAATTTATTATTCTAAGTGACTACTATTTCAAAAAATATAAGTAATATTAAAAATGAATATTAATCATGAAAGTGTCTTAAAGTTTATGCTAGGAGAAATACATTCTAGGGCTTCTTAAAATGGATTTGGCTAGACTAGGTATTAGGTTATAGAACTATGATTCTATATTCCAACTTTCTATTAATAGACTATTAGTGCATTCCTAGAAGAAGGTTCTAAGACTTAAGTTTTACTTTTATATTTGTGTAAAAGACTATGATTTTTTCTACCTACTATTTACAGTTAACTTCCTCCAACCTAAATTTGTTTTAATAGAACATTAATTTTATTCCAAAAATCTACCGCTTTCACATAATCACACATTTCACTAGGACATGGCAATTCAATTTCTCATGCCAATGCCAAGTCTAGGAATGAGTATGTAATACCATTTGGATCAAAGAGGTGCGAAGGAAAGTCTGTGGGAGCACTTCAGTATATGTTTCTCTTACTCTAAAAAAGAAGCGTGGAAGAAGATGTTCTTTTCTTCCAATATTATATGGTGTCTAGAAGTGCAATAACCATCTATAATCATAGGGACTGTTAGTCTGAGGTCCTCATTTGTGTGATAGTAATCTAGTGAAGAGTGTAAAGAACCCAGGTTATTGATGATGTTGAGTCACTGGATTAAGCAATTCTAGGGTTAATAATCCAGGCATGGTATTATATGAGATAATAGATTTCTTTACTGTTAAGCCATGTTAATAAATTTTATAGATCCCTTAAATGAAATTATGTGCATGTGTATGTGTTTGGTGTGTGTCTAGGAAAGAGGAAAGGGGCTAAAATTAATAGTTAAAATCTGACCTAGCTCCAAACAAAGCTAAAATTAATGAGGTTTTGAGGTCTATAATAGTCTTAAGACATAAAGAGCTTCATTAGATTTGTGTATTATCAAATATATATCATATCTTGTTAATAATCCTACTTAGCTTCTGCCAAATAATAAGTAATAGTAGTATTCAAATTATGTTCTTTTATATACTGTTCACGAAGAATCTTAACTGAATCCCAATATTTCAAACAAATTAAAGGAAATCTGCATTGTCTTAAGCACAGGCATAGGCAATGGAATGTAATTTTGTTTCCTCATTCATGGGATCATACCTAGGTGTGTTTCATAGACCTCAAGATCCCTGTATAAAAATCACAGCAAAGTGGGATTTGTGCCTAGGATTCCAGTTGCAAACCTAAGACAAAATAAACCTTACATATAGGCCAGTGGGTTTATGCTACATTATGTGCCTGGCATGTCCTCACTAAATATGCTCAAGTAATAGTGATTATTTCAGTATTATAACCAATAATTCATTTGTCAAAGTGGAAATGGAAATGATATATTTAATGTTACATTGATTTTAAGGCATGTTCTTTTTTTCATCTTTATTTTATTTTTTATTAGTTTCAAGTATTTAAGGCATGTTCTTAATGTGATGACTTACTCATGAAACCAATCTGGCAATAGCAGATTTCAAGAAAAGCAATTAATAAAAATTTATATATTTTAGCAAAGTCTTAAATAACCACCTTTAAATATAGCATAATTTCAGGTGAGACAAAGAGGGTGAGTAGTAAACAAAAATAAAACAAACATACAAAAAATGTACTTCTTTTTCTTGGAACAAAGCTCAAGAAGGAAGCTTTAGGGATTGGACCCTACCGTAGGTAATCAGATTTGCCCTTAAAGAAGATAAATTCTATGAGATATGAAGGAGGAAATTAAAAATGTCTAGCACTTGACATTTATTTTTGCATTGGTGAAGGTAAGCAAAGTCATATTTTATTGAAAGTGAAGAGATGCTCCCTAAGTAAACATGGGCGATTTAGAACCATTCATCTCTAGTATTTTATTCGATTTACAATCTTGCACAAAAATCAATAGACCTAGTTCTTTTCTTGTCTCCCCTCCTTTCTGCTAGCCTCATTTCATTAATCTGAGTTTTGTGGGCACAGTAGCTTTAATGGATGTTGTCTTTAAGATAATGGAGCAATTTATCCCTCGAATCACTAATTTCTCTGCTTGGGCAATATGGTAACCTCTTTTTTTCTCAGACCTTCTGGAGACGAGCTAATGCCCTAGTATCTTATGGCCAAAATTCTCCACTATTGTCGACTGAAAACTTTCAGATCAACTGCTTTCAGCTTTGATACATAACAAATTTGTAGAAGTGAAGAGGGAATAGAATCCATGAAACAACTGTCAGAGAGGACATGACAAGTGAAAATAAGACAATTAAGACATAAATTGATTTTTTATATATCAGCTTCTGCTTCAAAACCAGTTACATATAATGAACAATAATAGTAGTCATTGATTACTCAGTGCTTATTCTATGCTAAAAGTTAAGCAGTTATGCATTATTTCTTTTACTAGGTCACTAAATAATCTTTAAAAAAAAAAAATCTCATCACTCCTACCTGAAACCTTCTAATGGCTTTCCATTGAGTGTAGTTTTAAATCAAAGCTACTATCACAGTTATAAGGCTTTACATGCCTGACCTGTGCCTAAAGCTCTGACCTCAACTTCTAACGCTCTCTTCCTTACTCACTAAGACTGCAGGTTCACTGCCCCGAGCTCTTTCTACTTTAGGAATTTTATACTTGTCACTTCTTCCCAGGAATCTCTCTCCCCAAATCTTTCCAGGATTGAATTCTCATCATCCAGATATCTGTTCATTTACCATCTGCTATGGGAAGTCTTCCTGATGATTCTATTGAAAGGGCTTCTCTCCTACACAGTCTTTATCTCCCAAGTCATAACATTGCCTTGTTGATATCTATTTCCAAAATAAGACATTATCAAGAAAAGTTAGCTCCATGAGACAAGATGTTTGTATCATTTGTTTATTAATGTATTTCTAGTGCCTAAAACAATTTCAGGACAGTATTACTCTTTAAAGAAGTATTTATTGAATGAATGTTTGATCAGATGCTTAAATAAGGTATCCTTATATGATGCTGATATTATTATTGCTCCCATTTTACAGATAAGAAAACTTAGAGTACTTGAGTTATATTATATTCTCAAAGTCATATGACTGGTAAAATTAGGTATCAACTTACCTTTGGCTACCATTTACTTATCTTTTCCACTGTTATTATTTATTGTTTTCATGTTTGGGCCAATTTGAAAAAATGTGGCTCTGAAAATTCCTATATATTGTTTTCTGATGAACATCATATGCAAGGGTTTTCTAAGGTTTGTATTTTAGGTTTTTAACACTAGCAGATAATGCCAGTTTTCCAAAACTGTTGTATAAGAATTTACATGGGCTTTATCTTACACTTCAGCAGCAATACCTTAGTGTTAGTTTTTTTTCAAAACTACAATGCATTTTTGGTAGTCTCATGCTTTTGTATTTTAAAAAAAATTATTTTATTAAGTTTTTTGAATAATTTATTTTTATTCTATGTCTGATATTTTCAAGATCTGAAGTCCTTATAGTTTGTTATTTATGATTCATCTTCGTTTCTGTGACTTGTTTCCTTTTGTTTTTTTATTTGTGGATATAATACAGTGCTCTCCAGGGCTCTATATTTGAGAATTAAT
This sequence comes from Pteropus alecto, assembly GCF_000325575.1. Classification (NCBI taxonomy): domain Eukaryota; kingdom Metazoa; phylum Chordata; class Mammalia; order Chiroptera; family Pteropodidae; genus Pteropus; species Pteropus alecto. Next base: position 541,776 of record NW_006435762.1, on the reverse strand, counting down.
GCCAGTCCTTTGGCTATAGATACTAAAGGGAGACTATTATAACAACATAGGTCCCAGGTCAAACAACAATTTTCTTTCTGTATACATTTGTTGATGCCATCTGGCCTATGCTTTTACTATGCTTATAACTCTATCACTCTTTGAGCCTCTAAATTTTGCAGAATCTCAATTCTATCTCCCTATGCTGTGCAGGACCAAGGCCTTTTCTCTTGTCAAATTTTCTTGTTAAAATTATTGCATTTAGATCAGAGTTTTCTGTAGTTTTTTCTGATGCCACTTACAGTTTCAAAGTCATCTTATGACTTGGCTAGCAGTTCCTTCTTATGCATTGGTTTAAGTAGGTTTTTTCTCTTTTTTTTTCTGAGTTCAGCTCTGCATGTCTCAGGATTTTTTAAATCCAATATATGTATGTATTTCGAATAGGAGGGTGTTTTAGGTCATGGAAACTTCCATAAGTCTCCATATCATATTTTGTTGGTAAACCTAATTACATTTTCCCTCTTTTATCTACTTCTGCAAATTTAATACCAGTAAATAAAGCTTAAACAATATATTGGAAGTACAAATATTATTAACCTTAGAAATATTCTTCGATCGAGTTCACGTAAAGACGTGTATATATAAGCTTGTATTTCTAACATGAATATATTCAAAATCTCATTATCAGTAACTTTCTTTCCTTCAAATATTCAAAATCCTGTTATATTAGGTTGCTTTATATTTCATCTATAACTTCTTTTGTCTGTTTTTATTTTTAATTTTCTGGAGTTTTTAATTAACTTTATTCTTTGTGAAAAACTTATTTTATTAGGATAATTCAACTTTATATTTCTGATAGTTTTAGGCCAGCTGTGCAATGATATCTCTCAGAATAATTGCTTTTTTAGTTTTGTATTGTGGAATTAATTAGCTTATCTCTGGGATTCAATAGCCTCCTCTGGAGTTTATTCTGTTTCAGCAAAATATATCCACAAATAATTTTTTTCCAAAAAAGATGCTTGGAGGAAAACTTCTTGCATTCTGTAATGACTCAAATTTTTTATTTCTTTTTCTCATTTGAATCTGGTAAGATATGAATGTTTAGGGACAAATTAATCAGTTTTCTTGGGGACTTCTAGTATTCACCATTACTGACAAACTTTGTAGGTGGTGATATTTTTTTCTCTGAATATTTTTAGTATTTTATTTTTTATTCTTGATAGTTTGAAATACAATGGGATATTTCTAGCTGTGTATCTCCTTTTTATCATCGAACATGCCTTTTTAAAATAAAGATTTGCCTTTTCTCTCTTAGAAAATTATCTTTTAATGCATGTTGATTTTTTTCATTTATTTTCCATGTCTTCTGATTCTAAAAGTAATTTTTGCTTGATATCAGCCATTTTGACTTGATCCTCAGTCCTTAGCTATTTTTTTCTTATTTCTTCTCTTTTGTCTATTTGTGTTAGGTTCTAAGAGGATTCCTCAGTTTTATGACAGCTCTTCTATTCCATTTTAACAATTTTGGCCATCATATTTTTGACTGCCAAGAATTTTTTTCCTTTGGATTTTTCTTTTCTTTTAAAATCAGCTAATTTTTTATTTTATAGATACAATGTCTTTAAAAAAAAAAAAAACTCTGAAGGCACTAATTATAACTAAGCACTTCTTTTTCTGAGAATATTTTATTTCCTTCAGTTTCATGTTGGTTCTTATTTGAAAGTTTTCTTTTTAATTAAATTTATTGGAGTGACATTGGTTAATAACATTATATAAGTTTCAAGTGTACAATTCTATAATACATCATCTGTATGTTGCATTGTGTGCTCATTTTCCATAGTCTAGTCTCCCTCTGTAACCATATATTTGACTCTTTTTACCCCTTGCATCTTCCCCCTACTCACCTTTCCCTATGGTAACCTTCATACTGTTGTGTCTATGAGTTTGCATATTTTGTTTGTTCTTTTTTTTGCTGTCTGTTTCATGTCCCACGTATGAGTTTGATTCCACCTGACTTATTTTGCTTAGCATGATACTCTCACGTTTTTATTTCCCTTTCATTTACTATTTATAATGATAATCAGCTCTATTAACATAGGTGACTTTGTTGTTTTTATCTGCCTTTCCTAGTTTTTTCCTTTCATATATGTGTTTGTCTCTGAGTGGATCTCATCACATGTCACATTTCATTTCAGGCAGGCAGGCACTCAATCTTCTCTCTTCTCAGTTTATCAAATTCAAAGCTTTCCAGGAAAATTGCTCCAATTTGTTAGAAAGTATTTCTCTGCCCTCAGCTTAGAATCAGACAAATGTATACATATTTATGTATAATCACAGTGAGTATGAACCAAGACAGAATATTAACATTGTCACAGAAAGTACCTACATGTCTTTTCCTAGTCAATTCCTTCCTTTTATAAAAAGCAATACTATTTTCCTCTCTATCACCTCCATAGTTTAATTGGAATCCATACAAATAGAATAAATAATACTGTATATATACCTCCCCCTAACTCCAGGTTCTTTCATCAAAACAATGTATCAGTAGCTTATTCCTTTTAATTACCGACTATTATTCCCATTTAATGGATAGACCTCTATTTCTTTTTTTACCCAGTCACCTGTTGGTAGCCATTCTGTTATTTTGTTTACTATCATAAATAAACTTGATTTATTACATTCATATGTAAATACCTAGAAGTAGATTTTTGGGTCACTCGTTGGTATGTGTTTGGCTCTGTAGAATATTGCCAGGCAACATATCCAGAGTTTTTGTTGTTTCACACCTTTAACAGCACTTGCTCTTGTTATCTTTTAAATTTTGACCATTTTTGTGGGTTTTGATGGCATCTTATGATAGATTCAATTAGCGCTTTCTTGGTTAAAAATGTGGACCATATTTTCATGAATTCATTACTCTTAATATTGTCTCTTTATGTTTTAGTAGTTTGGCTTTTCTATATCATTTCTGTATCATCATTTGTAACATATCTAGTAAAGAATTTTGTCTGGATTTGTTGATGTCTGACACTTTGTTATTAATTTGTAGGTGTTCTTGCATAATCTAGATGCAAACTCTTTGTCAGACAGATATTGTGATTTATAAATTACTTTTTTTTTTTATCTAAGTACTTTTTGAAAGAAAGATGACTTAGATTTAAAAATTCAAATTTATCAAATGCTCCTTTTATATTTAATGCATTTTGATTTCCAGGAAACATATGCATACCTAAAGTTAGCAAAGATGTTCTCCTATGTTTTCATCTATAAATTTTATAGTTTTAGTTTATATATTTAGGTCTACAGTTGATATAGGATTAATTGTTCTTTTATAAAGTAGGGGTTGAGATAATTTTTTTTTCTGTGTTGATAGTAAGTTTCAGCCCTCTTATTGGAAATGACTGTATTTAACCCATTCAATTACCTTGGCATTATTATCAAAAATCAATTAATAATATTTGTGTGGATGTATTTCTGTACCTTACTTGTTCTATTAACATATTTATCTATTCTTATACCAATACTACCTGATGTGATAAATGTAGCTTTATTATAAACACTGAATTCCCAAATAGTGTTCTTCTCTTTGATAATTATGACCTTCTAATCTTAAAAGTTCAACCTTTTAAAATTTATTATTATTTCAGATTTACAGAAAAGTCAAAAAGAGTAAAAGGGAGATTTCCCATATACTCCATTTACAAATTTTCTAATTGTTAATATCTTACATTAGTATGGTACATTTGTCACAACTAATGAAGAAATATTACTACATTATTATTAACTAAAGTTTATATTTCATTGAAATTTCCTTAGATTTAACTTACATCTTTTTATATGCTCCAGGATAACATCCAGGATGCCACATTTCATTTAATTGTTATATCTCCTTAGGATCCCATAGACTGTGACAGTTTTTGTGACTGGCCTTCTTTATCCTTGTTGCAGATGATTTTCATAGTTTTTAGGAGAAACTTATTGTCAAATATTCCTCAGTTGGATTGTGTGATGCTTTTCTCATGATTAGAATAAGGTTACAGCGGTTTTCTGTTTGTTTGTTTTTAGGCAGAACAGAGACATTAAGTACTATTCTCATCATATTATGTCAATGGCACATTTATCAATACGACTTATCATTGTTGAAGCTAATTTTGATCACCTGAGTGAAGTAGTGTTATCAAATTTTTCCACTTTAAAGTTACTATTTTTTTCTCCTTTCAATAAGAAGCTCTTTGGAAGGAAGTTATAAAGTGCAGCTCACATTTAAGAGTTGGAGAGTTTTACTCCATCTCCTTTAGAGCTGATATTCTAGGCCTTTTTAGCTTTTACATAAATGTAAAGATAAAGTTGAAAATGTTTACTAAATAAAAAAAACAACCACCAACAATACTGTAACACTGTGACATCAACTGTGATGAATTTGGAGAACTGACATCTCACTTATGTTGAGTCTTCTACTCAAGGATATCTATATCTTTTCATTAATTTGATCTTTTAAAATTCCTTTTATTGGTGTTTATAATGTAAAATATAGAAAATTTGCATATCATTCTTTAAATTTACTTCTAAATTTCTTCTTTTTTATGCTGCCTTTAATGTATTTCTTTTGCGGGGGGGTCTCTTCCACTTTCTAGGATCTATATCACTACCCTGGGGAGATGTGTTAACAATGGGTGTCTTCACCTTTAATATTAAGGGACAGTCATTTATCATTTCAAGATTTAATATATTTCCAATAAGAAGATACTTTTCAGCAAGTTAAGAAAGTTCTCACTGAGGTTTTTAATATTTTTCTTGAATAGGTGTAAAATTTTGCCAAATGCCTTTTTATACCTATTGAGGTTTCTCTTTATGATGATGAAACATCTATATGATGTTTCTCTTTTTATCTCATGATGCCTGACTTACACTGAATTTTGAATATTGACCAAACTGTAATTTCTGAAATCAAATTTACTGGTACTTAGTGTCTTAATCTTCTTATTTTTAAAAATATATTGTCATATTTGATTTCCTAATATTTTTAAGATTTTTGCTTTTTTCATATATGTCTATGAATTGTATTGATTTTTCATCTTCATTTCTTGTAATAATTTTCTTGGAATCAATACTCAATGTCTTCAAAAAATCAGCCGAGGGGTATTTTCTTCCCCAATTAGATAATTAATTTGTTTTAACTCTTTCTTTTTCTAATACAAGCATTTACAGGTATTAATTTTCTTTAAGTGCTGTTATAGCAGCATCTCACAAATCATGCTACATATTGTTTTCATTTAAACAATTAAAAAAATTTTCCTTATACCTTTTTTGACTTATGAGTATTAATTTTTTAAAGTATAGTATTACTGATATAATAAATATTTAAGTATTTGGGTTATATATATATTTTTAACATAATATCTTTATGGTTAGAAAATATGCTGTATGTGATTTCAATCCCATGACATTTATTGTTTTATGTCCCAGTACGTGGTCTATCTCTGTGAACATTTCAAATGAACTTGAAGAGAATGAGTTTTCTGCAGTTGTCGGACGGTGTGTTTTATTACTATTAATTAGTTAGACTTGGTTCATAATGTTATTCAAATCTTTTAAATACTTACTGAATTCAGAGTACTTGTTCTATCAATTACTGAGAATGAGGTGCTAAAATTTTTAAATATAATTATGTGTTTCTTTATTTCTGCCATTTTATTTCTTTTACATTCTTAAGCTCTATTATTAGATGTATCAGAATTTAGGGTTTTTAGGTCTTATTGATGAATTGCCTACTCTGGCTACCTTTAATATTGTGTCTTTATGTTTTAGCGTTGGTTTTGCTATTCTCCTAGACTTAGTTTTCTCTGCACTTAATCTTACTTGAGAGATAGATCTGTGAATACTATTTGTTTACAGTTTGGAAAAACACTGACTAATTTACTTCCCATCTTTTGTTTGCCCCCTTTTTGCTCTAATTTCCTTCTAAAGCTCTCAATATATGGAAATCAGACTCCTTGGTGTAGTCTTAAAAGCCATTTAGGATCTGCTTATTGTTTTTCAATATATATATATTTTTACTTCTGTTTGAATGATATCTATTAACTAACATTTGAGTTTACTGATACTTTGTTTTATTGTATATAATCTACTCAATAATACCTAATGAATTTTGATTCTAGTAATTGATTTTTTTAGTTCTAGGATTATTACAATTTATAGCTACCATATCTCTCCTGAAATTTCCAATATTTTTCTCATTATGTAAATATTTCTCAGTGGATTTTTAAAAAAATATATTTTCAGAGTTATTTTACAGTTCTTATTTCCAAGCCAACATTTGTGTATCTCAGAATTTATTTCTATTTATTGATTTCTTTATTATGATTATGTCATATTTTCTAGTTCTTTTCAATGTGTGGTAGTTTTTTTTTACTGTATCATAGTATTGTTAAGATTCTGGATTGTGTTACTTTCCTCTTGAAAGTGATGAATTTTGTTGTAACAGAAAATTAATGTACGAATAATTCGCTTTTATCTTGTGAATGCTGAATGTTAAGTTTGGTTAGTATTGCCTCAGGGTATACCCCTTTCTTATTAGGCTTGGTATTAATCTTTCTAGCTTTTCATATAACTGGCAAGAATCAAAGTATAAATTTTGTCTCCCTTATAGTGGTCAGCTACTGAAATCTCTACTAAACTCTTTCAGTCTTCTGGCTCTTGTTTTTCTTCAAGGCTTCTTGGAGATTGCCCAACAAATGTATATCTCTGTGTTGGGATCTAAGGCATGTTAATATGCACACTGTGTACTTTTCTCTGTGACTTCCTCTTTACTTGGATTTGTACCCTTCATTTCTAGTTGCTCTGGCAGTTGTCAGTTCTAGACTGATTCTTCAAGCTAGCAAGTTTACGATATCCTGCTTCACATAGTTTTAGGTAATATTATCAAGGAAAAATCTGTATAAATATTGATTTCACCTACTGCAATTTCTTTATTTTAAGAGACAAATTCTCTTTAATTTCTACCTTCTTTTGGTAACTTTGCAGTGACTTAAGCAAGTCACCCCTTTTCCACCTCCTCCCAAAGAAATTTTACTAGCAAAATGATTAGTCTAAGGGAAGCTACTCTGCCATTTCTAGCAGTTGGAATTTCTAGAGTGCTACATTTGTCAATTAATCTATCATTTCTCAACCACCTATTTATTCCTTAAAAATATTAGTGTCCACTGTTATTCTAGTAGAAATAATAATACAAACTATTGAAAATGAGTCCATTTTGAAAAGCTAGTGTTCAGATATTTTGATGTAGTATTTCATTTCTTGGCATCTAATTTAAAGAAACTTCCCCAAAATGAAAAACAATATTCTGCATAATGATATATATCAGTATTATTAACAATGTAAAGATTAGGAAAAAACTAAATCTCGACCGATATAAATATATTTAACTAAAATATTACCTATCCACTCAATAAAATATAATGTAGACATTGAAATAATTGTTTTGAAGCTAGTGAAAAAGTTATTATATTAAAAATTAAAAAGGGTTCCTAATTTCGTATGTGTGAGTACGTGTGTGTGTATGTCTGTGTGTTTGTGTGTAATACTTTATATAGTGCCTATAAATCTGTGTGGATACAATTTAAACATTATGAAAAGAAACCTTTGATGGAAATGACCAGCATTCTGTCATAGACCTCTATGGAGCTAACATCGTTTAGCTCCATGTTTTTTTCCCTTTTCCCCCTATTTTTCAAATTCTTTGCATCATAATTATATTGTTCCTTTTAGCAAAATTTAAAATTTAAAATAAAAAGATATAGTGACAACTTATACTTTATGTCAATTTTTATAAATTCTTATTTATTTTACACCTAAGTTAGAGATATGGGTGTCTGAGGCAGGCTGGGAAGTTTTCTCAGCTTTGATTTTTTATGAAATCACCAACTCTCATCACAAATAATGCCAAAATATTAGTTTCGTTTGTTTATTTACTTTATTCTGACATCCTCTAGCCTTATTACCTCAGTTCATGGTGGTAAATTGTACCTCATTAAATTATTTCTATTGAATTTTAATTTTATATTTAATTTTATGATTTTATTTTATGAAGCTAAGGAGATGGAAATATAGACAGAAACTTGGAAAATAGCTTAGACATACCTCCATTAAATTGAAGAGCTTAATTTTTTCTTAATTCTTCAGAGACCTTCTTGGCCATTCCAATTTAAATAGCTACTTCGGAATTAAACAACTCTCAAGTTTCAGGATTACATTTTAAAGTATGACAGAAAAAGTTTTCAGCCAGAAATTGTGAAGATGAAGAAGAGTTTTAAGTCACATTTTTTTTTTATAAAGAAATATTAGCTAACATCTTTTTCGATGTGGTATAGATATCATGAATGATCCTACCAATAAAAGGGAATAAATAGTGTGTAAAACATAAAAAAAATTGTTGAGCTAATATAGTAGTAAGGATTCTGCAGACTCATTGGATAGGAAAATAGGTAAGAGAATGAAAATGAGGAAAGTAAGTTCCAAAACCTGCCTCTGTCTTGAAAGCTTCTTTCTTTTGCTGATATTCACTTTGTATTTCTATAATTGGAGACATTTTGTTCGTTTTACTGTTTAATTTTAGTAGTTACATAAAATTATTATATTATAGTTATGGATGCCAGAAGTCCTACATGGATCCCACTGGGCTAAAATCAAGGTGTTGGCAAGGCTGGTTCTTTCTGGAAAGTCTCTGTTCTTGACATTCACTTTAATGGCTGCTATAGAACCGGTGATAAAACCTGGGATCTACCCAAGGGGAAGTATAGAATAAGGTCCCTGCATAAAGTTGTGGCCCTCATCATATACATACTTGATGTAAGGCAAAAGGTGTCGAATAAATGCTAATATTACCCACGATAATTTAAACACAACTTGGCCCATCTAGAGATTTTTATTTTGAATTCGTATTACTTAGAGTGTTTAAAATACCCCACTGAGAGAATTTATTTTAAAATGAATTTTCTTTATTCGCTTTGGAAGCAAATAGAGTTGAAAGTACCTCTAGGTGATCTGCAAAAATCTTTTCTCATGGAATTTATCTTTAATATAGGTCTCCAATAATTTTCATAGTTACAAGGCTAAAGAATAGAAGTAAAAAATTCAGATCACACCAAAGGGGGAAGAAATGAAAGCCAGAAGAAACAATAAAAAATGGACAAAAATTCTAGCTTTATTAAGGACAAAATATAAGATAGTTTAAAGATACAATATAAAGTTTAAAGAAATAAAAAGAGAAGCTTGAAATGTAATGAAAAAACAAAAGACCATACATGAATATGAAGTAGATTTAAGAAATAATCTAATAGCAATTCTAGGAATAAAAACATAATAATTAAAATTTAAAACTAAAATTAAAAGATTAAATAGCAGATTTTATACCAGTGGAACAGAAAAATAGTGTTCTGGAATATCTATATGTATGTAAAGAATATTCAAATTATTAAAGAATGTTATTAAAGAATATTAAACAATTATTGAAAAATAATTCAAATTATTCCGAATAAAGTGCAGAACTAAGAAAAATGAGAAAATGTGAAAAATAAGTTAGGCGAGGATTTACCAAACTTTTTAGCAAAAGAAAATAAAAGACGGAATGATTTAAGACATGAAGAGATATGGCCGTTAATTTTTCAGAATTGGAGAAAATCATCAATTCCTAGACCTTGAGAACTCGATAGATTCCAAGTAGAGTAAATAAACATAATCTACATCTAGATACATGATACTACAACCTCAAAATACATAGGGAAAAAAAAAAATACATGTGTGTGAGAGAGGGACACAGAGAGAGATCTCCAAAGAAGAGCAATTAAGGTGACAACAAATTTTTAATAGTAAAAAGAGAAACTCTGAGACCTTTGAATGACATCAATCATGTTTTCAGAAAATATAAACTATAATTCTGTATGCAGAAGCATGGCCTATAAAGAAGAAGGTGAAATTACATTTTTAGCAAACAAAATGTTTACCCCTAATGTATTTGTCTAAAGATCTAAAATTCTTAAAGGAAATTCTCCCAGATTGAAGGTCAGAGATGCAAGAGAGTGTGAAAGATATTTTAAAAAAAAGATTAATTGAAATAAGCATTGACTGTGAAATGCTGTAATAATTTTGAATTTACATAACTAATACTTCTGTGGCAATTTGCCAGGCATGATTTCGAGCATTTTATAAATATTAGTAAAGGTGAATCATCCCATCAATCTTTTGAGAAATGTACTATTATTATCCATGTTACAAATAAGAGATGGAGAAATAGAGATATTAATAAATGACACAGTGTCTCACAGCAAATATGCAGCAGGTCCAGGGTTTACACATAGCCATCTGTCTCCAGCATCTGCACTCTTGAGCACTATACTTGGGATTTCTTTAATTTATGAAGGCAAAAATAATAATACTAATTAAACTCTTGACATAGCCACAACTGAGAAAATATCCTTATATTCAGATCTATGTAATCTCATTGGAATTATTTTTAAAAAACAAAGACATTACTGTTTAATTTGCATAATTTCTATAAATTCAAAACTACCACCACAGAATCACAGTATGACTCAAAATTTAATTTATTGTCAAATATCAACAATGGTTCTCAAATCTCTCTAGAAGCTTACTCAAGATGAAGAACAATAGGAGATAGTAATTTAAAATTTTTTTTTAAATCATTTTTATAATATTCCACTTAAAATCAAATCGGGGATCTGTACGGATGCCTCAACTAATTATATATTCAGTTTCAAAAATCATTTACTGAGTCCCTGTTTATGTACAGATATTGTGCCTCACATAAAATTAAAACAAATTACTATCATTCTTCTTTTTTTCACAAGCAAAGAGATAGAACTTGCTATAATTTATTTTATTTTATTTTATTTATTTAATTTTTTTTTGGCTTGGGAGCACATGAGAGCATTTTATCAGTGGGAGGAGAAAATTTTAATCTCGGTTCTTTAGAAATCGAACCAACCAGTTCTGCAAATTTGCTTTTACCATGAGTTGGGTTGGTATCTAGCTTATTTCAAGATAAATTTTAGGACAGGAGTTACCGCACCTGGAGGGTTATTCTACTTTTCAGTTGAAAAGATGGAATCTTTTGTGGCATACACAAAACAAAGTGGGTGTCCTTTAATCATACAAAAACTGGAAGTAAAATATTGAAGACTAATGAAGCTTGTCTTTACTTTTTTGTGAAAAAGTTTCTTAATATGCTAATGTCTAGTTGAAGAAAATTTTTGATACCCCTTTTGCTTTTCTGAACATTAAACTGACTTCATGGATGTGCTGAGGTTTTTAAGCAAATAACTAGCACACATGACCTAGATCTTTTCTTTGTCTTCCTTTACCAAGATCTCACTTACTATTATTTAAGTTATTAAAACATGTTAAATTGATGGACCTTGAAATAATCATGCTAAATGAAATAAGCCAGACAGGAAAAGCTGAAAATCATATGATATCACTTATATGTGGGATGTAAATATAAAAGCAACAAAGGAACAGGACAAACAAACAAAGACTCAAGGACATGGACTATAGATTAGTGGTTACCAGAGGGTAAGGGGTTGGGGAGGAGGGGAGAGGTAGACAGAGTAAAGGGGGTCAAATATAGGAGGGTAGGGGGAGGGTGAAGTGGGTAAAGGGGATCAAATATATGGTAGCTGAAGGAAACTGGACTTTGGGTGGTAAACACACAATAGAATATACAGATGTCAAATTATAATGTATACCTGAAAATTATATAATTGTATCAACCAATGTTACCCCTATAAACTTGATTAAAAAAAAACCATGTTAATAGTTTGTTGGTCAAAAATGAAGACTTCTATAATTTGTTCAGTGTGTGTGTGTGTGTGTGTGTGTGTGTGTGTGTGTGTGTGTGGAGGTGTTTGGTTTTAAATCTGATGGTCTTGTAGTGTGCACTACAGGAACCATAAGCCTCCATATTTTGGAGTACTTTGCATTTACTCCCCCTAGTCTACGGTTTATTTGCTGATTGGCATGAACTTCAGGCTTTATAAAAGCTATCAGTTATGTTCAACAAAAAACAGCTATGAGATCTGTTTCAGAGAAGAAAGACTACAGTTGAAGGGATAGGACAAGGGAATTGAAAAGAAGAGGGAACCCAACAGACTAGAGCACAGGAACTATAAATGTTAGATCACAGCTGAGATGATCAGAGACATCCCAATGCAGGGTTTGAGAGATGAGGACAATTGTCACATGAAGAGAGAATGTAGCCATGCTAAGGGAAGGAAGATTTCAGGGAGGAGGAATAGAATCAAAGAATTATGTTCCTGAGTCCCAGGTATAGCTGGTATAAATTCTGTTATCTGAGAAACCATAATAAAGGCTTTGAACTCCAGTGTACTGAGTTCTTATTTCAAAATCCCTTGGTATTCAGAAATGTCTTCCAGAGGAGGGGGCAGAATATCTCCAGGAAGAAGAATTTCCATGAATTAATTACATGTAATTACAAAATCAAAAGTCCAACGTGATAAATCAGAGTATTTTCTTGAGTGCTGAGGGTATTCTTGATCTCAAGACAGAGTAAATGCATGAGAATATATCAAGAAAAAAGTCAAGGATAAAGATCCAGAAATACTTACTAACAAATTTTCCTTTTGGAACTTGTGAGTTTGATTCTATGATTATATTGTCATTAATCTCACCAAATTTAACTGACTTAATGATGCCATTTTCTGAGCACATACTCTCAAGCAGAATGACTACTGAGCTATCTTCTTATAGCTAGAATCTACACTATTGTTTTGTATTGCAATGTATTTTATTGCATTGCTTCAAAAAATATAAAAATACTGCAGTATAAAGACTTGCAAAATTAAGTCAGAATTTGAGGTGATCTAACATTTATCAATGGATTACTTATAAGATCTGATATTTCAAAGATTAGAGAAAAGAGCATATTGCCTTTTCATTTTCCTAGATTCAAATTCTATCACCGTATCAAGTTGGATCATCACAAAGCGAAGTAAATGGACTGTGTTATCTTTTTCCCCGAAAGATGTGTCTTCTCTGAATTATGATGTAATGTTATGCCCTTAGCTTGGATAACTGGGCTGTAGCTGCCTGAGCCTGATTAGATTTTTCTCTCCCACAGATATTAAAATAGCAGGTGGGACATGAGGCTTGTTCTCATGGAGAGAAAGTGTTGAGGTTGGGTGCTTGGTAAATTTTTTTGTGTACTCAGGAATGCAAAAAAATCTGACCTGAATTCTATAAAGAATATCGAAAATGTCAGTTGTGTGTACGTGTGTGTGTGTCCTTGAAAATATTATCTTCCTTTACCCTTTGATATTTAGTTATTAATACTAATGCTAATGGCAATAACAATAAAATATTATTTTGTTAATGATAGTATGACTGATTAATGTTTATTTTTTTAAGTAAGATCAATAATCACAACAATAATGATGATTCATATAGGTTTGTGATATAAAATCCATTTTAGACTAAGTCAGTGACTAATTAAGAAAAAAAATCACTTGTGACTGGCACTCATTTTTGAGGAAAAGAGAGAAGGAATAAATTTTTCAGAGAATAAATTTTATAGTGAACATTTTCAGAAATCAGCATAAATATACTGGAAGAAGAATTTCAGCTGAACTACTTGTCCACAAACATTAAAAATGAGAAAAGAAGGGGAAAGAAAGTGTACAGAAAGCAAAAAGAGGAATAGATATTGCTCTTATAATAGCAAGAAATAAATAGACAAATCACCATAAAGTCAAAGCCAAAATGTTGATAACCTGATAAATTCTGATGATATGAAATTGGAATACATCAACATAGAGATATAGAGCCTGACAAAACTAGATTTCTTATAGCACACAGATCTTGCCGAATTTTGTGCAAAAGACAGATGGCAATGACATTTCTTTGATGCTCTCTGTTAGATTATCATTTACAAGCTCTGTCTGGCACTCATAAAAGTCATCTGGAGAAACATTTCTAGAAGTGAATACACTCCTCCTCTCCTCCTTTCCATCCCATCCTACCCCGACTTGAGAAATAGAGAAATAGATTAGTACCTCTGGAGTGGAACCCCAATACCTGCACTTTAAATACTACACTCAGATTATTCTGTTGGAGATGGCCCATGGACTATGGTTTGGGAAATGCTAATTTTCATTTTATATTAGTCAGGAATATAAATGTATTTTAAAATTTCAAATGGTACTAAAGAAAACACAAATGCTATATTGAATATAAATAGATTAGAAACATCTTTTTAGATAGTTTCTGAGGTGCCATAATGCAGTGTTTCAAGGAGCAGGGATTAGAACTAACGGAAACTACATGTGGGCCTTGTTCCTAGAATGTTCTGGCTGCATGATTCTGAGTCATCACTTACACTCCTTGAGCTCTAGTTTCTGTTCTGTAAAATGGGAAACAAATGCTCAATGTACAATATAGTTGTGAGAATTGAAGGAGAAAAGAAATGGAAAACACTAAGTATTATCCTTCGGACATTTTTAGTATGATTTTCTTCTGTATATTTACCCTAATTATTCTATCTGGCATTACTTCTAACTTGTAAATCATTTCGAATATTTTTAATTAGGTTATAAATTACTGGAAGTATGTAGAAGAGTTATACAATTTTTTTCTTGATAATTTTCTCTGAGAACACAAGCAAATTCGATTTTAAAATTAACAAAATCTGTGATGCCCTTGAAATTATTTAAAACCTAAGAATACGTAAAATGCTTTATAATTATTATAAAATCATAAAATTATATATCATAAAATTACCAAAATTAAAGTACTTATAAAGTAATTGGACTTTGAAAATATTTCTGACAGGATAAAGGTTTTGAAACAGATTTTCCTGGAAGAAAACAAAATGAAATGCAAAACATTGTTCCAGTGGAAATAAGCCATTAGTGGGAAAAAATAAAATTACTGTGCATGTGTATCATATTTGTAGAAATTATGTTCCAATGTCAGTATAATTACCTACTTAAAAAATAACAAAGGGACCATGCAAATAAAGATATTGCTACATTTGGACTCATAAATACTTCACCTCACACTTACATATCTCCACCAAGAAATTCATGTATATTGTAGTAGATTCCAAACATTTTGCTTATTGACACTTCAAGGTAACATAAAGAATTTCATTAATTTGGCATTAAGTGTAAAGTCTCAGAATTCTTTTTCATTTTTTAGTAGATTAATGTATCTGGGGGCATTAGAATATTAGCAGAACCTGAGGAGTATTATTTCACAGAAAGACAGACGGAAAATTTTTTTGGAGAAAATCTCAGAATTCTGTTATTGCTTTTAGCACATATTTAACCGGTTTACTTTTAATGTCCAAGCAAAGTTTGGTTTCAACCTCTTGTCTCTTTGACGAGGATGCTCTGTAGAAGAGGGAATTTGTCTTCCTCTCCTCTGGCCAACTCGAAGGTACTAAGAGGGTACTTTTCTCCATTCAGCACCATCATTAGCCCTTATAGTGACTTTGAGAGGATTAGAAAGTGATGACCCTTCTTTCAAACAGACAGTGCCTCATATGCCAACACGCAAAGGCTTAGCAAGTGCAGTACAAGCTATGGTATATTTTCATCTTTTCCGTTTGGTGGGATAGCCTTGCACAGAGAAAAGTCTGGGTCTGCCCAGCCTAGAGGCCTCTGTAGGAAGTGTCATTCACCTGATTCTCCTGCTACAGAGTAACTGGAATGGGTCTGGGTGCTGGTGTTTCCTCAGGATTTAGAGTAACCCAGGTATTCAGGGGCAAAGCAAGGTCACGGTGGACCTGACTTGTCACAAACTTTCTGTGGCATAGCTGCCAGTGCCCAAAGCTGTCTTGGTTGTGTATCTGGCACATTTCTATGTTAGGAGATCAAAGCTTGTATTCATGCCAGCTGAGGGAACATTTTTTGGGATAAAAATGTCCAAATTTCATTAATATAGGCAGCTTTTAGACAGGCATAAGAGCATAGATTTATGACTAATAATTTTAGGTTTGAATCCCTCTCAACTATAATTTTTGCTACTTGAGGTCACTTGACTTGTTTGTGTTTGTCTACACATAGTGTTAGTTTGCTGGTTGACGGTGACAATTTGGAAAAATTACTAGATTATGAAAAAATCAATAAATTCTAGATAAATGTTTCAGTATTAAAAATCGACTACATAAGAGTTTGCGATCTGTGCAGGCCAAAGACCAAAAGAAGTGGCTTGTATAATAACGTTGACTCAGTAAATTGGGGATATTCAAACTCTGCACATTCCAAAGAAGGGGCGGGCCCTGGTCAACTTCTGGAGGATAATGTTCACACTTTCAGAATATCCTGCTTGATAATAGTGTATTGGTGATTTGAAATTCGTTGAGCCACTTCTTCAGATAGTTTATGCTAACGATGTGATTTATGAGGGGGACTTTAGGCCAAGCTATATCTATTTGGCCTCTGACGGAGGTAGAGACAGAATAAAGTCAGAAAGGTGAGTGCTCCATGCCTATATGACCACTCCCCAATAAAGAAGCCTGAGTTCAAAGCCCAGATGAACTTCTCTAGCTGATAATACTTTGTAGGTGTTACTACTCATCATTGTTAGGAGAATTAAGTATTGTTTACACAACTCCGCTAGGAGAGGAAATGTGTGCCTAGTCTCTCCTGGACTCTGCCTTTTTAATCTCTGCTGATTTTAATCTATATGCTTTTTTCTGTGATAAACCATAATCATAAGTATAAAATTTTTCTAGAATTCTGTAAGTTCTCCTAGAGAGTCACTGAACCTGAGTGTGTTCTTAGAAATCCCAGGCCCAGTAATACAGAATTTTTCATCTAACTTGTAGTTGAATAAATATCACTTCAAACAAATAAAATGCCATGTTTATTTGGCAAAAACCAGAAATAGTGATTGTAGTCCATGCTGTCAAGTATATAAACAAATATACAATTTAATAATTCTGCCAGAAATATAAATATATATATATCTTTTTTCAAATGAACTTTGTTTACTTATCATATTTCAAGATTTTAGTTTTTTAGAGCAGTTTTAGATTTAGAGAAAAACTGAATGGAAGATACATAATTCCCATATACCCTTTGAAACCACACATGCATAATTTCCCTTATTAACATTCCCCAACCAAAGTGCTGTACTTGTTGCGATTGATGAACCTAAACTGACACATCATAATTACTCATTTTTTATAGTTTATATTATAATTCACTCTTGAGTATTCTATGGTTTTGGACAAATGTATAAGTCATCATGATAGTAGTATACAGAAAATTTTTACTGCCCTTAAAAAAGCTTTGTGCTCCACCTTTTTATCATTCTTCTGTTCAGACCTCTGGCAATCAGTGATCTTTTTATTGTCTTAATAGTTTTACCTTTTCAAATGTCATAGTTGGAATCATATAATTTTTAGCTTTTTCAGATTGCCTTTTTTCACCTAGTAATGTGCATTAAGAGTCCACCATATTTTATCATGGGTTGATAGCTCATTTCTTTTTAGTGCTCAGATTGGATTAGAGGATCTTACAGAAACTTTCAAGCTTTAATTTTCTGAGATTCTGTAATCCTTGCTACTAAACGAATACATGATTTTTGCACCACAACTAAGTATATGTGCAACCAGCTGATCAAAGCTGGACTCCACATTCGAGAAGAGACCATAATTCTCCTCTAACGGAAATGGGTCTTAAGTCAGAGGCAGAGTAGTACAGTTTATCTGGAAGATGAAGTTGTATAATTTGTTTGTAATGTGAAACTGCATGTTCTTTGCTGTCAACTGTTCTACCATGTGAATCACAAGGCAGGTCTTTAGAGAGAGAGAGAGAATAATAAAGCAAATGACTAGAGAATAGCAGAATAGAAAATAGCAGTATAGAGAATAGAAAATAGTCCGCCTTGTATTTCAGTTCCTTGTGTGAGTTTTTCCTAATTGTACTGGTGGTCAATGAGACACCCCAATACCTTTGTAATTAATTTTTCTTTTTGCTTAAGCTAGTCCTATTTTGACTTTTGTCACATGTAATGAAAAGAATCTTATCTAATGTATATCTTTACTTTCTATTTCCACTTCTCCATCTGGGCTCTAGGCAACTTCATATTGATTTAAGTCAATTAAGAATAGAGTAATACATTAATTTATGTCAAAATGCTGATGACCATATAGTATGCATTTTAGAAATATCTGTAATTTGTAAAAAAGATGATTTTTCTTTTATCAAAGGAATGCATTTCTAATGGTATAATTTTAAGTACTGTGACTCCTGGAACAGGAACTTACACTGGTGGAGAAAGAGGTTTAGCCTCTCACTGAAGCTGTGTAGATGCCTGATTATTAGACCATATACAGGATAAATTTGAGGGGTTGGTCAAATGAGACTGAAGATTGGTCATTCTCCGTAAGAATTGTTGACTTTGGTCTTTTACCATTGCTCCAGTAATTTTGCTATGTCTACAGGGAAAGAAGTAGACATTCTAGATTTGAATGTTTTTATATTGGGAAGAACAATGATCAAAATCTTACTAGCATTGAGAAGATATAGTTGTATTTCACTAAATTGAGCTCATTAAAATAAAATTAGTCTGCTAGCCTTTATATTCCATTTAAGAGTTTCTATAATTAAAATATATCCTCAATTAAAACATAAGATTATAATTCATAAGGAGACATTATTGCTTATCCAAATATTGCAAAATATAAAATAAACAAATTTCCACTAGAACGCCCACACAATTAAAAAGAAATTGCCTTTATTATTTTGTGTACTGATAAGCAGTTAATAATATGATTTAATTAGATACTTTAAGGCTGTTAACATAATAGACAAACACTAAATCAAATAAAAAAGTACTTTTATACATTGTAAGTTATTTTGGGTCTATTGAATATAATTTTAGGTGTGACTGTATTTTAAAATTGATATCACTAGATGTGTATATGTGCACTCATTAAAAAATATATCTAGGTAATGGACCTTATCTAATGTCTGTGTCTCGAAATGTGTCTATATCTATATCTGTATTTATACCTACAATCTATGTCTATATCTGATATATATTATATATATGAAATGACTGTATACATATGTATGATATATATTATATAGTGATGCATAGGCATCATTATTACATACACATGCAGTCATACTTTAGCTCTGGTAGCCAGATACTAGATTTGCTGTGAATGAGACTTACCTGGACTTCAACTTCCTCATTTCTATATTTGGGTAATAACAATTTCCTCATACCATTTGTGATAAAGGTTAAACTGAATCACAAGTACAAAGCATCTCAGACATAATTTCTCTTCATTGTACATAGTTAATTTCAATGTTACTTTTTAATATGTTTTCTTTATTTTTCACACAATAAGTTTGCTCAGACTATCTAAAATAGAGAATTAAAGTTATTATTGTGACAACTGAGATAAGATGTATGATTTATGTCACAAATTATGTATGTAGTCTATGCAGTCAAGCATTATCTCATATAATTGCAGAGCTACTAAACCAAGTGTTCTGGATTAAGATCTTCATTAGAACTATTGATGACAGAAAAGCAGGAGGAACAACCAGAAACTAACTCATGAGAATATTACTATGGGTGAGTTTGGTGGATTGTCTAATTCTCTTCGGTTCTTAGCAGTCAGTGGAGCATAGAAGAAGAATTCTTGCCTCTTTAAACTGATCTTTTGAGAATTAAAAATGGATCCCACCTTCTAGATTAACTTGATCCTAGGGAAGTTCTGTAATCAATCATTTTACACATTATATAAACTTAATTGAATATGGACATGTAGTTTATGTATACCCAGGGGATTTGCATGTGAATTTTTCTTGCTAATTGTATAAAATAGCATTTTCCCACTGAGTAAATTTCAAGCATCAGTGAGCTGTTTGTGAGATATTTGAAAAAATGGTGCTTTCTTCATAGTGCTTATCAAGTCGGTCCAAGTAAGTTATCTCTTTGCAAATTCATTCTTCTAATACTTAAAAATATACTTTTTCAGAACACTTTTTTTCCTAAAAGGGTGATTGCAAGAAATTTTTCTTCAAGATATAGGTGAAAACTATTTACTACTTTGTCAGGTATATTAAAATATTATCTCCAAAGAATATGGGACTCTATCCTTTCCATCTCAAATTCTATGTATAATAAGGAACTTGATACATCTCTAGCCCACATCCCATGACTAAATTTCATTTTCTTGGAAATGTAATCATATAGTTAAACATATGTGAACATAAACAGCTAGTTCAAAATATAATCACCAATGGTTTACAGTTAACTAATGGTAATAATATGCTCCTGACTTTCAGAACTTCAGTCTTTTGGAACGTATTTACAATGTCAGAAGCAAGCGTGAAAAGCCGTTGGTAGTATTAAATGCAGGTGCATATTACTCTCTGGAAAGTTTGGAAATATCTTCAGAGGTGCAACTGGTGTTTAATAATTAACAGTCAGGTGTGGAAGAGTTACTAATGAATAAGCTTACTAAAAAATTGGCAACATAGGTAATACTGCTAAGTATAGACAAACTGACATAAGAGGGAAGAGACAGAAGAGCTATATAAAAAAGTCAGGATAACGCCAAATGTTTAGCGGTTCAACATGTTTTAATTTAGAGAATATTTAATTTTTAATTGGACATCAATTTTTCATTGTAAAACAGACATCCCCAGGCTTCACAATCCTAACATCATAAATGGTTCATAAACATCTAAATCTGGATTTTACTAGCTTCATATCCAGTTCCCCCTATACACACACACACCAGCATAGACAATATCTTTTTGACCGATTTCACAATTTTCTTCACTTAGGTTATTTCTAGGTATTCCAAGCAGGTGACTCATCTGCTTTGACGTTCATTCTTAGGCCACCACTCATGAAACTCTTCTGCTCTTTTCCACGTCCCCATTTGTTGCTCTTCAGCTTCTAGTAGCACCACATTCTACTGTGGGCTACTTCTGAGTGCTCATCTCAGTGTGTTCCTCACCGCACTGCTGCTCTGCCATAGGCCACAGCTCAGAACCTCATTTCAGCCACCAGTGAATCCACCATACGCATGCTACTTATTGCCATGCCATGGACCATTGGGTCCTTATCTCTCACTGCTGCCACTCTTCCACAGATTATTGCTGCTCATTCTTTTTCTTAAGAAAGAAAATACTTTTGTATAGGAACTCCAGCAACGTCATTGTATTCTGAGTTATGTCAATGACCACTCTTAACTTGAAGGCACCGCTTTCTTCCTCAGAGTCCACAGAAAACCATCATCTTATAACTGGAATTTAATTTACTTCTCTCTAGATCTCCATGTTATTGCTTAGCTCATCGGTTTAGCTCATCATATCTGACTCCCGATTTTTAATAGTTTCTTTCTTGGACATAGAGAGTAAAAACGACCCATTTCACTTTGCAGTTTGATTCCTGGTGTTGCCTTCATTGTCACCATCCAGCTGAAGTTTACTAGCATTCTTATGTATTACTGAAACCCATGAATTGACAAATAATAAAGTATTCTCTGCTCAGTTTCTAATGGCAAATGAAATCAGATATTTGTTATGTTTAGTGTTTAGGGAGAAGAAGGAAGTATCCATAAACTAATATTTCACGTATCAAAATCTCAGTTCTAGCTCTGAATCCACCATCCATTTACTTAATTATTGAATTCCAATATTCATGTAGAACAGAGTCAAAATTGTTAATACATACTCCTAGGGTGATCATTAACACACGTACATTGCTTATACACATTTCTTCTCTCTTTAGTTTTACAGATTCCACGAATTTCCAAAGTTACTTAGGTCAGCATTCTTTCCCATCCCCACCCCTTCTTCAGCGAGATTGTTTTATATATTTTCCTACCTTTAGATTTTTTTGGTCACATTCTGCATTCCTTCCTGGGACTTATGACTCCTACATGACTTTTTAAAAATGTACACTCTTTGTGCTGTAAAGTTTTAAGTATTCAGTGAACACTTAATATCTTGTGTTCATTGGTATAGTACCCTACTGAGTAGTTTCATTGCCTTAAACAATCCCCTGTGCTTCATTTATTCTATTTTTCATCCTTTCCTCTCCTGAGCCCCTGGCAACGACTGACTTAGTTATTATCTCTAGTTTTGCATTTTCCTGAATACCATAAATTAGAATTAAATAGTATGCACATTTTAATGATTGGCTTTCTTCACATAGCAACATGAATTTAAGATTTATTCATGTCTGTCCATAGCTTGAGAGTTCATTTCTTTTTATTGCTGAATAATATTCCACTGTGTAGATGTACCACAGTTTATGTATTCACCTGTCAAATGACATCTTGGGTTGCTTCTAATTTTTAGTGATTATGAAAAAAGCCATTAAAAACATTAACATGTAGGCTTTTTAAATATAATCACACATTTTCAATTCAGTTGGATAAATAACTAGTAGTATGATTACTGGATTGTACAGTAAGACTGTATTTGTTTTTATACAAAATTTCCAAATAGTCTTCTAAAATGGCTGCTCATTTTGCATTCCCACCAATGAATGAGAATTCCTACTGCTCTGCTTCTTCGTGAGGACTTGGAATTGTAAGTTTTTGGATGTTATGCACTCTAATAAATGTGTAGTGCTATCTCATCATTGTTTTAATTTGCATTTCCCTAAGATCTTTAAAAATAATATTTGGAGTCAACATAATAATAACATAATAAGACATTGTTGTGTACATAACTTATGAGCATGAGTATATGTTTTTATTTTTGTAGCCTTAAAATAAAACTATAATAATTTTAAGATTTTTATTAGCTATTGGAAATTCATTTCTGATCATAGTTCTTGTATTTATACATGTTTGAATACATAATGTAAAGCAACATATGTGCCATATGAATAAATGTAAAACAATGATTGCACATATATGTATATATTAAATTGCCAAATATCTTAATTTGTGAAAATAATTTATTTTAAAATTTTATTAAAATATTTGTGTATAAGTGAGCTTTCATATATATTCGGCAATAAAAAAATCTTACTTATGAGAATCATTTAAAAGGCAGAAATGTAAACAAAGCAGAAATGTAAACAAACTGCCCTACGCAGTTTCATAATATGTTTGGTTTTCATTCTATAAAATTAAACAATGAGACAAATTTCTTGCTAAAAAATGTAATACCTGTGCATTTCTCAAATATTGGTGGAATGCTAGAGCACCATCTCTTACCGACAGTCATTAATGACTCTAATAAATGGGAGACCTTAGTTCAAACAAACACATTATTCCAAATGACAAAAGTGTAAGTATGACTAATTAATGAATTTGCTAATATTTGTTCTCTATTTATGAGAACATTGCTCTGTGTTAGAACTAATTACCTGTACATATACTTCAGAAAATATACCCATATCTCTAAAGCCGGGTATATCATGTCATAGTTCATATAATAATGGCCTTTCTGTTTATTTTAAAGCTCTAATACACAAATACTAGTTTAGGATAATGGAATAAATCATATTAATTTAAAAATTATACTACAAGGAAGGCTTTCTTTCAAAATTGAAATCAGAATTCGGAGAGCTCTTATAATTTATGTACCTGCTACAGTCCTTTGGAGAATGAAGCGCACTATGAGAAATTGATGACTTGACACTTGACAAAATTTACACAAAACCCAAGCCTAGGCCTGGGCATTCTGTTATATGGCAACCTTAAAGGTTGGTGGACTATTTCTTTCATAACACTTTATTTTTAAATTTGTTCATACTGGAAAACTGGAACATGATCAAAGTACTTCAGATCACCACTTCGAACTGTCACTGAAAAATAGGAATGACACCAACAAAAAATCAGAAACAAAAACAAACTAAAAGGCCTTAGATAGACAGCGAAGAGATAAATCATACTGAAGTTCAGTATAATACAAACAAATATTATTCAAATCCTTTTATATCTTTTTTTCTATCCTGTTTATTTCTAAGAAATCACCACCGCAACATCATCGCAGTTCCTTATACTGGGTGCCTATTATGTACCAGCCATGGTGTTAAGTACTCCCTCTGTATAACATCTCTATTTCTCCCAACAACTTGCTTTGAAGGTGATATTTCACTTACAAGTGAGGAAACTCCAGAAAAGTGAATGGAACATAAATATTTACCCATATTTACACAGCTAGTAAGAGGAAGAGGCAGAATTTTAACCTAGATGTTGATATCATAGCATTTGCTCTCTCATGCTGTCAACGTTTTACCACAACACACAAAATGGCTTTGAATCATTAGTTAATGTTATAAAGGAATTTTCATATTCTCTAGTGTAATCCTTTTTTATTTCATAGACATAGAAGCTGAGGTCCACAGAAGTTTGACTCTTTCCTCAATGTCCTACAGCTGATTTATGAGAATCTCTGCTTGGGAGGTAGCTCTTATGAATACAAAATAGTTTTACCTTGAAAACCAATGAGGGTGCAATTATAAGGAAAGGCTATGAAGCATAAAAATATCTCTACCAGAGTATGATATCTTTATAACTTTTGACCTTAGCTTGTCCTTAGCTCAACTTTCTCTTTACTAATGGAGGGTTTAATGAATTTTCAAGTATCTAATTTAAGTCTATTCTCAGTTCGTCCATTCTGATTTGTCAAAATTAACACTGGGATCATTGGTACTACTGTAGAACGCTGAGGAAGTAGTCTCTTACTTTTTTCTCTTGTCTTTTATTTTCTTCACTACCATTATTTAGTATGTGAAGTACTATTTTTTATTCATTTTTAGAAACGTGAAAAAGAACAATATTGCTTTTACTCCCCTAATAATTTAATATCCCCCTAAATGATAGCAAGTGTGAAAAGATATTTGATTTATTACGTTAAATATGTGGCTTTTGTTTTAAAATATAGTGTAATATTGCTTTTTAAATGATATTAATTATCTGTGCTGTGGACTTTCTTAATGGCCTCTTAATGTAATAAGCACATGCATTTATGTATCACCCTGAAGTAACCATTGAAGAAGTAAGAAATTTAAACAATTTAATTTTAAAATTGCTATATTTAAAGAGAGTTGATGGAGACCTTAGTTTATCTTTGGCAAATGTAGAAAACATGACAGCATTCTTGTCATTCATATCTTGAGTGGGGAGAAAAGATAAGTAATATCTGTCGAAATCAGGAATCCTAATAGAGCTTATAACTTTAGAGTTAAGCTATATTGTACAGTTTTTAAGAATCCAGAAGCGGCACATGTAAATATATAATTCAGGCTAACAAAAACTAATTTGTTCATATTCTTGTCTTCTCCTTCTGGTCTCTTTTTTTCCTAAATATGTATACAAAGATCTTACTGGAAAACATTTTGGAATCTGAGATGTTCCTGAAAAATGAAGAAAGAAATTGTCCTATTCCAATTGCCAGTTATAGTAATAAGAATAAAAATCAAAGTGAGACCAGATAGGATCAGTTAATACTGGACAGTAGCTACATTAGAAAGTTTCCAATATGAGTTGTTTTAAAATGCAGAGTAGTATCACTTTTAGAGTCCAGAGTCTCTTTAAATTTTTTATTAAAAATTATTGGGATGACATTGATTAATAAAATCAAATAAGTTTTAAGTGTACAATTCAACAGTTTGTCATATACGGATTGCATTGTGTGTTCACCACCCAAAGATAGATTTCCTTTTATCACCATTTGAGCCCTTTTACCCCTATCTACCTCCCTGCATTTGCCCCTTCCCTCTGGTAACCACTAATCCACTGCGTCCATGAGTCCGTTTGTTTGTCATGTTTGTTTGTTGTTCTCAGTTTTATATCTCACATATGAGTGAAATCATATGGTTTTCAACATCTTCTGTCTGACTTATTTCACTTAGCATGATTATCTCAAGATCCAACCACATTGTTGCAAATGACAGTATTTCATCTTTTCTTATGGCTGAGTAATATTCCATGGTATATATGTACCATAGCTTCTTTATCCAATCATCTATTGTAGGATACTTTAGTTGCTTTCATGTACTTGCCACCATTACAATGTGCTTTCATTTAGTTTATTACATAAGATCTAAATTAAACTGTAATACCTCTGTTAAGTATTTTAATATTAATTGTTCTCTTATGTTGAGTTCCAAGATCTACAGGTCAGATCTTGATCCAAGAGTTTTTACAATGTTGTTGTTTAGGGAGAAACTGGCCCTAAATAGCAGAGCCTGTGAAGTATGGATTCATTCACATCTGAAGGGATAAAATCAAACACAGAGTTTTACTAAGCCAAAGATTCTCAAACGGTGCATTGGAGTCACCTGCAGGGCTTGTTAAAACAGATTGCTGGCCCCATCGTCCCAGAGTTTTTGATTCCACATGTTTGTGGAAGGGCCTGAGGATTGGCATGTCTCACAATTTTCCAGGAGATGCTAATGTACTGGTCTTGGGATCACTCTTTGGAAACCTCTGAACAGAGACTTTTAGGGATGCCCAATCAATAGTAAAGTCAGAGTTTCTAGATATTCTTTTTTTTATACAGAGGAAGCACTCTAATTTCTGGGTATATGATAGCTGTAGTCTCCTTCACACTTTTATTATTCAATGAGATTTCTATCTTTTTTTTTTTTGTCATTGGAAGTAAGGTGCTTATTTCTTTTGAGGTAAATATAATTTGTCCAGTATTTTTGTCTTTTTTGGGAAGAGAGAGAGTGTGACATGTTTCATTCACTGCTGAAACCCTGACCTAGATATTTTGAATCAAATCAGCTGCACTTCCTTTACCAACTATAATATAAAAAATGTGGATTATTTTTAGGCTTTAAAAAAAATTAATAGATTTCAGGTTTTAGAGAAGTTGTAGGTTTACGTAAAAATTTAGCAGAAAATATGACGTTTTCATATACTCCATTTCCCTTCCCTAACAGTTTCTCTTATTATTATCTTACATTTGTTTGGTATATTGATTATAATTGAAATATTGATATATTAAAGAATGTGGATTTTAGAATTGTACAAAGACACAGGTAAATGCTAGTTCTGCAACTTAACTACTTGATGAACTTGATCTGGTTACTTATCCTATCTGAGCCTTGTTGGTAAAAATAGACTTAATAACAATGGATTCTTAAGGCTATTGTGAGTATAAAATGTAATATATTAAACTAATTTATGCATATGATTCAATCATTAAAACTCAGCATTGTATATACAAAATCAGGTCTTCGAGGGCAACTTATAAGAGTTTTAATGACAATTTTGTTCATGCATAACAGAAATTGTGGAATATTTAAGTATTTTAAAGTATTTTTTAATTAATATTTTTATCATCTTTGTAGGTTTCATGCTTTAGGAAAACTTTTACCAAAATCAAGGGAAATGTCCATCTTCTTTCCAGGCCACAAAGTACTTAATAAATTAATTTCAGGTCAATAAATCAAATATATGGAATTTTATTGAACGAGCATCAACTAAAGAGAATAGTTGACAAAGATTTTTAAAATTTTTCTGAAGATAATATTTTTCAAAAAATCTTACCTACACTATTTTTTTAATTCTTTGGTGGCAAAGGTCCTGTCTTTAAACTATTTCAAAGGTCTCTTCAAATCCTGAGACTCTTCTTAAAAGTGGCAGAAAGGATTGTCCACTGATATAGTTTCATGAACAAAAAACTGTCAAAGTTTCTTGCTCTTAGGTTGAGCTATCTCCCATTTTTTGTACCCATAATGATTGCCAGTGAAGAAATCATAACTTTTCCTTTCCATCTGGGGCACTGAAAAGCAGAACTTCTTTTATTCTCTAACATGCATATTACAAAACAATGGACAAAAGTAATTCTTCTGATATAGTGCAAAATATAAAGACTAAAAAATATTTTGTTTTTGTTTTTTCATTGTAATAAATTATGTAATGAGATGGTGCCATTTTGCTTTTGATAATGAGAGTAACCAAGTTCATATGTTCACAGATGAAAGAAACATCAATGCATGATTAGTGGCCAAAAAGGTCCCTGGGCCTCCCTCAACAGACTGTTGAAGGATCCCTGGAAGAGTCCACAATGAAAAATATACCTTCTTTCTACATGAATGGCACAGGAAAAATAAAACAGAAAACTTTGCATTCGAATTGAAAGCTAGACAAAAGTGCCATCTTGATTCAGAATTCTAAGGTTTCTACTACATGTAACATAGATGGATTAAAGTTAAAGAACCCACAAGTCTAGATGTTGAATATCCTCCTTGATAGAAGAATACATCTTTTCCTCCAAATAAACCAGAAGAGATTCTGTACCCCATGAATTCCACAAGGTTTGACAGGAAAATGGCTGAGAAGAGCATAAGCTGTGAGGTCCCCAAGAACTATTTAAACTAGAGTGGCTTTTGTTGTCAGCAGATGCCAGGCAATGGTAGTGCCACGGCCCAAGGGCTCCAACAGAAAGCTTGAAGTACTGACACCTATGGTCTTGCAGGGAATCGTTTTTAAGATTCTGTCTGATGCAGGAAGTATTTAATTATCAGAATTAGACCTGAAAACTCAGATGACTGTCAAGTTATACTTAACATGGGCAGCTTTTGGTAGAGGTTGTAGTAGCCAGAGAGAAATAGCAGTTCTTAAGTTCTTTTTTGTCTCAATGATTATTTAGGTAGACAAAATGGTCTTAAGAATCAAGTCTCTTCCTACTCTGGAAGAGATACAGTAACACATCGTCTCACTTTTGTCCCAAATAGCATAATCTATGCAAAGATGTATTTCTCCTACTTGGACTGCCAATGGGGCTAGATCATACAAACTCTCTTATGCAGTTATTTTTTGGTTAATTGTCTTTTGTCTCTCAGATTCTATCCTGCTATTCAATAATTTTCTCTGTATTGCTAGGGGACTGAAACCTGCAAATGTTTTGTAAATTCCCAGGAACAGACTTTCAGGTCAACGTCCTAGGAGACAGCTGTCATGGAGCGCTGGTAAAAGGAAAGAAAAAGACATTTTCTCTGCTTCCCGCATTGTCAACATGGTGACTGTAACAGTGGCTTCAGCAGTGGCAGTGGTGGTCTCAACAGTCTCAACTCAGTGAGAGAGAGGGTGCCTGAGTTCCCATGAACATCAATAGAAGAGGCAGAGGCAGCACCCTCGGGAGCCTGAGGCACCTGTGAACTTACAGCCTCCTTCATGCAACTATAAAGCCCTCAGACTGCTTTACCACCCCTTCTTCATCTTCACTTTCTTTCTGCAGCATTGCCCCCTTTAGATCTCTGGTCTCTCCAAAGTTCTTCCAATCCCTTGCTTCATAGTCCTGTCTGCTTGATATCACTAGAGTGGTTTCTATTTCTCAACTAAGCTTTGACTCATTTGGTATTTGTAAAAGAAATAGACTCAGAAATAGGCTTCCAAGGATTGTTATCTGGGCATGTTAATTTAATTTTCATCTCAAAGTTGTAACCTCTCGGCCAGTGACTAATGGGCTACTTCTTTTCCATGTCCCCCCTCTCTCCCCCAAAAAAAGAAAAAAGAAAGAAAGAGAAAAATTGTACATAAATTGGATGAAATTAAAGGCAAGTGTATGAGAGAGAAGAAAATGGCTGTTTTGCTTGATTATTATGCCGGTAATGATTATTAGATGGATTGTGGGATGGATGGGCTATTCTGATTATGCTAGAGAGCGCCGTCAGTGAACAGTCAGGAAAATAAAAACCATCTGAGAGATTTCAATTTCCTGCTGCCCTGTCCAGAGGCTCTACATGCAGTAGAGAAAAGGGCTTCTTCCTTAATCCCACCTCCCAACTCCTCATTGTTTCCCTCTGGCAAAGCCTAAATAATCAAGGCAGCAAAGGATTAATGGAAATTAAGTCTGCAAGCTTCCAGCTCCCTGAAATGCAGTGGATATCACAGAAGCTTGAGAGCAAGAGCCAATAAACAAATAACCAGCTCAGAGACATAATTGTTAATGTGTCCTATAGTTGGTTCTAAATATGGTCTATAAAGTCATTCTAGTTCAAAATGAGGGAATTCTAAAACAAAACAAAACAATTATCTTCTTTCTGAGTGAAATATTAGACCCAAAGAATACTCTCTTAAGGATAAAGAGCAAACTATAGAATTTAAACAAACAAACAAACAAACAAACAAAAGTACCAAGAAATTATTTGTGGTATGGGGGAAAAAAATCCACATTAGACATGAAAAATCATGTGTCTAAACAACATATATTATAGAAAACAGAAGTAAATTTCAAACAATATCTATAAAAGTCAAAGAAAAAGTAAATTTCAAATAGTGTCTATAAAAGTCAAGGAACATGACTATAAGACAATCTTAAATAAAAGTGGAGCTTGAGGGAATATTAGGAAATGTTTTGATACAATATAGATGATACAGTAATTTTTTAATCTTTTAATAGCCGTGAATAACAGGAGCTATCTTGTTGAATGCTGTTAATGTGCTGATGGATAGGTTTGAGAAAATAACAGAGAACAGAAAAAGCACAGATTAAAATTATTAAAGCAAAACAGGTGAATGATACATAGTTGAAACAGCAGGATTAAATAAAAGTGGTAATATGAAGTTATGTAAGAACTACTATGCAAAATAGTTCTTAATGAACACTCAACAAATGAAAAAGGTCAAGAGATAAGATGACTTTTCATCTGTCTTCCTTACAGGTTTACATAGGGCAAAAACATATATGTTAAAATTTTCTAGGTAATAGTAAAGATGAAAATGACATTATAGGTACAGGTATCTATTCTATATTTAAAGTGAAATGTCATTAAAATGCATTATGGTAAATTTTAGATAATTTTTCATATTTCTAAAAAAAATTTTACAATTTCATTACACTAATCTTTCCTAAAGCATGTCATAAAACCACAAATTTATTTGAATCTATAATATTTATGGGGCTTTTTTTTTGGATAAATATATTTCTAAAGACAAAGTGACAGAAAAATGATAACAACAGTTCCAATAATGGAACTCATTATGAATGAATTTGTCTTCTATATTTACATATATTCATTATTCAATGCTTATGCTAATGCTCCAAGATAAGAGATGTTATCCTTTTGCAGAGGAAGAAACTAAAACACAGAAAGGCTAAGTAACTCTTTAGCAAAGACACAGCAAAATATGTTAAACTGGCATTTAATTATGGACAACATATATTAAGAGTCTATGTACCCCACTTCTATGCAAGAGTGCATCTCACATTTTGACCCTTGTAACTGGCTGTAATTTTTTAAGTTATTTATACTGTAGATTTATCACTAAAGATATTTCATTTATCTTATAATGTAGCTGCAGTCATGAGCCACTTAATGAAAGGGATATGTTCTGAGAAATGCATCGTTAGGCAATTTCTTCTTTGTGTGAACACTGTAGACTGTACTTACACAAATCTAGGTGGTATAACTTATTGCATACCTAGGCTATGTGGTATAGCTTATTGTTCCAAGGCTACAAGCCTGTACAGAATGCTACTGTACTGAATATAATAGGCAGTTTTAACACAATGGTAAGCATTTGTGTATCTAAACATATTTAATCATAGAAAAGGTACAGTAAAAATATGGTATAAAAGCTGTTTAAAAATGGAACACCTGTATAAGGCACTTATCATGAATGGAGCTTGCAGGACTGGAAGTTGCTCTGAGTGAGTCAGTGTGTGAGTGGTAAGTGAATGTGAGAGCCTCAGATAATACTATACACTGCTGTAGACATTACAGACACCATACACTTAGGCTGTACTAAATTTAAAAAAACATTCTTTTTTCAATAACAAGTTCATCTTAGTTTACTGTAACTTACTTTATAAACTTTTAAATTTGTGTAACTTTTCAACTCTTTTGTAATAACACTTAGTTTAAAACACAGACACATTGTAGAGCTGTACAAAAATTCTTTATATCTTCATTTCATAAGCTTATTTCTATTTTTAATTTTTTTGTTTACCTTTCAACATTTTTTGTTAAAATATAAGGCACAAACATATACATTAGCTTAGGCCTACACAGAGTGAAGATCATCAATAACATTGTCTTCCATCTACCTCTATATCTTGTCCCACTGTAAGGTCTTCAGGGACAATAACATGCATGAACTATCACCTCCCTTGGTAACAATGCCTTTTTCTGGAATACTACCTGAAGGACCTTCCTTAGCCTCTTTTTAAGAAGGTTTTCCTCTTTTCAGAAATATGGGTATCGTGGTTTGCTTGGTTTGTTTTTTTCTCATCATCATAGATTTGCTTGAAAGTAGATAATGTATCATATACATTCCTTTCTATTAATGAAAATCATTCAGTGTGTAGGAATCTATGTTTTCAAACTTTTAAGGAGCCTGACTCATGTAATAACCACCACTAATTTTCCACATTCATTGTCCTTAATCACTTTTAATGTGAATTCTGGGCCAATCCCTGGACATAGCCTCTTACTGACATTGCTTGCAGTAGATTTTGTGCATTTAGGGCCATGATGAGCAAAACAACAAAAAGTTAAATTAAACACAAGAGAAATGTTGCAATAAAAAGACCTGGTAAACATGAGCTGTATAAGGCTACTGCTGGCATAACAAGGCATACTGTTTTATAGCAAGTATTATGTAGTGTACATAATTATATAAGCTATACTTTAAAATGCCTGTCAGCACAGTAGGCTTGTTTATACCAGTATCACCACAAATATGTGAGTAATGCATTGTGCTATAATGTTAGAATGAATAAAATTTTAGTAGATGGTAAAATGTTTTCTTTAAAAAATGCCCCATCGAAATCCCAATGGCATTTTTTAAAGAAATGGAACAAAAAAATAATCAGATTTTATGGAAGCACAAAAGACCCTGAATATCCAAAGCAATCCTGAGAAAAAAGAACAAGGCCAGAGAGATCACACTGCCTGACTTCAAATGATTCTATAAAGCAACGACAATCAAAACAACATAGTTTTGGCAGAAAAACAGACACACGAACCAATGGAACAAAATTGAGAGCCCAGAAATAAACCCACATATATATTGGCAAATAATTTTCGACAAAGGAGCCCAAAACATATGATGGAGAAAAGAAAGTCTCTCCAATAAATGGTGCTGAGAAAATTAGAAAGCCACATGCAAAAGGATGAAACTAGACTTCCATCACCATACACCAAAATTAACTCAAACAGATCAAAGACATACATATGACATAAAATAATAAACTGCATAGAAGAAAACATAGGTACAAACCCATGGACCTTGGTTTTAGAGACTATTTTATGAATTTGAGCTCAAAAGAAAGGAAAGTAAAAACAAAAATAAATAGGATAATATCAAACTAAAAGTTTCTGTACATCAAAAGAAACTATCAACAAAACAAAGAGGTGGAGCTTCTGGTCAAGATGGCAGAGTAGGTAAATGTTGTGCTTGCCTCCTCTCACAACCACATCAAAATTACAACTAAACTGCAGAATAGCCACCAATGGGAATCACCTGAAGTCTAGTTTAACAGAAGTCCTACACATGGGGACACACAGAAGCGGCCACCTCGAGACTGGTAGAGCCAACCAATTGAATGAGAGAAGATATTTGCAAACAACGCCTCCAATAAGGGGATACTATCTAATATATGTAAAGAGCTCATGCAACTAAGAAAAACAACAACAACAAAAAAGACAATTCAATTAGAAAATACGTAGAAGATCTGAACAGACATTTCTCCCAAGAAGACATACAAATGTCCAACAGACATATGAAAAGATGCTCAACTTTACTAGCTATTAGAGAAATGCAAATCAAAACCACAATGAGATATCAACTTGCACCTGTTAGAATGGCTATTATTAACAAGACAAGTAACAACAAGTGTTGGAGAGGCTGTGAGGAAAAAAGAACCTTCATACACTGCTGGTGGAAATGTAAATTGGTACAACCACTGTGGAAAACAGTATGGAGAATCCTCAAAAAAACTAAGAATTGAATTACCATATGACCCAGCAACCCCTCTTCTGAGTATCTACCCAAAAAACTAGAAAACATTTATTCATAAAGATATGTATACCCCATTGTTCATAGCAGCATTACTCATGGTATCCAAGACATGGAAACAATCAAAGTGTCCTCAATAAATGATTGACTAAAGACAATGTGTTATATATACAACTGAATGTTACTCAGCCACAAAGAAAGATGAAATACTGACATTTGCGACAACATGGATGGATCTTGAGATTATTACGCTAAGTGAAATAAGTCAGACAGAAAAAATTGAGAACCATAAGATGTCACTCATATGTGAATAAAACAACAAATGAACAAGACAAACAAAAACTCATAGACACAGACAGTAGTTTAGTGGTTACTAGAGGCAAAACGGGGAGGAAGTGAGGTAAATAAGGATAAAGGAGGTCAAATATATGGTGAGGGAAGGAGATTTGACTTTGGTGGTGAACACACAATGCAACATACAAATGATTTGTTATTGACTTGTACACTTGAGACATAATTTTATTACCCAATGTCACCTCAATAAATTTAATTAAAACAATTTCTTAGCTCCACTGGATTGTCATCATATATGTGGTTTGCCATTGACAGAAGTCATTAGCAGTGCATGACTATATTTAGTTCGGTTCAATATTACTACCTAACAGGTTAAGTATTCTATTTGCTATTAGAAGAAATATAAATTTATATTAAATTTTTACCATATTTTAACTCAATGCTTAAAGTTCATGATAAAAGTCCACTTTCATGTGCACTCTAAAAAAACAGTAGTGTTAAGCCCCTAAAGTTTTATAGTCTAAACATAGGAATGTGGCAAATAAGTCAGGACTCTTACACCAAGGTATTGGCAATGAGGATAAAAGATGACTGACATGAGAGATTTTAAGGACATAAAATATACAGTAATAATAGTAACTGACATTTACTGAGTATTTTTAATATATCTGTTACTGTCACAAGTGTTTCACATGGATTTTATTTCTTGATTCCAACTGTGAAAGGTATTAGCAGCCTGCATTTATTTTATAGGTAAAGGGAACATTGAGAGGTTACATAAGTAATTAATAGAATGTGATGGAATTGATGTTATATAACTTGTTAAAACAGAAAGTGACTCTTCTTCCATTCTCTTGGAGTGTTACATGGAAATTGTCAGATATAAAAGTCAGGTTAGCCTGTGGAGCATGAGAGGTCATGTAGACCAAAGTCAAGATACTCCAGCCAACAGCCAGCACCAACTGTCTGAGATTGAGTGAAGCCATTTTGAAACTTCCAGCAGCCTAATGCTCTAATAGGTGATATGCTGATAAATAACAATCAGCTGTAAGTGAAGAAAAACGTCTTATTTGTAGCATATGGCACTTTCTATGTAAAGATAACCACCATGGTCAATTTCAAGCCATCAGTATGATGCCACCTGGTTCACAGAATTCCCATAACCATCAGCTCTCATAAGCTGTTAGGAACCAAATTCAGCACAACACTGTCTCCTGTTAAATGAGGTGGCGCTAGTGAGCCCAGCTGAAACCATAAGAGGAATTGCAGAAGCAACCCACGAGATCATGAGAAATAAGGAATCATTGTTTTATGCTACTAAGTTTTGAGGTACTCAGATATGCAGCAAGGACTAACTAAAGCAACAAGTAACAAGAAGACAGAAATAAAAGCATGGTATTTAAAATAGCATAACTGTTAATTAGTTTCAATCATTGGACTCACGATAATACTAGGAAAAAAAGAACGGTCTATCTTCATGTATAATTTTTCTCAATAATAGATAAGTTAAATGTTAAAAATTTACTTTTATAGTCTTAAATGTTAACCTCTGTACAATTTTAGTTGACTAACCATTGGCATTAAAAAAACAACTGGGAGACATCCACATATTTTTCACAGGTAATAGAAAAGTATAATTATACCTAAATGTATAGAATGAGTACAATACCTCTTCCATGTAATTTTTAGACAAAGATATTTCTGTGTAAGAGGGAAATGTATGATACTCTTTGCAGTTTATAATGTCATGCAAGATTTTTTTAAAAAAAATGTATGAGATCTACTAATCAGTTATCTCACTTTCATGTGGACCCTAAAAAAAACAAAATGAATATAAACATTGATATTGCCTTCTTATAAGTGAAATAATAAACTCAGAATGTATGTGTAATTTTCATATTGATTATATAACTATGGAAAACAGAATTCAAACTTTATTCTGGTTACTTACGCCATATTCTTTTCATTCTAACATACTGTTACTAATCAATCTGTTCAAAACTTTTTCAATAGACACATAAATAAGAGTTTAAAACAAAACTTTCATTTCGACTTAGAACTTATTTGTATTTTAACTATTAACATTATGTTCTCCTTGCCTTTGTTTACAAAAAGTATTGTGCAATCAACCTGTAGCGGCTACTGACAATTTTTTTAGTATTATTTTATTTCTTATTAATGAAAAGAGGTATACTGCACAGTTTACAATTTGTCACAGCCTGTGGGAGTTTATCAAGCAATTACATCTATCAACTATTCGTTTTGGAAAGCTCTGCATATTGATGATGACTGCCATAGGCATTTTTTAGCAGTAGAGAATAAAGATCAGCTGATAATAATAACTAATAAAAATATTCCCCAATAAAGAAGATGGAATACAGTGATTTTTCTCTGCTGGAGATGTGTTGTGATTAAATCTCTTTGGCCACATAGGAAGTCTGTTTGGTAAGCCTTACCTACTCCTGTATTATGTACTTCTTTCACTAATGAAGATGAAGAGCTTTTAAAAGATATATGCAGAAATTATCTAGCACTATTGCAAACTTAAGTTAATAAAAACTATATGCAGAAATTATCTAGCACTATTGCAAACTTAAGTTACTTGTCTGCCATATCAAATTAACTAGAGCAAGACAATTTAAAGTCCTTCTGAAACTTAGGGGAAGAAAGAGATAACTGTGCAGGCAGTGTTGACAGTAGTGAGGGCTATGTCAGAATAGAAGCGATACTTCAGCAAGATATTGAAATATTGGTAGTTCTTTCTCATGCAGACTTATATAAAAGCAGAATTTTGCAGAGAAAGTTTCAGACTTTGTAAAGAGCACGGGAAAGGCATTGAAAGTGAAAGAACATGCTGAGGTTTGAAAATGATATGCACTTTATTGTATTGAAACTTTTAGTTTGATAAAGTACCATTTGTTCATTTTTTGCTTTTGTTTCCCTTGTTCAAGGAAACTTATCCAAAAAGATATTACTAAGACTGATATCAAATAGTTAACGACATGTTTTTTTTTAAGTTTTATGGTTTTAGGTTTTCCATTTGTCTTTAATCCATTTTGAGTTTGTTTTTATATATAGTGCAAGAGAAAATCATCAACAAAACAAAAGGATAACCTACTGAATGGAGAATATATTTGCAAATGGTATATCTGATAAATGGTTGATATCCAATATGTATAAAGAACTCATAAAACTCAATAACAAAAACATTATTAATATCATCACAAAATGGACAGATCACACAAAGAGACATTTCTCCAAAGAAGACATACAGATGGCCAACAGATATATGAAAATACGATCAACATTACTAAGCATTAAGTACATGCGAATCAAAACCACAATGAGATATCACCTCATGCCAGTCTGAATGACTATTATCAAAAAGTCAACAAGTAATATGTATTGGCTGGCACTGAAAATTGGTGCAGCCACTATGGAAAACGGTATGGAGATTCTTCAAAAACTAAAAATAAATCTATTATACTACCCAACAATTCCACTTCTGAATATTTAGCCAAAGAAAACAAAAACACAATTCAAAAAGATATATGTACCCCATATTCATTGTAGCATTATTTACAATATCCAAGATATAGAAGCAATCTACATAGTTTTCAATAGCTAAATGAATAAAGGATGTGATACACACACAGACATACATACAATGGAATATTATTCAGCAATAAAAAAGAATGAAATTTTGCCATTTTTGATAATATGAATGAACCTGGAGAGTATTATGCTAAATGAAATAAGTCAGACAAAAAGATAAACACCATGTGATTACATGATTTCACTTTCATGTGGACCCTAAAAAAACAAAACGAACAAACCAAACCAAACAAAAACTAACTCATAGAACAGAGATTAAACTGATGGTTGCCAGAGAGAAGAAGAGTGGAGGGATGGGTGAAAAAGGTGAAGGGGAATATAGTCAGTGATATTGTGATAAATTTGCACGGTGATAGAAAATTACTAAGTGTGGTGATCATATTGTAAGGTATATAAATGTTGAATCGCTATATTGTACATCTGAAACTAATATTATATTGTTAAACAGCTATACTTAAATTAAAAAAAAAAGAAACGAAAATGGTACTCAAAAGTTCCTAGAACTTAGTGAGGATGAGTATGTGTCAAGACGAAGTGTGTTAAGGAGACACCAAAGGAGGGCACTTGTGGGACAGATCCTTGATTTTATGAATAAAACAAGATATTATATAATTGAAATCTTATATCATCTTTGTACATT
>NW_006435762.1:488920-503250 GCF_000325575.1 Pteropus alecto | reverse complement strand
ATTTATTATAATTATATCACATATATTATAATTAAATCACATATTATCCATAGTAATAGAGTTACATTGGAAGAGAAGGGTTAATTCTGAGGGCAATATTGAATAACTTAATGTGTTCTCATACTACAACACACACTGGTATATGGTACTAAGAAAAAAATGTAAATATCTGCAAAGTACAAAATTCATGTTCCAAGGGACATGCAGTCTTGATAATCACATTTACTATATAATTAGAAATTTGTGCTATGTGACTTTATAAATATCAAAAACTTCAGTGTCTTTAAGATAAAGTCCAAATATATGACCGAAGATTTCTAGTAGGAAATAATAGATGGATCTACTTTACTATACAGTAAAGAACATGATTTTTTCCAAGGCATTGGAATTGTCATTTCTGGTAGAAGGTGACCATTTAAATTATGTGATCTTCAAATAAGCAGATGTGATATCAACCTCTTACCTTCAATATTTGGCAAATTTCTTGGAGCGGACTTGAGGAACTTTTGAATGAGAAGTAATATTTTTTCTTAACTGTTGAAATAGTTGCTTTTCTCTTATGCAAGACAAAAAACCAAAATTAGAGTTCTTTAATTAAAAGTAAAATTAGTACTATAAACTTTGATGAGCTTATTCTATATTCTCCACAACCTTGCACAAAATTCTGTTATTTTGTATTAGTAAAATTATTATGAAAAATTATTAGAAGTAAATGTAACTAAACAGTAAGATAAAATGCAAAGCTGATCTTTCTGAAAGTATCACCATACAGATAGGAATGCTTAGAATTTTGCTATTCAAAATTTAATAAAACATATATATGCATATATTATATATTATTTATACTATATAAAATAAAATTAGAAGACATTTTCCTAAGAGGATATGCAGATGGCCAAAAAGCACATGAAAAGATTCTCAACATCATTAGTCGTTACAGGAATGCAAATTTAAACCACGAAGAGATACTATTTCATCTCCACTAGGATGGCTATAATAAGAATAAAAGAAAGAAAATACAAGTGTTGGTGAGGATGTGGAGAAATTGGAATCCTCATACATTGCAAATGGAAATGTAAAATGGCTTATTGGCTATGCAAAAGAGTTTAGTGCTTCCTCACAAAGTTAAACAGAATTAACAAATGACTGCAATTTTTGGCTACGTATATTTTCAAAAGAATTGGAAGCAGATAAAACAAGTACAAGTATAGGAATATTTATAGTAACACAATTCACAATAGTCAAAAGGTGGAAACAGCTCAATGTCTATCAAAAGATAAATGGATAAATATTTGTATTATATACATAGCATTGAATATTATTCATCCTTGAAAGGAATATAATTCCTCCGTGTGGAGCAATAACATTCCGATACATGCTGTCCTAGGATAAGAAATACATGGTATTTGTCCCAGGTGCTAGACATAGAGCTAAAAAGCTTGCAATTTCCTGAGCAAGGGATGGGAGTCTTTTGTTATTCATAAGTAGTCCCTTTTAATTGCAAGTGGGTTGCTGCTCATGAGGCTACTTAGGGTGGGGCCCCTATATAGCCTCAGGATGAGGTTAGTCACCAAAAGATCAAGTGTTTAGAGGGTAGGAACTTTAAACTACATCCATCCACCTACCGGGAGGAGAAGTGAGGATAGAGATTGAGCTGTACTAAAAACTTTTCGATAAAAAGATTAGGAGAGCTTCTGGTTTGAGGAGTACATCGAGATGCTGGGAGTGTGTTGCACCCTGATTGGGCATGGAAGCCCTGTGTCACAACCCACTCTTCTTATTCTTGTCCTACGCATCTTTTTCATTTGGCTATTCTTGAGTTGCACTCTTTATGATAAACCAAAAAAACATCAGTTAAGTGATTCCTGAGTTCTGTGAGCCCTTTTGGCAAATTATCGACCTGAGAAGGGGCTATGGGAATCCCTGATTTATAGCTGATTGGTCAGAAGTATGACTGGCTTGACTTGCAACTGATGTGGGACCAGTCTTGTGGGACTGAGTTTTTAACCTGTGGGATTTAGTGATCAACTCATGAAGACAGCCTCAGAATTGAATTCTATTGTTTGGACACACTGTTGGTGTTAGAGAATTGGAGTATTGATTTTTTGTGTTGGAAGTGTTGAAACAAATTTTTAGGTCCAAGATAGAGCCACTCCAGCTCAGGATGCCATGTCACCAAACTAAAATTTAGCTTTCCTATCCTTGAAAATGCTCTGCTTGACCAGAAATGCACTAAATCAGCCAAGTCTCCAAACCCTGAGACAACCCCAGGCCTTCTTAACTCAAATGAGCTTTGCCTTCAGCCAATCAGATGTTTTCTATTTGTCTCTCCCTTACTCTTCATCTTTTATCCATTAAAAGCTTCTTACTTTCTGTCCCATTCTGCAGGTCTCAAAAGGAGACTATCCACTTCATGAAAAGTTAAAAAAGATTTGTTTTTATCACCTAAATAGCCTTCTTTAATAATTATTATTATTTTAACAGAAAGCACTCCACACATGCCACAAAGTGATTGAACCTTCAAAATATGTTAAGTAATAGAGGCCATGCACAAACGATTTAATATTATATGATTCCATTTGTATAAAATATCCAGACTACATAAATCTATAGATTACCAAGGGCTAGGAGGGTGGGGGAGCAAGAGAAACAACTTAATTTTGCTGAGTGATGACAATATTTTAGAACTAGACAGAAGTATGGTTGCATAACACTGTGAATTTACTAAATGACACTGAATTGTTCATCTTAAAATGATTTTTATGTTATGTATATTTTCCCTTAAAAAATTATTTTTTGAAAAAAGATGGTAGTTTTATCTGGTTATACTGCCATGAATGTATCCACAAAGTGTTTTTAAATTAAAATAATTTTGGAAGAAAAAACATAGTCTTTACATTTATTAGTCATAATTTAGATACTTTTTGTTTATTTACAGACAATTTGATGTCAACAGATGGGTCGCTTTTTAACTGAAACCCAGTTTTACTGTTATATGATAATTAGAAAATTTTCAACTGCCAATAAATTATACATTCCTTTTCTAAATAACCCAAGAGTTAAGAATAAATCATGGAAAACATTAGAAAAATATTTTGAACTAAATTATAAAAAGAAATATCTAAATTTAGAGAAGCAGCTAAGATAGTATATAGCCAGAGCAAAAAAAATCTTAATATAAAATTAAAATATTAGGAAAAAATAAAGTCTAAAATATCAATGGCTTAAGTTTTTATATAGGATAATAGGGAAAAGTCAGCAAATTAAAACCAACAATAGGAGAAACATTAAGTTATAAATATAAAAGAAATCAATAATATAGGAAAAAAGTCATTCTAAAGAAAGTCAAAACACCCAAAAATGTTTCTTAGAGTTGATTAAATTGACAAACAAGTAGGAAGGCTGAAAAATAAACAGGAGAAGAAACATTAAATTACTAATTCATAAAAAATAGGTAGATATTGCTACATATTTTATAGACAAAAACACGAAAGGGTGTCATGACCACCTTTATGCCAAAATTTTTGAAACTGTAGAAAAAATATCAAATACCTTGAGAAGATTAACTTATAAAATAGATAAGAAGAAATAGAACATAAAACTGTCCAAATCTGATTAAGCAATTGAATATGCTCTTAAAAACAGAGTGAAAAGAAACAGTAAAAAATTAAAAACAAAATGAGAACTAACTAGTTACAGGAGTAACTATTGGAATAGTTAATGAACATATACCACAGATCTAGGCAGAGAAAAGTATTTTGCAGAAAAAAAATAAAAGACAAAATAAACTCCAACTCATTCACAAAGCCATAATACAACAGCATTACAATATAGAAAAATTATACACCCAGGGCTATTAGTGGATAAAATAATAGTGAATCTAATTTTGTAATATATGGAAAGTTATATTATGAATAAGTGGTGTGTACTCCAGAAATCAAAAAGGCAATTTAAAATTCAAAAATTAAATTATGAAGAAAAAACTTTGGATAAAATTCAACAAATATTCATAATAATAGCTTTTAGCAAACTGGGAAAAGAACTTCCTCAATCTATTAAGCTGGAATAACAGAAATTCTACATAAGTTATACTTAATGATTAAATGTAAAGTTTTCTTCTGAGACTGAGAATATAGAATATGTGAATTTAATAAAGTTACTGAATACAAGGTATATATACCAAAAGTGGCTGCAATTTTTTATATCAGCACTTAGTAAATAGAAAATAAAATTTTAAAAATGTACCATGCTCAATATCATGAAAAAATATCAAATGCCTATGAATAAGTCTACCTATAAGGTGTATGAGCTTTATGCTAAAATCAGCAAAAATAAAAGAAATTAAAATAAATAAATAAAAAATTATAAAAAATTTATGAATTGGAACATGCAAGTTGGTAAAGATATCTATTTGCCCCAAAATTACTCTACAGATTCAATGCAATCTCAAACAAAACGTCAGCGAGTTCTGATACAGAAGTGACAAATTTATTTAGATTTTTTTTTATGGAGATACAAAGGGCCACTAATAACCAAGCTGATCTTGCAGAACAACAAAGCTCAAGGACTTTCATAGCTAGTTATTTATAAAAACCTGTTATAAATATATGGTAATGAAGATGGTGTGTTATCAGGATAATTAAAGATAAATTGACTAGTGGGACAGAATTGA
Organism: Pteropus alecto; assembly: GCF_000325575.1. Taxonomy (NCBI): domain Eukaryota; kingdom Metazoa; phylum Chordata; class Mammalia; order Chiroptera; family Pteropodidae; genus Pteropus; species Pteropus alecto. The sequence continues at coordinate 498,578 of NW_006435762.1, read as the reverse complement.
GAACTCAAAACAGATCAACACATAAATTCATGCGGCTTATTCAAAAGATGAACAGTAGGGAAAAGATGGTCTCATTACATAGTGTAGTTTCCATCTTATGTTGATTTGTTAAAAAAAAAAAAAAGACTCTTGACTCCTATGTTACATGATGAATAGGAACTATTTCCAGATTATTTTGAGATAATATGAAAAGTAAAATAATAAGTTTCGACAGAAAATAAAAGAGATCATGTTAATTATATAGGCTAGGCAGAGATTTCTTAAACTGAATCATAAAAGAGAAAAAAGTATATATTATTTTGTATTGAGTATACACCATTGAGAGTGAAAAACAAGTTATGATGTGAAAGAAGATATTTGCAATACATATGTTAATAAATGACTCATACTCTGAATATATAATGAAATCCTATTAATAAATATCAGAAATACAACTCCATAGAAATATTGGTGCTTCATTAAACAGAATATCCAAATTGCCAATGAACATATGAAAAGTTACTTAGTTTCATTAGTCATTAGGAAATTTAAAACAAATCCAGAATCCAAGACCATATACCCACAAGAATGGCAAAAATTTTTATAAAGCAAATGTATCGTGCATTGGTAAAGATATAGAATAACTGGAACTCTTATGCAATAGTGGTAAGAATGCAAGTTGATATCAACACTTCAGTAAATTATTTATTAGTGTCTAGTAAAGCTGGATGTATTTATATCTGTGACATTGCAATTCTACTTCTAAATATATATCCATCATATGACTACATATGTGCTCGATAGGTCATATATAGAAACATTTATACCAACACTATTCAGAATAACTCCCCAATATGACACAAACCAAAGGTCTATCAGTCATAGTTACATTCATATAATTTGTAGCATATTTTGACTAGAATGAAAGAACTGAGAATGAGACAATGAGAATGAAAGAACTGTGACTGAAGTCAATAGGATGACCCAAACATACTGTTCAGTGAAAGAAGCCATACATAAAAGGGCATACATCTTTTGATTTACATGAAGTTCTGAAACAGAAGAAACCAATCTGTGACATTTGAAATTAGTATAATAGGGTTTAGTGACTGAAAGGGGCCATAGTGAAGGTTTTTCAGGCACTAGTAGTAGTCTACTTCTTAAAATGGGACCTGCTCACATACATGTATTTTTTTAGTTTGTGAAAATTCATCGCTTTTAATTTAAATTTTGTGTACTCTTCTGTGTCTATATTATGCTTTAGTAAAATTTTTGACAAACAAGAAAAGTAAAACAAAACCAAAGAAATAAAGTGATAAAAGGACTTGGTGACAGATTCTACGGTGTAGGTAGCATGAGTGAGAAGCCATGAATGACTCTAAGGTTTCTGGTTGAATGGATGATTGACACCATCATTCAAGAGATGGAAAAATTATAAAGTGAAGCAGATGTAAAGGAAAATATGGCTCGTTTAATATTGAAAACAAATAATTTTAAGGATCCTGTGAGACAATTCCTTAAGAAAAAATATAGAGGTCTAGCAAGGAATAGCAAAAAAAAATTCTGTATAAGCTTGAGAAATTAAAAGACTTTTGAAAAGGCCATATAAAAAGTAATAGAAAGTTTGGGAAAAGATATGCTGACAAAGAAAATAATTTATGTGGTTTTTAAATTTTATATTTCAGGTGTCAGTAACTTATTTAAGTGGAGATATTTAGACAACGTGGAAAGAGAACGTGGAAAGTCAATGTTCAGGTGAGAGGTGTGGGTGTCTTTTGCTTGTGTTACATTAAATAATTGTTTTTTGAGTGCTGAGGATATGCTGTAGGGGAAGATGGTTCTGTAGACTGAAATTATTCTTTGTTCTTGGTTTGTGGGAGGTAACTATAATTTATGACACAGGAAATAGAAGATATAAGAGAAAAGTGATGAATCATGAGAAAAAAAGCATAAACATTTTTGGGAGTATTAATAATCATCATGATATTATATACTACTTCCTTAGTGATTAAACATGAAAATTGAGGAAAGACTGCAGGATTTGGTGAAGAAGAATCTAACGTTACATTAATGTTATTATTTTTTAAATAAACAAATAACAATATAACAATATACTTAATAACTTAAAATATTAATAACAATAATAAAATTAAATAATTTGAATAACCACAGATTATAAATTATTGAATTTAAGTAAATGATAATGACAAATAAGAAATTATATAAAAAGGAAAAAGTTATATTGATAATACTAATGCTCATTGTAGAGATAACACTAAATATTTGAAACAACTTATATTAGCAATAAAAATGCATAAGAAATAAGTTATACTATGTCCACTAGATGGAGTATGATGCAATCATTTTAAAAAGTAGTTATAGATACATTTAGAAATTGTTTATAATATAATATTAGGTGAGAAAAAGTTTTATAAATTTAGATTAAAAATGCACATATGCAAGGAATGAAATGTGCCAAAGTTCTAGTGTCGAAATTGCAGATAAATATTTTACTTATCTGCATTTTTCTCTATTTATCTGATGTTTTCTGTGTAAAAGATTAATATATATTTCAAATATATATAACTAAAGGCCAATTTACTTTTTTCACCAAAAAGTCTGTGTTCATAAATAAAATGTTTCTGAAACTTGACATTATCTGAACAAAGGCCAAAGCTGTATCGATATTATTGTTGGCATTTTAATTACTATAGACTAGCTTCTGTAATAAATGTGTAATGACTAAAGTACACTTGAAGTTTGTTTTCTGCTTGAATAAATCAATGTCTAATCATTCAGGAACCAGGCTCAGAGAAGTTTTGCTATCTTCAGTAAATAGCTTTTAAAGTTTTGTTAGGGATCATCTCCACTCTAGGGACTGAGAAAAGGAAATGAACATGGAGTAATGAGTATGGGATGGTTTTGTGTCAGGCCTGAAGTGATATAATCACTTTTGTGAATATGATTTTCCATATTGTTATTTCTTTCTGTGTAAAAAATCACCCTCAAACTCCATGTTCTGAAAGAACAATTTTTCTCACAATTCTATGGGTTGAGTGAGGGTTTCTTCTGTTGGTCTTATTTTGGCTTACTCATGTGGCTACATTTAGATGAAGGATCCCTTAGGAGCTGGGCTCAGCCAGCTCAGCCAGACTCTACCATCAGGTAGTCTTTCATTCCAGACTTCTTCAAAACATGGACTTGTCAGAGTAGTGTTTCAAGAAGATGAAAGCAGATGTTGCAAATTCACTAAAAGCTACCACACAGGTTACATGACATTGCTTCTGTCACTTTGTGAGCAGTTTAAAGGTACCTAGCCACAGGGAGAGTGGGAGCAGAAATGCAGCTTGTGTTCAATTCGCCAATACTAGAATCTTGTTAGAACTATGTATTCCTACAAAGGCCGTGTTACCTCCTAAAATATCTGCCCAAGTGGGCCTTCTATTCTAATTCATCCACCCATGGGGTGCTTTTTTCAAGTTCCAAAGTCCAGAGAGAGTCCCTTTTTCTAAAATGCAAAAAAATGCCGCTTAGACTGGAAGCAGTCTGGATGGGGAAGTTGAGGATAATATGTGGGTTTATCATGACATTGGGTCAAGTTTTGAGCTTTGCTTCTCAAAGTGTAGATCTCAGAACAAAGGTTTAACATTGTCAGAGAGCTTATTAGAAATGTAGAATATTCAATCTGAATACTTAATGAAAATCTACATTTTAATAAAATCATCAAGTGATTCATATACTCAGCAAAGTTTAGAAAGCACTGCTTTAGAGTACAGAGAGCGAATGAATCCTCAGAGTTTGATTATTAGGGAATATTTCTGCATGTGATTGGTCGGAAAGTTCTCCAATTATAAACGAAGGCCATGTGCCACCTCATCTAATTGCTTCTTGCTACATCTGTAGAAAGAGGATTCTGGGTGAGAAGGCACATTTCCAAAGCTGTGAAACAGGTAAGGTAGGAGGAAGCAGAAAATGGGGATAAGATGGAAGAAGAAGATTGCAAATCTGCATTTGTCTATATTTATGGTGGCACGACTCAGTGAAGAGGAGAAAAAATACAGAACATATAAAAATTCATATTAGGTTCCTGAGGCTGTTGTAACGAAGTACCAAAAACAGTGTGGCTTAAAACAACAGAAATTTATTCTCTCACATTTCTGGAAGCTGAAAGTTCAAAATCGAGGTGTTATCAGGGCCATGCTCTCTCTGACAGCTGTAGAGGAGGACCTTTCCTTGATTCTTCTAGCTTCTGATGATTACCAGTATTACTTGGCATTACTTGGCTTATATATTCATCAATTCAGTCACATGGCTGTCTTCTCCCTGTATGTCTTCACAGTGTGTTCTCTGTGTGTGTGCATCTCACTATCTGAATCTACCCTTTGAATAAAGAAAACAGTCATATTGAATAGGATCTATCCTAGTGACACCATATTAGTTAATTATATTTCCAAATAAGGTCCCATACAGAGCTGGGGGTTAGGACTTCAGCTAATCTTTTTGAGAGACACAATTCGACCCATAACACAGGGCATAAATAATTATCAATATTTGTTTTAGTGACATTTTAGGAACTCGCTTATAATTTATCATAGTTTCCACAATCAATCGTATAATAATTTTTTAACTGAAAAATGAAGTATAAAAACAGTATTAATTTAAAATAATATAAAGCTAGAAAAACATGAAAGCTATTAAGAAAGGGTCGATTAAATCAGAAAGTCAGAAAAGGCTAAGAATACCAAGATTATAAAATTTATGGTCAGGATTCTCAAAAATATGCTTCAAAAGAAGAAGAGCATAAAGATATTGAGTTTTATATGCATATACACTGCCAGCCTATAGACACTCACCAGTTATTTATATGGTTCACTCTCTTGTTTCTTCTCAGTCTCTGCTTAAATGTCAATCTACTATTGAGGTTATTCCTGCCAACCCTATATAAAAGAGCAATAATTTCTCTAGTTTCAGAATTTCTCTATTATGCTAACATGCTTTATTTTTCTCCAAGTGTCTTATTGTCCTCTGAAGTACAACTTAGTTATCTACTTTTTCTTTATCTCTTCACCTTAGCATATAAAATCCTTGTGTGCTGAGACTTTTTCTGTGCCTATTGTATACTTCTCTGTACCTCTACCTATGTACACAGGAAGCACTCAATAAGTGTTTATTTGCCCAGCACACAATGCTCCCAAATATATAGTCTATGAAATAATTACCAAAATCTCATTTAATATGGTACCAAATAAGCTATGCTTGATGTGCTCTAGTCTATCCTTCTGAAGACAGAAAACAAGTTTGCAATTGATTTAAAGACATTGCAAGAATTTAGAAATTTTATAAAGCTGTTATAAAAAGTACAGCCAGCAAGCATAACTTCTGTCCATTTCACTGTCACCCATACCATAGAAATAGAGCACAGCCACTTAAAAAATAGCCAATTCTCCACTATAATGGCACTGCTTTTAAAGGGAGCCACAGTTTTAACGAGCAAAAAGCCCTACTTTCTTCAGGAAATATTGCTGGATCTACAAATGTATCAGAGCAAAGAAAAAGCAAATCATAAACAAAGAACATTCACTAGAAAAGTTCTGCCAAGGAGAAAATAAAAACCAAGACCAAATATGTTTCCATAAATTAGAAAAAAAGTTAATGAGATGACTGAAGCTAGGAATCAATACCATAATGTAGTTTTGCACAAAGTCAAGAAAGAGAATCTACTACAGAAGATACTGAAATCTGAGGTATGAGAACAAAGAAAAAAATGTTTAAGAAATTAAATCATCACAGGGATGCAAAGAGAAAAAGAACACCCTGAATGTCATACAGGTATTCACTGGGATGCATAACTGAACAAGTTGAGAAAAGAAAATTGTCATTTATGAGAAAAGTAGATGAAAAGATATGAATGCATATATACAAGTGTTTATTTACTTATACATGCAACAAATATTCCTGGAAATATTAAAAAATAATAAGTTTCTGCCTCTGTGTAAATGAATTAGAAGCCTAGAAGATAGGGTATAAACACCATAGAAAAAAAAGTCAAAATAAGAAAAAAATTGAATTCTTGAAAAATAAGTCAATACTTATAACAGAGAAATTAAGCAGTTAAAATGGATCAAAAAGCTCATGACATTCAAAGTAAACATATTTAAATGTTATAACTTAAAAGAACACATATAAATCTATAAGAAAGCAATGAACACATTTGTCAATTTACCACAAGTTAACCAAAATTAATGTGACTAATTGATGTAAAAGGTTTAATGCATAGAGTTATTCTCGTCCTACTAGTAATATTGCATTTGTATATGGCCTAACCCTATCCGTAGACATTTGACAATATGTTCATGAATTAATATGGTCATAACTTTAAAAATTACATTTCTAGGAATTTTGTTCAGGAGAAATAATGTACAATGGAGGCAAAACATTATAAGTAATATTATAAGCAATGATGTATATATATATGCATAAAAACTCTAAATACTTATGTGTGTGTACATATATATGTGTGTACATATATAAATGCAAAACAGTGATGTGATTTATTATAGTGGGACTTAGAAATAAGCTAAACATTATCAAAATGATAGAATGAATTATAATATGCTTATATACTTATTTATATGATAGTATAACATGCACTCAATATTGATTATGGCAATTTTAACTATGAATACATCTTTTTATGAAACATTAATGATGACATAATTTGGACCTGCTTACCTGTTCAATACTGAACTAACGGTCTGCATGGATTTATGAAGTGCCTTTCTTACTATGACGATTGATATCTTTCCTGAAATATCTCTGTAAATCTTACTGCTTAATCTACCCCAAAATAACAACTATTTAATGAATAGGCACTCCTATTTTTGCCGATCTGGTACATAGTACATAACATGCTTTTAGTCTGAGAGGAATTAAAGTTGCAACTCTTTAAATATTTATTTTATGTCAAGTTTTTGAAATGCAGTGATAAAGCTCGAGTACAAATCTAAAATTTCAATTAAATTCATTGTTAGTGTTTCCAAGTCAAAATAAATAAGAATTACAGATAAGCTTTGGACTCATCATGAAAACTCCATATTTCCTCAGGAAATAAAGACTTGTCAGGAAAAATGATTTTACAACAGATACTGTATCATTTGAAAATGCTTCCAATGTCATTTCTCACCATTTTATCCATTCTTTTCACTCTAGATTATATTTTCTCATCAAAGATCTCAGTGTTAGGAATTTTGTTAAAGGGTCACATGGGAGTTAAATAAGCCTTCAATAATAGAAACTTTGTATAAGAATCTGTTCTCACAATTGGTGGTTTTTACTGGCACTAATCTGACAAGCTGAAAATTAAAAGAAAATGTGAGAAGATTAAAAATTTTAGCCATATATATCACTTTCAATAGTGACTTGCTGTAAACAAAAGATTGGTCTTCAGTTTCAAATGTTGAAAGAGGTGACAATAAAATGTTAATTGCTTTCTATATATACTTTTTGAGTATAATTTATATATAATACATACTATGTATTCTATATGTATGCTTATATACATATATAATATAAATGTTTAAGTGAGATATTTTTCAGAAAATAATTTAATGTATTTATTAGTATCATATAACAATCAAAATAATTGAAGATGGGCTTCATTAACTTGAATAAGCAGGAGTCCTGTGAAAAAGCATTAATTTTATCTAGTTGAAAATATTATTTTATTCAACACAATGTCATTTTACCTATTTTTTATTAATATTCAGTCACATATTCAATCATTTACATCTAAAATTTAGGCAGAATAGTTAGGGCTTGTAATCTATTCTTCAGGACAGAATTCTTAGGATGTTACTTAGGACACTTCAGGACTTGCCCCATTGTGCCCTCTGGCATTACTTTCTATTCTCCTTACATAGTGTTCTTTTCTCTTTAGCATTTATCATGGACTTTTTTACTATGCGTTTTTACTTTCTCTTGTTTACTTTCTCACACAAGAATATATGTTCTGTGAAAGCAGAATTCTTTCTGTCACCTTGTTCACTGCTATAACCTTAGCCCCGAGAAAAATACCTGGAACATAATGAATGTTCAATAATAGTTGTTGAATAAAAATCTGCTGCAATTTACATTTTGTAAGAAGAAACTGTGATCCAGAGGAATTAGTGAGTTGTTCAAGGTTAAGTGACTAGTCTGTGGAAGTTTTGGAATCACACCAGGTTTTGTAATACCTAGAAAATACATTTCTTATTTCCTAAATTCTAAATTCCTCCATACACAATTCTTGAACAACATAGCACTCATGTAAAAAATTTTTTAACAAAAACTTTTTTCCATAATTTATTTCAAATATTTTTCGAGAAATATTTTCTAATGGCAGCACCATCTAAGAGTACTAAAAATAATTTGATAGAATTCCAACCCATGACCACAGGGGCTGTGAGTCATATCATCCAGGTCATTGTTTTGTTTTGTGGTAAACAACAGATCTCAATTGTCCAATCAAAAACTATTGTAGACCTGTAAAGTAACTGGAAAATAAGCTTATTATTTTCTATTGGATGGGAATCTTGATAGTCAAATTTCTAGGAACATCTGGCAGCCATTTTCAATAATGAAAGTAGAAGACATTCAACAGAAGAGAGCCAAGTACAACAAAGAGATGCAGCAAATCTAGATCCTGCTAATAATATCTTTTGTGTCACTGTATTTACACTCCAGATCTATTCTTGAATTTGTCAATAAAATAATTATAATCTCATTTTGTTTAACTTATTTTGGGTGAAATTTTCCATTAATTACAATGAAAATAACCCTGGTGAATACAATATTCTTGAAAATGAATGAATGAATGAAGTCAAGGTACATGTAGTGTTACAGAAAAGTACTGCACTTTGCTTTAGAGTAAGCTTAATGAAGTATATTTTTTCAGATGTTATGTTCTTTCCCTTTCACCCAGGGTGGCTATTGTTTCCAAACTAGAGTTCTTTACGAGTGGGTTTGTAAATTCTGTCTTGCAACACTAAACATGTTTCCAAGAAAGTTGGTGGTGAAGATGATGGTAGCACTGTCATCCATCTATGCCATTTATCACTTAAACCATTACTTCTTGATGAGCAATCATAAGTCCTAGAAAACATTTAAACCAACTATTTGGTCCATTTCTCTGGAGATAAACTATGAGGAAATGAAGATGTGTTTGAGTCAGACTGCAGAAGCGTTCATTGTGCTTCCCTTTTAACTAACTCGAGCTGTCTCCCCACACAATTTAAGAGCACTATCATCTTACTGACATGACCTTCTAGGTGTCCACTCAAGGATGTTCATAAATTGACAAAGAATGTCCCCGAGTGTTCTCTGTCTCCTACACTATCACATTTTTTATATGCCCCCATGGTCCCGCTGGATCCTACAATGCAAAGTCTCCTCCTGAAGTTCAATATTTGGAAAGTCTTTAGATAGGTTTATATTTGTAAATTTTCATGGGTTTTAGCATGGTCTTGAACATAACAATTCTATCCTCCATATATTTCAGTAGAATCATCAAGCAGAGGGAGCATTTGTTATACAAAATAGGTGTGAGTGGGTGGGAGAGAAGAGAGTTGGGAGATTGAGAGCAATGTGGTGATTAGAAAGGATCTCAATAAATTATCTGCTTAGAGTAGTGGTTTGTTTATTT
>NW_006435762.1:373860-488843 GCF_000325575.1 Pteropus alecto | reverse complement strand
TTTAAGCTTCCAGACAATATTCCCTTAATCCTTATAACTTCTTCTTTTATCCTGTTGAAAGACTATTAGTCACCATTGTATTATTTCTACCATAATCCAGAAAACATGACCCAATTCTTTCTTATAGTCCTTGGATTTTCTAAGAGTAATAGTAATATAAAATGGTTCATAACCATATTTGTAGTGCATTCCAGTATATATGAAAAAATAAAAATATTTCTAGGATATTTCTTCTTATTTCTCAGATAAAATGGAGTAGAAAACATAACATGAACCAATGAAATTACTCTTTTATATATAAAAACAAACAAAAACACACTTATGTTGGCAGGTCAGTTGTGATTTTGCTTGTATGTTTTTACAATGTTGATGTGACTGTCTAGCTAGATGACCCTAAAAAAAGCTTAGAAAGTCAAAAACCTAAAAGTTGGAGGTAATCGTAATGCCCCCACAGTTTTATAAGATTTTTAGCCAAGCACATGTATATCAACTAGACTTTTTTTATTAGACAATAAGATAATCAAAACTTTGTACTAACCTTTCCTTTCATTGACCTATTAACTCAGTTTTGAAGCAGAACCAACTAATAGCACAATGAATCTCAAACCTGTGTTCAGTATACTACTGTAACTTTTATGAATCCGATCAGTGGATTTGTGAATGCACTATTTAAACTCTGTATTAATCTTCATGAAAGGTTTAATTACTCAGTTCAAAGACTCTATAAGGCTTGCAGGGCTTAAAAACTTACCTTGTGCCCAGAGGGGATAATTACTAAATCATATTATCAATTTTAGGGACATAAAATCAAAAATACATATTCATTTGCCTCCAAAAATGTTGTTATTGGCCTCATGTGTAGAGACAGTTAGATCATTATAACATTATAACAAGATTAGTATGATAGATGAGCCAGAACATTTTCCTAGGTACTAGATAACTGCCACATGACAGAAAGGGAGGGGAGCTTTTTATAATGACAAGAGTAATGGACCTTTTTAAAACTATTGCTGAAAGTTGAAGTGGAAAATGCTATGACTGATTTCTTAAATTTATGACCTTCTTTATCTTCCAACAATTTAAAATGCATAATATGAGTATTTTCTTCCATTAAAAATGATAAAGACAGAGAGAGTGATAAAGACAGAAGTGTATGTATATATGTTTTCATGGCAAAAGAAAAGCCAGGGTTTTCATACTGCCAGGATGCTACCTTATTTCTTTACTTTAAAAATATTATACAACAGCAGCTCTGAAAATTTCAAGATTTTGTTTGTTGTTATTGATTTTTTCCCCTTTAATCACTGGGAATATGATTAAGGATGTTAAATTTGTCTCGATTGCAATGACTAAGACTCCTGGATTCTTCTACATACTTTTCTCAGAGTAAATTTAAAAATATATCCGCTATGCTATCTATATGTGCAAATGGCTCAAAGCCAGAAACCATAACATACTCATAATATTCTGAATTAGAATTAAATATAATAGTTTAGGTTACCTTAACAAGATGATACTTTGAATTTGGAGCTACCTTACTTAAAGAAATGATACTCAGAAAAAGCTGAAGGAAAAATATCCAATATTAGAAGACAGCGTCAGTAAATTATGTTATGGATATATAATTAAAGAAACTAGGGATTGGAACTTGTGCTTTTGGAAAAAAGAGTGACACTGAAAAATTTTTATATATTCTGTGAAAAACAAGATAATAGGATAAAGAGAAACATTATCAAAAACATACTCCAAAATATTAATACTATGTATTTCTTGGGTTGCTGAATTTTCGTAATTTAGTATTATATATATTGTAGTGAATTTCCAAGTAGTTTATACTTAGAGAATTGTGTATTTTAGTAACACAAAAATACTACAACAACAACAACAAAAGACATAACACTTGTAAAAGATAGGACAGAATCCATGGGAAAGCAGAGGATAGAGAATGAGTTCATGGGAGACATGTGCTATGCCTGAGGGTCATGGCCAGTTTCACATGGCCAAAGATGTCCTCAGTCAAAAACACTCACAGTCATGGCGATACACAAGTGCCTGAACTTCCATTGCCATTTGCAAAGCTGAGGAGATAGACTACAGCAAATCGTCATGGTGAAATCTATTTGTCTTATTCATATATGTATGAGCTGTGAATAACCCAGAAATAAATTGTCTTTTTCAGGCATAATTTGTAAGAGTTAGTGATTTCATGTCTTCTGCTGAGCTTAGTACGGTAGAGTTTTGAAAAAGATACTTTTAAGCATGGAGAGAGGACTGAATGTGTTTCTGAGCAGCTTGAAGATCACATGAGATGGCACCAACAAGCTTGGTTATGTGATAAATTTTCCAGCTGGGCCCAGTCACTCAGGAGAGAGATTACAGTAACGATCCAAGGCTGAAGTCATAAGTGAATTAATAGAGATAGTGTGTGTGGTGGTTATATATAACAATGATGGAGAGGAAAACAAGAATTCAGATGTTAGGTCCAGGTACAGGGCTTGTTAAAGGCTGATCTTATAACCTAATAAAACAATTATATTAGAATTTCAGGGTGATGTGACTGGAAATTAAATAGGTATGATAAGATTTGCTACATTCTTTCTGCAGTCTGACAAGAGAACAGCCAACACTGACAGATTACCATTTCCATCACTATATTTAAGGCTTCCTGTGAGGACCAAGTAGAACTGAGAAGCTGTGTTCAATAGCCTCCATTGAACATCTCAAGTAAATGTTGCACAATGTTTCTTGGTAGATGTTGTTGAAACTATATTCTTTTAAAATAAAACTGTAACTTATATAAGATTTGTATGTCACAGTGCCCATTTTTACTAGCCTTCAAACTCAGTCCTCTAGTAAGAGTATCTTACCCAGGAGTGTCTCTGAAATATAGAGTGAGGGAATTGTGACTCAAGTTTTATTAAAATAAAATTCCTTACCTATAATTCACTTTATTTTTTTCCCCAGTGTGCTTGTGTTGATGTAATTCTGTTGATATGTATTGATATTGTTCACATTGTTTCTCCAAAGAAAATAGTACATGCTAATAGGTCCACATTACCAAAATGCAGGTTTCCATTTATAAGTCTTAGCAGGGCCGTTAGAAGACATTTTGTTTTCTAAGGATAGACAGCATCTCATCTTCCCTCCTAAGTCCACACATAGTTATGTGGGATAAGTAATGTATTAAAATGAATTTTGATGAATTTACTACTTTCTATTCTTCTCATGCTAATATACTAACGGGAATACGGGTTTGTTTCCATGTTACATACTTTTTTAAAAGACTAACTTTTTAGCGTACTTTTAAGTTTACAGAAAATACAGAATTCCGATACATTACCTCCCTCCATAAGCAGTTTCCCTATTATTAACATTTTACATTAGTGTAGTACATTTGTTATAATTGATGAACCAATATTATAATTAACTAAAGTCAATGTTTACATTAGAGTTCACTATGTCGTACAGTTCTATGGGCTTTAACAAATGCATATTGTCATGTGTCCATCATTACAATAATATACAATTACAATAGTTTCACAGCCCTAAAGATGCTGTATGTTTCACCTATCCATCCCTCCTCCTACAATCTCCCTGAATCCTTGGCAACCACTGATTTTTTTTTTTTTTTTACTGTTTCTATAGTTTCGTTTGTTCCAGAATATAATATAGTTTAAAATATACAATTTGCAGCCTTTCCAGATTGGCTTCTTTCACTTATCAATATGCATTTAATGTTCCTCTGTGTGTTTTTTTTTTTGAGGGGGGTGGCGAGAGGGAGACTTGATAACTCATTTGATGTAGAATAATACTTCATGTATGGATGTACCACAGTTCGTTTATCCATTCACTTATTTAAGGTCATATTGTTTGCTTCCAGGTTTTGGTGATTATAATTAAAACTGCAATAAACATTCATATGACAGTATTTATAACAGGACATAAGTTTTCACCTCATTCTGGGAAATATTTAAGAACACGATTGCTGGATCATATGGTAAGCTTATGCAAGCATATGGTAAGCTTTGTAAGAAACTGCCAAACTGTCTTCCAAAGTGAATTTATCATTGTGCATTCTCACCAGCAACAAATGAGAACTTCTGTAGTTCCAAATCATCTCCTGCATTTAGCATTGTCAGTGTATTGGATTTTAGCCATTCTAATGGTATGTAGTGGACTAAGTTATATTTTGTCTTTGTTATGTTAAAAAATACCTTTTCTCTAAAATAATATCATTATCTTAATTATGGTGCAACTCTCAGCCACAATATTTATCAAACTTTTGTATGACTTCTAATTATAGATCTTATCCACTATACTTTTTTATGTTATTTGTCAAAACCTTGTGTGAACATCTAATACCCTCTTTTTCTCTTTTCTTAATGTGTGACTTATAAATTCACACTTATTACTACCTGCACAAAGACCTCTGGTCCTTGGGAGAGTCATTATCTTGATAAGGCATCTTTATTTCTTAAGTTTCTCATTTTCTCAGTTTTCTTTTCTTTTGTATGAAACAAATAAGAAATCCTTGCCATCAATCTTCCTTTATCATTTAGGGCAGCGGTCTCCAATATTTTTGGTATCAGGCACAAGTGCTCCTATGAGAATCTAATGCCTGATGATCTGAGGTGGAGCTGAGGTGGTGATGCTAGTGCTGGGGAGCAGCTGCAAATATTGATGAAGCTTGCTTTCTGGCCCCATCGCTCACTTCCTGCTGTGTGGCCCAGTTTCTAACAGGCCACAGACCTGTACCAGTCTGTGGCCTGGGGGTTGGAGACCCCTGCTTTAGGGGAATATTAGTTTCTAAAAAGGAATTATACATTTTTAATTGCTGTACAGATATCTTCACATTATCCCATTAGACATTTTTTATGTGAGGAAGCTGTGATTGGAACATGGATCTTCTGAGTCCTGTAATGTTCACTTTCCCTTTAATTACCAATAACATGAATATTTTATAAATGATCCATTCTATCACCTGGAATTAACTAAAAAAAAAAAAAAATTAAACGAAAAGAAACATTTTAAAAAAACAACATATGTATTAATTTATCAAATATTTTTAGGAATGCAAATATCTTTTGTTATAGATGGGTTGAATTATGCCCCTCCAGCAGATATATTAAAGTCCTACCCCCAGCACTGCAGAATGTGATCTTAAATGGAAGTAGGGTTTTTGCATATGTAATTAAATTATTGATTCTCATGAGGTCATCAGGGTAAGCCCTAATTTAATATGACTGGTATTCTTATAAAGAAAAAAACAGAGGTACATAGGGAAAATGCCATGTAATGACAGAGTCAGAGATTAGGTTGATGTAATTGCAAGCCAAGGAATGCTAAGCTAAGGATCAATGGTCACCAATAATACCTAGGAAGTAGAAAGGATGGATTCTACCCGAGTCTTAGAGCAAGAATGGTCTTGATGATAGCATGATTTTGGACTTGTAGCCTCTGGAACTATGAGATAATAATTTTGTTTTTTGAGTGACCCACTTTGTGGTACTTATGTTACCTCAGCTCTAGGAAATTAACACTAGTGTAGGGTGATTAAGAATGTCAGTGAAGCTATTTTACCAAGACTGCACATTTTTAGGACTAGTCCTTTTCTCCTTTTCTTGTTATGGGCAAATTCATGACAATATCTTATTGCTTATTTATTTTTAGCATAGATATTTTCTCCTAGCTATTGTCAATACAAATAAGATTATTATAGTTGTTATTGGAGGATGAGGAAAAGGAAAGGGTTTATTTGCCAGTTATGCTATGGAGAACAGAGGAAATTGCCTAAATATCCTCAAAAATTCAAATAAAAAAAAGAAAAGAAACAAAGAAACAAAGAGAAACAATATGACAGTTCTTCAAAGATTAAAAAAAGCATAATTTTGTTTTTGTGTGTTTGACTTTGTCATTATATCTAATGCTATTGAAACCTTTCCTTTTCTGAAAGGCAATTATTGAAGATAATCAATTTTAAAATCAATACTTACAATTTCTTTGATTCAAGGAACTTTATTTCCCATGCCTGGAGGATTTTGCCTTTGCTTACTAGAAAACCAGGGCTCATATGTCAGTGATGTAAATCGTTATTTTCTTTCTGCTTTGTCAGTTTGTCATTCTTCACACTTGACTAAATATGCCCATTTCTATTATTTCATCTGCTGGTAGCTGCTAAGGTGCTACTTCCACTTTCCTAAGTCTCCCTGCTCTCAAAATCAACATTAGGGAAATTCATAGTCAACTGACAAAGTCAGAGGTTTATGTTAGTAGGATTTCTGCCTTCTAAAACTCTAATCAAACACCACCAATTTCTTAAGACATTAAAAAGAGTTAAATAGGTAATGGAGGTATACAGTGGCTTTTTAATCTTATAGACTCTATCTAGGCTTTGGATAACAAATAAATTTATTTCTAGAAAGTTAATGAAATACAAATAAAGATATCAACTGTGACTCACAACAAAGTTGTCAGCTATCCTTGACCTCTGAATATGTTCCATTTTGTATTTAGTAACATATTATTTTGACTTTATTGCATGTCTTGAAGGTTTTTGATATGGAGATTACAAAATTTTACACCCATTAAACAATTCTTCCCTCCTTCAAACAAATATTGTAATCTCACATATACTTAGTACTCCAAGAAACCCAACCTGGGAAAGTATTCATTGGCTGTTAAGTTTAATGCAAAGGACATTTTTTGAAGGCCTATACAGAATAGACACTATTTACTCTGAATGCGTTGGAAGATATTGAAAGGTCTGGAGTTTTAAGAAAGTTTTATCTTAAACTTGAGTGGGAGAGAAGGTAATTTATTAAGTTAGGACCAGATAGTGTAGAATCTGACATGCCAGACCAAGGCGTTTTTTGAATTTTACCTGCTAAGCAATAAAGTTTGTTGTTATAATCATCTTTTCTAGTTAATCTAAAGATGAAATGCAACATGTATTAGAAAAGAGAGAGCCTCTAGGAAAGAAGATCAAAAATGAGATAAAGAAAAAGCATTTGAGAAGATACGGTATCCATTTATGATTAAAACAATAAAATAGGTATAGAAGGAAAGTACCTCAACATAATAAAGGCCATATATGACAAATCCTCAACAAATAACATATTTAATCATGAAAAACTGAAAGCTTTTCCTCTAAGATCAGGAGCAAGACAAGTATGTCTGCCCTCACCACTCTTACTTGATATAGTTATGAAAGTCCTAGCTAAAGCAATCAGGCAAGAGAAAAATAAAAAATACAAATGAAAAGTAAAGGACAACATGATTCTTTATATAGAAAACTCTAAAGACTACAACAAAACTCTTAGAAACAATAAATTTAGTAAAGTTGCAGGATACAAAATCAATTTACAAAATCCATTGCATTCTTATCTTCTAATGATAAAATTTTGGAAGAAAATTCCTTTTGCAATTGTAACAAAAAATATAATATCTAGGAATAAACTTAACAAAAGATGTGAAGAAACTATAGACTGAAAACTATAAGACATTATTAAAAGAAATTGAAGAAGATACAAAAAGATGAAAAGATATTCTGTGTTCATGGACTGGGAGGATCAACATAGTTAAAAAGAACATAATGCCCAAAGCAACATACAGATTTAATGCAATCCCCATCAAAATCCCAATGGCACTTTTTTTTAAAAGAAATAAAACAAAAAACATCAGATTTGTATAAAATCACAAAAAAAACTCAAATAACCAAAGTTATCCTGAAAAAAAATAAAATAAAATAATAAAGAACAAGACTGAAAGTATCACACTCTTTGACTTCAAATTATATTACAAAGTGACTAATATAAACAGCATAGTTTTGGCAGAAAAACAGACACATAGACTAATTGAATAGGATTGAGAGCCCAGGAATATACACATATATATATGGGCAAATAATTTTTGATAAAAGAGCCAAAAACATACAATGAAGAAAAGAAAGACTTCAACAAATGGCGCTGGGAAAATTGGAAAGCTACATGCAAAAGAATGAAAAGAGACTAATATCTGTTATCATACACCAAAATTAACTCAAAATGAATCAAAGAACTAAATATAAGACCTGAAACAATAAAGTCCATAAAAGAAAACATAGATATTAAACTTATAAACTTTGGTTTTAGAGAGGATTTTATGAATTTCACCTCGAAGGCAAGGGACATAAAAGCAAAAATAAATAAATGGGGCTATATCAAACTAAAATCTGCACAGCAAGAGAAACCATCAACAAAACAAAGAGGCAGCCAACAGAATGGGAAAAGATATTTGCAAATGATGCCTCTGATAAGGGCCTAATATTGAAATATAAAAAGAACACACAACTCAACAATAAAAAACCAAACAATCCAATCAAAAAATGAGCAGAGCACCTGAATAAACACTTCTCTCAGGATGACATACAAATGGCCAACAGACATATGAAAAGATGCTCAATTTCACTAGCTATTAGGGAAATGCAAATCAAAACCACAATGAGATATTGCTTCACCCCTGTTAGAATGGCTATTATTAAAAAGACAAGTAATATCAAGTGTTAGAGAGATTGTGGGGAAAAAGGAACCCTCAAATACTACCAGTGGGAATGTAAATTGGTACAGCCACCTATGAAAAACAGTATAAAGGTTTCTCAAAAAACTAAGAATAGAATTACCACATGACCCAGCAATCCCTCTTCTGGGTATCTATCCCAAAATTGGAAAATGTTTATCTGTAAAGATATATGCACCCTGATGTTCATTGCAGTATTATTCACAGTGGCCAAGACGTGGAAGCAACCAAAGTGCCTTTTGAAAGACGATTGGAAAAAGAAGATGTGGTACATATATGCAATGGAATGTTACTCAGCCATAAGAAAAGATGAAATACTGACATTTGTAACAACATAGATGGGTCTTAAGATTATCATGCTAAGAAAAATAAGTCAGACCGAAAAAGTTAAGAACCCTATGAATTCACTCAGATGTGGGATACAAAACTGAAAGTAACAAATGAATCAGACAAATGAATAAAAACTCATAAACACAAACAACAGTTTATTGATTACCAGGAGGGAAAAGGGGAGCAGGGAAGTAGATAAAAGCAAAGGGAGTCAAATATATGATGACGGAAGGAGATTTAACTTTGGATGGTGAACATGAAATGCAGTATATTGGTGATGTATTATTGAGTTGTACACTTGAAACTTTTATAATTTTATTTACCAATGTCAACCCAAAAATTAAAAAAACAAAACAAAACGATGCAAGTACAGTCTAAGTTAGAATGATGAAATGATAAGCTGAAAGAAGGAAAGAAAAATCTTGAGTCAAGAGATTTTTGTAAGATGAACATAGAAATGAAGGTGATGATAAAGTAATGAACATGTACTGCAAAGAATAAAAGAATAAAATTAATTAAGCACCTAATATGTATCGGTGTATGTTTATAAACTGTTTCACTTATTAGTTAAATTGAATCTCCTAATAGACTAATAAACTTATGAAGATTTATTATTCATATTTTCTTAGTCATGTATCTGAGTGTCCCAAAAGTTAAAAGTAAGAAATTGATAGAAAGGACATTTGAACTCAGATACTTTGATTCAAAAATCTATTAAGTTTTTCTCAATGTAATACAGCAATTTTTATATTATTAATGAAACAAATGCATGATATTTCTAAATTTGGTAGGAAGTATAGATTTTAAAATTAAAAATAAAATAATTCCTTGATTTTCTTTCTTTAATTTGAATTTATGATGTTACTAGAGACAGCAAGCATAGTTTTGATTCATTTTTAATTTGCTCTCATGAAATTGTTATTTTTTTAATTTTTAATTTTTTTGCATTTGAGTATCTATATCTGTACATGTATAATTAATACATCTTTCACTTATTTTGTTAGTTTGAAGTATTTTTATTTATTTTTCAATGAAATACACAATTTAAAAATATAAATTCTTTGTCTAATTTATTACAAATAACTTTTTCTCTTCCTTTACTTTCCATTTATACTATTTGGGATGATTATAAGTACAATTTTTTCTTTCAAAATTTTGATTTTTTTGGTGAATTCTTCATGTCTTCAAAAAAATAATATAGTACTGTTTTTCTTAATTTTAGTAGGCCATGAATACCTTATAAGATGACAGATGTTGCTTTTTCACACAAATTGTATTGAATATAGCTTGCCTATTTTGGTATCATATTATTCTTCATTATGAATCCTCTTTTTACCAGGCTGAAGCTCAAAACTACACTTCCCAGGAATATTTGCAACTGGGTTATATAGAGAACTTCAAGCCATTATTCCTTCCCACAATTAAGAAAGATGATATGAAGGATGAATGAGGCTGAATGTCTCCCTGGCAAGGATAGGCATGTAGTCATTTGATTTTCTCTGAGGCAGGTTGGCAGAAGTTCTATGTCTAGCTGTAGGAATGTTAAGAGGGATTTCTGCTAGAACAGTCTTATGAGGTGACTGGACATTTCTCCTGTCTCTTCTGATTGATTACATGGTTCACTATATATCAAGAAATCATATTAGCCAACTGACACTTGAACTAAATCTGTTTCCATTTTAATCATTTAACTTAATTCTATCTGCAAACAAATTCCAACTGATACAAAGAAAATCTTATAAAATATGATTCTTTTCAAAAAAGATGCAAATAAGTATTTTGTAGCAGAGACTACTATTTTTCTCCTAATATTCATTCTTTCTGTTTTCTTGAGCAATAGAAGCCCCAGTTTTTAACTAAATAAAGGTCTTTGTAGAACAAAATACTAGAATAAAATTTCCCAATTTTCCTTGCACTTAAAAATGGCTATATGCACATAAGTTGAAGTCTCATTAGAAACTTTTGTAACTGTAATGAAGAGGAGGATGAGCACTTCTCTTTATCTCTTTTTCCCACCTGCTGGCCTTCTTAGATCACAAGAAGGAAATCACGTGTTGAGGATGAGGGAGTAAGAAAATGAAGGTAATCTTGGTCACTGATGATGGTAGATTTGCTTTAATGACCATGTATTGCTTCTTTCTGGATATCACACATGTAGAAGAAAAATAAATCTCAATTAGGAAAGACTAGAAATCATTTCATTTCTTTGAATTTTCTCCCATTGAAAAAGAGGGCTTATCTTCCCTTTCCTTTTATTTGAGAAGGTTCTGTAACTGATTTGACTAACAGAATATGATGGAAGTGATTGTGTCAGTTACCAGAACCAGACCTAAGGGACAGGCACAATCTACTTTCTGTCTTTTGGTTAACTTATTCCTGCAACACAGTTTGTGTCCTCTGAAAAAGCTTAAACAGCTCCATGGAATGATCCACACCAGAAGGAATCAAGACTCCTGAAAGAACAAACTGACTTCCCAACTTACAATCATTTCCAGTGTGTCTGCTGTAGAAAAAAACCTTGAAGAAAAAAATCCTAGCAGGCTCTGCAAGTTTCCCCAGATGATACTGCTTGAAACTTAAGGTTTTAAGGCATTAGCAGCTACCAAAGGAAAATACCGTTTTAGGAAAAATGTCAGTAAGATACCTACATTGACCTTGTCTGAAGATCTCACAAAAGTGCCCAACATCTACCAGTCCAAAATATTATGCCATTGCAAGGACTCCAGTATGTTAGAAATTTCCTGTACGTATAGCCTTTCTTCCCTTCCCAATTTTGAATCTGAGTGGAGGTGAGGTGTCAAAATATGTTAGGAAAACTACACGGGCTTTCTGAGGAACAACGGTCAATCTTGACTACTTCCACAAACACAGGCTTTCCAACTGAGGAAAGGAAAAGCATAAAAATTAAAACATACCCAAAACTTTTTAAATTACTTTTATTGGGAATCCATCAGTATAATAAATTAAAAAAAATTAATGTATAACTCTTAATTCTCAAGATAAAGCTTATTTTGCCAATATGGAATTATTTTTCACATTTTAACAAAGATTTAGAATAAATTTTCTAAAAATGATATTACTTGTTTTGTTTTTTATATTTTCATATTTCTAAATCTTAAAAATGATTTTTTTTTTACTAATGAACTACACTAAAAGTTCTTTGTTTAAATTGAGTCAAATAACGTATTTAAGGAACTTTGAAACATTAAAAATCATTTGAAAAACCTTGATACATACTATTTCTAACATTAATATAAATTAAACAATGTATTGTTTGATTCTGCTTATTGTTATTTGCCTAGTTCATAAACTAGAAACCTACTCTCTTTGTTAAAGTGCAAAAAAAGGGAAATAATCAAGCCATTGAGTTTTCCTCTGAAGTTATATCTTTTAAGTAATTCATTGTTATTTTCCACATAGTTGACAAATAAACATTTAGTTCTCTATTTCTTCAAATGGTGATTGAAGCAGCTCTTTTGATTTTCAAACTATTTAGCATAAAAAATCAGTTTTTGTTTCATTATATTGCACCTATATGATTACTACTTTACAGATTTTTTTTCCATTTTCCATTTAAATAAACACATTTTGTTATTGCCCTAGTATTTATTTAATGTACTGAGGGTTTATTATTATTATTATTATTATTATTATTATTAATATTATTGGTTTAGTGGTATCACTGAGCATACATCTAAATCTCATTTGCTTGGCTCATGAGTGGTCGCCAAGATAGTCAATCCAGGGATGATCCCTGATACATTAGAAAGTGAGGCAATGGAACTTAGGGTTTAAGGCCTTTTCCTTTTCTAGATCTCTTCTATGGGCCCTAGAGATGTATTTACTTGGAAACATGTTTTCATAAAATTAAAAAATATATATTATTCTGATTTCAAGAAACAAGTTTAGAATATTCAATAAAACAAGTAAGAAACTATAGAATCCTTACTTGAGTACATGTAAATGCCCTGTATTTTTATTATACTTAAATATATTTGATAAATAAAAGAAATTTAGATATGTAATTGATATAAAGCAATCTGGTAAAGAGAAATCAATAGAAGTTAGTTTGTAATTGAAAAGCCGATTATAACAGAAAAAAACAAAACTTTAAAAAATGAAGAAGTAAATGTTAAATAGAAAATTGATTAACATTAATTTATGAAATAGGTAATTCATTTAAAAGTTACATTTTGAAAAATTATAATTAATTAAAGAGGTACCTTTTGAATAGATAATTATTTTAAAAACTTATTAATGAAAAGGAATAAATTATAGCAAGACTATGGAAGAAATATTTCTTGTTAATTTGATACAAAATACTGACATCAACAAAGATAATGTAAACACATAATAATAAGCCAAGGCAGTCAGGACATCAACAACAAACTGGTTGATGGTTGTTGTCAACTCAGAGTATTTCAGATTACTCACTGTATCAGTAAACTTGAAACACCTTAAAACCTAACAGCAGATATAGGAAATAAACTAATAACTGTACTTCAAATTTGATCTGAAAACTTTACATAGCATCACCCACAATAAGTTGCTGACATGAACTTTTCATATTAGTAATGATATAAAAAAATTGATCAACCATAGTAGAAGTTTGAAGTATCTTTCTATTTTGTGTATAGAAAACTAATATTATCAAATCATTTTTACATGTAGAAGTTATCAAAAAGATTATGGCTAAAAATGTAGAGGGAAGAGTTTTAATAGCAATGTCAGTAATTAATAAAAAAATGTTATTTTTCTGAATAGTAAGGTGTTTTTGATAGTTGTCAACATTTTAATTAATAATTTGTTGTGATTTTTTTTCTCATTCTAATTGGTAACGAATTTTTATTTAATTTTGTGTTTTAAATTCTATATTATTTTTTTTAAGATGGCCCTTGAATTAGTTATTCATTGCTGCATAACGGATTTTCACAACTGTAGTGGTTTAAAAGACACACATTTATTATCTCACAGTTCTTTGGTCAGGATTCAGGGCTCATAGTCTGACAAGGCGGCAACAAAGATGTCAGCTAGACTGCGGTCTCATCTAGAGTCTTGAATGGGGAATACTTTCCCTCCAAGTTTATGCAGGTTCTGACTGAAGAATTTAACTTAAGAGACAGGAAAAACTATATAATTACAAAAAGTCCTCACTTAATGTTGTCGATAGTTTCTTGGAAACTGTGACTTTTAAGTGAAACTATATATAACAAAACCAATTTTACCATAGGCTAATTGATATAAATAAGAATTACTTTCTTACAGCATATTTATGGTCACGAAAACATCACCAAACTTCTAAATAAAGATCCAAAATACCTCTAATATTAAAAATCGAAATAAATGTGAGCTATACATACATATTAGAGAGATTAATAAAAACGAATAAGGTAATGATTTTATAATTCACTTATTCTAGTCAGGGTCAAGGGTGGCCAGTACCTATCCCAGCAGCTCAAAGTGCAGGACAGAACCCAACTCTGGACAGGATATCTTTCCGTTGAAGGACGCATTCACACCCGCACGAACTCAGACTGGAATTGAGACAAACCAATTTACCTGATATGCACATCTACAGGATGTGAGAGGATACGAGCATCTGGAGAAAACCCACGCAGACATGGGTGGAACATACAGACTCCACACTGACAGTGGCCCTGCCTGGGAATTGATTTTTTCCTCATCAATGTTATAATGAAATGATGTTGAACTAAACAATGTCATTCGAGGACCTGCTGTATAGTCAACCTGAAGGTAAAGAAGACATACTTTTGCATCATAAATGATTGCCTCCATCCCTGATACCTGTCAACCAGGGTTCTGGCAAATCTTTTTTTCATAATTATTCTGTATGGCAAGTCAAGGTGCACAGATTCTCATACATTTTTCATTGTTAAGAGGATCTTTCAGTAGTCTCTTCTATTACCTCAACTGTTTTTTCTTTTTTTTTTAAACTTCTGAACTGATGTAGTATATAAAAATTATTATGAAAGTATGTACTCTAGAATTCTTTCTGGCTCTACTGTAACTTATGTAAGCTTGATTTTGAGCATTACCATGCCAGTATAAAATATCTCCTATCATCCCTATTTCTGGACCAGTAGAAATAGCTAGGAAATATCAGAATGGATGTAGATAATAGGTACTGAGACTGAGTCAGATGTAATGTTTGTGCAGGGGTGGGGTTAATGAGAGGCTGCTAAGCACTGCGGAGTAGAAAATTGCCTGTGGTCATGATTGTCAAAGCCAGTGATATCCAATAACAGTGGGAAAGATGCATCTTCTAGTATTGGCCTAATGGTATGCTCTATTTCTGGGATTACAGTGTTTGGGGGCCACTAGTAGTTTTTCTTGACAGTTTTATTAGCTTTACGGGTAGTAGAAATGTAACTCACCTAAGTATCCAAATATACCCGTACTTTTTGGCTTGAACTTCTAAATAGCTTGGTTTAATTTAGATCCTGCTGTCACCAAGGCTGCATCTGCAACTACACAATCAGTTCCAGAACAATGTAGGATTCATTCTGATTATAATCTTCCTTGAACTGAATAGTTATAATTTTATCCAAGAGAGAGAATAGGTGATAAAGACTAAGAATATTAGCCATTCTCTGGGTACACAATAAAATTTCTTGTTGGAATCAACTTTACTTCACATGGTTGCAGAGAATTGGAGGGAAAGACAACCGAAATCTGATTGGATAAGTGAAATATTCGATAGTTATTCTCACAAAAATTACAAAAAGGAAATTTTTACTTTGTAATAAACATAAAATAATCACATCTAGACATTGCTCCATGGAAAATCTTATTTTCCCACAAAGTCATGTTTGCCGCTTTTGATCCATTAATATTCACCTGCATAGACAACTAACATAATCTCATATATAGTAAAATATATTCTATTTGGTGAATATGAAGAACAAAGCTATGTTTTAGATTTGTCTCTTAATTGCTGCTCTTTTCTTCTCTCATTTTTTTTCTTCTGTATACTTCAAAAGAAAGTTTTTCAACTCTTAACAGATTCTCAAAATAAGTAGCAAAT
Source organism: Pteropus alecto (assembly GCF_000325575.1). Lineage (NCBI taxonomy): Eukaryota > Metazoa > Chordata > Mammalia > Chiroptera > Pteropodidae > Pteropus > Pteropus alecto. The sequence continues at coordinate 472,915 of NW_006435762.1, read as the reverse complement.
TCCTGTTATTTAATTTGAGCAAACTCAGAAATCACAAATGCATAAAGACTGTTGATAAACTTCTCTCTGAAAATAAGAAGTCTAACTTCAAAATCAGTATACATAAAATTTATAATTTAATTGGGAAAAACTCATAAAGATCTATAAAAGAATGTCTTAAATATAATTTATTCAGGTGATTAATTTAAAAATAGTTTTATCATCTTTTCCAGGCTTGAGAAATAACACTTTATACTTTAGCCTATTAAAAAAAATTAAACTTAAAAGTACAAGTGTTGATAAGTTAACTCTATAGATGTTTGGAATTAAACATTAACTTAAAGCAAAAATATGTTATTTTCTTTTTTTAGAGTGAAAATTATAAAGTAATTACTTTGGGGATTTCTCTCTATAATTAACCTTGCAGATTGCATTCATTACACCACTAAAGTACACTTAGGAAATTAATACTTCAGAAATCAAAACAAAGATAATATATTCATAGAACTCTTGGAAGAATTTGTACATGAGCCAGAATTTCTGATCTTGATAGTTAAGATATTTCTACCTTGTGTAACTTGATGTTTCTGTTTAGGCTTTGGTTCCAGATGGATCATAAATACAAATGTAAAGTGTTCTGTTTCTTAGCATTATTACTCAGTCAAGGCACTTACTCTTTCAGGTCCTCAGTATTTTTATCTGTAAAATAGGAGATAAAGTATCTATCTCATAAGTTATCATAAGTGTTAAATTATGAGAGATACCTGTGAAGTGCTTAGTGGGTAGTTAAAGAGAAAATTGACTTCAGTAGTAGTTGTTGTTTACATTATTTCACCATATCCATTTCTTCTCAACTCGAAGGGTCTTTTCAAAGTGAAATGTTGCAAAAAATAGAAGAAATGATCATTTGGCAATCAAAAAAATTAGTAATTTTCTGACTAGGTCATAAACTAACTGAGATAAGAGACCACATATAATTCATATCCATGTATAGAGAGTAGGTATTTTTGTATGAATTTAGTCTGTAACCATTAATAGGGCTAACTTACATAATTGAGAAAAATGCTGTGAACAAATACAATAAAGTTTGACAATAATAGAAACTAATAAAAATGATGCCAGTATATTAAGGGAAAAGAGAAGAAATTAGGAAATACTTTCAGGAAATCAGCAAAGTGGTAGAGAATAATGTTGGAGTATTTATTTTTCTTGTTTACTCTCTGTCATGACATAAATTTCCAGTGATTATGTTCCTCTAACGAAAACCACAGCTCTTTTTCAGCAGCCCTGTCCTAGAGCTCCAGTTCAGGCAGAGGAAACAGCAAGAACTAAACACACATCAGGTTTTGTACAATAGATGGGTAATTCAGAGTGGAAATGGCTGCTAAACCATTGTTTGTTCTGAGGGATTATACTGAAAAGTGGTGGTTCATTCCACTTCCTTAAATTTCATTAGATTTTCCATGTTAAATAGAAAGAAAAGTCCGATTCTTCTATACTAAAGAAGATCAAATTGATGACCTCTACCTAAAGCCAAAAAATCTAAGGAAGTAAACAGAAGGTATATCAGAATGCAATTTGCATGACCAAAAGAAATGGTAGATATACTTACCTGGCTCAGCCTCTGTTCTGAGTGTAGAAAAATGTCTTCAGAAAAATTTATACTGTGAGCATTTTCTCAAGTAAGATTGAGATTAGAAGTCAAAAATCTAACTCTAAGAGCCCTAGAATGAAATTCATGTATTGGCAGCAATACATGATGCAAGTTAGAAGTAAATGGAAGTTTTACCCTCCTTGTGGAAGCACATTTCAAAAAAAAGAGACAAATAATAGTCTCAAATAAAAGCTCCAAGAAATAACAATTTATAAACAAAATTTACAAATATATGAATTAATAAATCATAATGAATCAGAGTACCAGGAAATAAGAAAAACAAATACTTCGACCCCTAAAGGCAGCAGGTATGGGAATTATCAAATCAAAATATAAAATAAATATATATAAATATTTTAAAGTATAAAACAAGAAATTACAAATGATGAAGAAGAATGACACTATCAAAATGAAAAGATAGAATTGGAAAAGAACCAAACAGAATATCTATAAACAAAAATTAAGAAAATTGAAGTTAAGCACCTAATAGGAGTTAAAAAAAAAAAAGATGAAAAGGTGAAACCAAGTAAAAAGTGAATTAGAGAATTAGAAGGCAAATCTATAATATTTACCTAAAATTCATCACAAATAAACAAGAAGATGAGAAATATGTAGGACGGGTTAAGACAATGTGGATAGGGTGATAAAATTTAACATATATAGTTGGAACCTTAGGGAGTTAGAAAAAAAGAAGATATAAGAAATGAGTGACAAAATTCTAACAAATAATAAATCAAAAAATATCAAAGTTATGAAAAATATCAAATTCTCAGATATAGGAAACAGCAAATCACAAGCAATGCCGTCACTTAGACACGTTAAATTGAAATTGTTTCACAACATAAACACATATGTGTACACACACGCATATATATATAAGATATGTAAAGCTGTCAGAAAAAAAGACAGTATATTTACCAAAAATAAACAAGACAAAAATTGACAATTAGACCAACAGTTGAGTTTCAAAGAGCAGAGGTGGAAAGCAGAAAACTGTTGAGTAAATATTTTTAATCTAAGAAATAGTAAATGTAAATCTGGTATCTATACTGGAATTGTCATCAAAAAAGATTATTTGGTTTACTTATTTTTATAAATTGAGGAAAACTACATGCTATAAAAAAATTAAGTATAAAGCTTAAAAGAGTATATGTGGTACAACCAGTTTTCTAAATTTTATTGCCATCTATTAGTTTTGTCTTTTGTTGAACATCATAAGAATGTAATCTAGTCTATGTGCTTGGTTCCTGGCTTCTATCTGTGAGACAGATCCACACTGCATGTTGCTTAATTATGGTGTTTTTATTGCTGAATAGAATTCCATTATAAGAATATATCACAATTTATTTATTCTACTGTTGGTAAACGTACATGCTATTTCCATTTTAACTAATGGTATTCAAGCTGCTATGCTTATTTCTGCATTCATCCTTTAGTGGTCATATGTGGTTATATCTCCTGGTTCATATACAGCAGAGTATAATTGTTGGGTCATAGCGAAAACAGTTTTATAGTTTATTAGATACGGCCAAAGTTTCCATAGTGTCTGTATCAACTTACACATGTATGACACATGTATAACACAGTTTATACTGAGTGTATGAGGGGAGCTCCAGTTGTACCACATTCTCACCCAGACTTAGTTTGCTAAATATTTTAACTTGAACCTTTCTTGAGTGTGTGCACTGGAATTTTATTGTGATTTTAATTTGCTTTTCCTTCATGGCTAACAATGTCGAGCATGTTTTCCTTTGTGTAATAGCTATATTGATAGCCTTTTCTGTGAAATATTCATTTTAAGTTTTTACCCTTTTTTTTTTTTATTTGTCTTTTTCTCTCCCTATTGGCTATAGTTCTTTTTTTATATTCTGGTTTTGAGTAATCTGTCAGATATACATACTACAAATATTTTCCTCCAGTCTATGGCTTATTTTCAATTTCTTAGTGTCATCTTTTCATGTACACATCTTACTTTTAGAGAAACTAGATTTTTAATTTATTTATGGTTACTGTTTTGTTCACTGTGTAAGAAATCTTTGCGTAGTCATTATCATGGTTATACTTTTCTATATTTTTTCTATATTCTTTATTTCTTTTCAATCCATCTGGGATTATTTATATATAGTTTAAAAAGGGTTTGACTTAGTGATTAAGTTTTTTCCACATATATGACCATCCAATTTAATTATTGACAAGACAATTCCTTTCTTCAATATGCTGCAGCGACATTTTTATCTATGCTGTAAGTGGTGACTATTTACGTGTAAATCCCTATCTAAATGCTCTATTTTTTCCTTTTGGTCTACTTTTCCTTCCTTACACCAACATTCCACTTTATTCACTGTAAAATTATAATATGTCTTTATAACTTTTAGTATAGATTCTTCAGCTTTGTTATTTTCTGCAGGATTATTTTTGGCTGTATTTATCCTATGGCATTTCTATTTGAGTATCAAAATATTATATTATTTATTTTATAAATGATTGAAAATTTATAAATGAAGTCAAAGGGGACAATTTTAATTATGATTAATTTTCAATATAAATAGAACCTTCAGATTTTCTATTTGTACATCAATTTTGTTTAAATGTATTCATTTAAATTGACTTTATTTTTTAGAATAGTTTAAGGTTCACAGCAAAACCAAAAGGAAAGCATAGAGACTTCCCATATAACTTCCGACTCCACACATACAGCCCCTCCTATTATCAATACTTTGCACCAGAATGGTACATTTGTTATAATTGATGAACTTACATCAATACATCATTATCAACCAAAGTCCACAAATTAATTAAGGCTCATATTTGGTTTGTACATTCTATGGATTTGAAAAATATCCACAATTATAACATTATTGAGAATAGTTCCATCGTCTTAAAAATTCTCTAAAATGATCCTCCTATTCATTTCTTCTGTCCCAGAACCTCTAGCAATTACTGATCTTTTAACTGCCTATGTAGTTTTTCCTTTCGCAGAATGCCAGATAGTTGGAACCATACAGTATGTAGCTTTTTCAGACTGGAATTTTTGACTTAGTAATATGCATTTTAAGGTTCTTCTATGTCTTTTCATGGCTTGATAGCTCATTTCTTTTTATTGTTGAATAATATTCCATTGTCTGGATTTAGCACAATTTTTCCATCCATTCATTTACAGAACATGTTGGTTGCTTCCAAGTTTGACAACTATGAATAAAGCTACTACACACATCCATGTGCAGTTGTTTGTGTGGACATAATTTTTCAACTCATTTGATGAATACCAAAGAATCTGAGTGTTATGTTGTGTGGGAAGAGTACATTTAATTTTGTCAGGAACCACAAAACTTATTTCTAAAGTGGTTGTACCATTTTGCATTTCTATCAGCAATGAATAAGATTTCCTGTCTATATTTTGTGTTATCAGGATTCCGGATTTTGATCATTCTAATAAGTGTGTTGTAGTATCTCATTGCTGTTTTAATTTGCATTTCCCTAATACCGTGTGATGAGCAACATCGTTTTATATAATTATTTGCCATTTGTATATATCTTTCAGCGAGATATCTGTTCAAGTTTTTTGCCCACTTTTTAATTGAGTTATTTGTTTTATTATTAAGTTTTAAGAGTTCTTTGTGTATTTTGAAAAATAGTTCTTTATCAGATGTGTTTTTTGCAAATACTTTCTCCAAGTTTGTGGTTTGTCTTTTCATTCTCTTTACAGTCTTTCATAGAACAGAAGTTTTTAATTTTAATGATGTTCAGTTTACCGATTATTTCTTAAATGGATGGTGCCTTTGGTATTATATCACAAAAGTCATTGCCACAAGCAAGATCATCTAGATTTTCCTCTATGTTCTATTCTAGAAGTTTTATAGTTTTGCATTTTACATTTATATCTAAGATACATTTTAAGTTAATTTTTGTGAAGGGTTGAAGATCTTTGTCTAGATTTATTTTTGTTATGCATGTGAATATCCAGTTTTTCCAACACTATTTGTTGAAAAGACCATCTTGTTTTGATTGTGTTAACTTTGATCCACTGTCAAAGATCAGTTGACTATTTAGGTGTGTCTAATTTTGGTAAAATATATTTTTCTTTGAATTTGATATTTTTATTTAAATTGTCAAATTATTTTCATAAAGTTTTTGATAATATCTATCATTATTTTTCTAATATTTGAAAATCTATTGTCATATCTTTTTGTGGTTTCTCTTATTTCCTTGATTAATCTTATTAAGGATTTAACAACTTGATTAATCTTTTCAAAGATATGACTTAAATTTGTTCCTTTTCTGTACTGGAGAACAGCTGTCCATATAATTTGATTTCTGCTCTTACTCAATTATTTACTTCAGCTTAATTTATTATTCTTTTAATGACATATAAATTGATTATTGTTATTTAAATGATTTTTATCTTTCCATTGCTTCACTACTAAACTATTAATAACATCTTTTCTTTTTTCTTCTAGTGAATACCGGATATCACATGTCATATCTTTGACTTATTTCAATCCAAATGCATTTAAACTTTTTCACTTCTGAACAATGCAATGACTACACTATTTGTTTCTTCTGCATTTTGTGCTATGTTTGGTACATTTCATTTCTACATATATTTGCAACTTCTCAAAGAATTCCTATTATTGTTTTAATCTGTAAATATTAATTTGTTTACCATACATTTAGCTAGAATTCTTCATTTTTTTCTGCATTTCTGTTTCTATTTGGAATCGTTTTCTTTCTGTCAGAAAAAAAAATCTTTATTACCTTTAAATACTAAATATTAAAGATTAAAGACTAAATATTCTAGACTGGTGATGATTTATTGTATCAGCTTCTATTTTTCTAAAAACATCTCTTGTGCGCCTCATGTTTTAAAATATATTATCTTTGGGGCATAGAAACTTATGTTGAACTTTTGTTTCCTTTTCATACATTCAAGATATCATTCCTTTGTTTTCTTCTTTCAAAGTCTTTCTCAAAAAATCAGACATGATTCTTGTTGCTTTCATAAAAATATTCATGGAGAAAATAGTAGAGGGTTAATATGTATAAATGTAAATTATTCTCAGTTGATCTCTAAGTTAATCCAAAGCAAATTCTTAATATTTTGTGAATATTTGTAAGTTAATTCTAAGAAAAAGGTACTCATTTTGCAGGTTTATTTAACCAGTTATCAAAGCTTATTATAAAATTCTAATGATGGGGTAGTGTGGTGTTACTGCAAGAATAGAAAAATAGACCAATAACAGCATGCAGTTATTTAGAATGTAATTAATATGGGTATAATAATAAGTCAAATTCCATTAAGGCTAACATTTAACTTTACCTTGGATTCATGGGGTTGCCTGTAGTTTTCCTCAAACTGACAAAGGATGTTCTTGGTTTATGTATTCTCAATGGAAGAATGTTAACAGTGAATTAAAATAACTAGAGAAGCATTAGAAGTAATAGAAGCAAGCCCTCTCTAGGTATGTAAGACCTCAGGCAAACACTGTTTTCTATCTACATGAACAATTTGATTTTAAAAGTTTTTTAAATTTATAGTCATAGGTGGGGATAAGGTAATTTTTTTATAAAGATGGAATAAAGAGTAGAGAAGAATTACTTACTTACCTATTTATCATTTAATCCGACACCATTTCTTCTTTTTTTTTTCAGGTCTATAAACTCTCTCTTTGTTCAGGTATGATCAAATGTGCCATTCATAATTAATTCCATATTTTCCACTGTAAGAAACAGGATAGCAATGTTATTCTCATAATGTCATGGCTCTTTGAATCCTGTTTGTATAGAAACAATAAAGAACTTCTTGCCTCTGAATTTTCTTTACACCATTTATTTAATACATCATTAATCTTGATATTGATTTATATTTTGTACCACCTATGAATATTAGCCTCCAGTTACTCTCCTAACAGTTATAACTGTAGTTCATGATAATGACAACAAATGCAAACTTACCCAGTATATGCAGGATAAAGTGAACAATAATTCGTTTTCTGGTCACATTACATGTACCATTTGGGACTTATAGTGTAAACCGTACTTTATTTTGAAATTTTTAGACCTAAATGCTGCATTCCTAAATGTAATCTCTTTCAGTATATGTGCCACTGAAACAAGCACTGAATTTCTTTCAGTATTGACCACACCCTTGGTTTCCACACATTAACGCCAGTGGGAAGATAATGAGGTATACAGGACAGAAAGCAAAAAGCGGCCCTGCTTGGGCAAAGAGGGTCTGTCTCTTTTCCAGCATAGCTTTAGACAAATCCTTGGAAAGCCTGATGTCACCATTCTATTGGAGACAGGAGAGGGCATCAATTAGAAGGGCCCATTGAGTTTGCAGAGCTGCCTTAAAAGCCCTCAGAGGAAGTAGTCATGACCACTCCAGTAGAACTACTTAACACATCATGTGGAGACAACAGAAGTAGTGAACTAATTGCTCTGGGTACAATTGCAAAGACCCACAAGATAAAAAATGCTTGCTATCATCTTCTTCCTCTTTGTGTGCTGTAGATTAGAGGAGGCACCATTGTTTCTACATGGATGGGCAAATGTTGATACGTGATCCCAGACAACTAGCTCAAAAGGAAGACAGAGTGTTGAACCATTGGTAGTTCAGAGCTCTGAACACATCCTATGAGTGATATGAATAAGAGATACCCTAAATCAGATAGTCAGTACCATTCTGGTAGTCCAATCTGATACAGACCTATAAAAGCAATACCAAGTTGCCTGGTGGGAGTGCTCTATTTATCTGACTACTCTCCTAAAACTTAGGTCAGCACATGAGGCCAATATTCAATAGTCATGATTAGTGAATAGCCTCACGACATCCGATTAACTCAATGCATGTTTGAAAGTGACTCAAAAAAGCGGAAACATTCCAGTTCCATTTCTTGTGCTGGGTGATCTGCCCAGATGACAACATACCACAGCTAGTCCTGAACATAAGAAATGATTTAGAAAATTCTGATAAGCAATTCTTGGTGACTAGAATCCATATGGGACCAAGTCTGATCTTGAAGTACTTTGTGGAGGTGTACTGCTAGCCTCCTCCAGCTCCAGGCACAGGAAGTAAACAAGAAAAAATTGAAGAAGGCACTGAAAACACAATACCCACATAAATGCAAGTTTGGGGTAGGGACTCACTTGTTCATGTATAAAATTAATACTGAATAAAATAGTGAATATTGAAAAATATTTGACCAAATATAACCAAATCAAACAATCAGATATTTTTTTACATTAAAAAATTTAAAATGCCAAATATTAATATGCAGTATTCATTAGCTTGTGTCTGTAGAAAAAAATTAAGATAACATTTACTCTTCAATAAATTAATTATATATTCATTGTATGTTTACCATATGCTAGGTATTATTGTAGGAATGCAACAAATTTTATGTTTTAACACCTGCTGTCACTATATTAAGAGTCGTGAAAGTTTTTCCAACCTTTAATTGATTAATGCAATTTCAGAATTTAATATTAGGAAATAATACAGACTATAAAAGTTATAGGAAGAAAGATGCATACTTAAGTGTTATTCATTGTATCGACTATTATTAATATCCAAAGTATTCACCAATAGAGAGAAACTTCTGGTCTATTTAATTGCATATTTATTTAAATTAGAATTATGAAACTATCTAAATCAAATTTAAAATTTCAATTATATTTTACATTGTAAAATAAAGTAAAACTATGTATTTTTTCATTTATTATTTTTATGTTTCAATTACAGTTAACATTCAATATTATTTTATATTAGTTTCAGATATACAACATAATTGTTAGAAATTTATATAATTTACAAAGCAATCCCTCTGATTAGTCTAGTACCCACCTGGTACTACACATAGTTATTACAAGATTATTGACTGCTTTGGGTGTATGTTTGTGGCATGACTGGGGATTAAAAGAGGGGACGGGTAGATAAAATTGCTGGCCATGGGAGGGTCAAGGCTGTATATGATGGTGGCTTGAACTAAGTGACAGGTAGAGAGGATGAAAATAAATTTAAGTGGTTATGTTTTAGAAATTTTAGAAGTAGAACCGATAAGAGATAATATTAATTTGATTATTTCTTCTGAATAGGTAGAATCAATGAAGATTCCTCAGGTTTGGTGGCATTTAACAAGTTAGGGAAAACTGAGGAAGAAGATCAGGTTTTTTTGACATTTCCAGGTTAATTTCAAAGAACTTATTAAATATTCAATGAGGGTGCAAAAATAGCTGGTAGCTGCTGAGCTAGAATAACTATACTCACCAGTGTGCCACTTATTGTAAAGCATAGAAAGAATGTATTTTAAACTTCTCATGTGCTTCTATAGCATTATATTTGTATCTCTTACATGTCATTTTTTTCACTGTATTACATTTTTTCCTGTTTACTTGAATTCTTTCACCATTAAAATGTATTATTTTGCAGATTTGTAATCTTTGCATCAACAAGTAGACCAAAGCTTGTCCTACTGTAGAGCTCTGTAAATGTTTCTGAATGAATGATTCTAATTTGAGGTAAAAAATTAAAAAATAAAATAATTCCACATGTAAGAAAATGTTTTATAATTATTTAGTTTTACGATTCAGTCCTTAAACTGTGTAGAATAAGCTTGGTGTGTTCAGAGACTGGTAAAGAGTACAAGTTGATTGCTGAGGCATGGTAGCAGCATTAGAAGTTTATTTGAATGAATTCAAATCCAGCATAATGCATAGCAAGTTGCAGAGGACAAAAATAATTCACAGTTGAGAGAAGCATTATAGAATTGCTTTTACTCAGAGTATCAAATAAAGACCTTGTTGGCTCTGCTCTTATTATTATTGATCTATGTCGATTATATATATGTGTGTAAAATTTAGTGTAATATCATACATGTAGTCATCAAAATGCAAAATTATTTAAGTGTGAATGGGAAGAAACTACTGATATCTAATTCACAGCACAAGTCTTTAGTACTATATATTAGATAGAATGTTCTTTAATAAACTTCTAGTGATGCCAGCAATTAAGTTTTTTAAATTGAACTGTCTAGAGTGTCCCTCTTAAGGATGATGTATAATCTTAGTTTTTAATAGATGCCTTTGATCAGGTTAGGAAAGTGTCATTCTATTCTCAGATTGCTAAAATTTCTTTTATTAAATTGGAAATAGATGTTGAATTGTACAGTACATTTTGCATCATCTATGAAGCTGATAATTTGATTTTTATGTTTCAGACTTTTAAGATAATACATCATAGCAGTGTTATATATCTAAATGTTGACTGAATTTTGCATAGTTAAATTCTGTGCACTCAAGATATATTAATGTTTTCATACATTACAGTATTTGATTTGTTAATATATTATTTAGCTTTTGCATATATGTTCATAAATAACATTTAACCTTCAATAAGTTTCTTTTTGTGCTTTTTCTGTGTGATCTTGACAATGGGATTAAATTAATTTCATAAATTAATTTGGAAGCATTCCAATTCATTTATAATTTTATGTAATTTTTAATACATTTTATAGAATTTGCTGTAAAATTATTGCATAATGATTTTGTCAGTATTAAACTGACTTTTCAATTTCTTGATGCTTTTTAGCCTGATCGGGTTTCTAATTTTTGAGCCAAATTTTTTCTTCTTGTAACATTTTACAATTTAGAGCGATAAAGTTGTAGGTGGAATTATCATGCAACATTTTCATGTCCTCTCATTTATTTGTAGATTTTTTCTTAATTTCTAGTGTTATTTTTGTGTATTTTCTCTCTTTATATCTAGGTCAAAAATTTTAAATGTATGCCGAATTTCTTTTAAAATTATTTTAAAAGATCTTGCTCTAAATTTGACTTATGTGGTCTCGTATAGTTGTTTCATTATTGATTTTACATTTATCTTTATTTATTTATTTTTCCTTTCCTATACTTTATATTTTTTCCTTGCTTCTTCATTTGTATTTCTGATTTATTTATGTTTAGTCTTAATGTTTTCTGATATTAGTTGTCTACCCTAAAATCTACTCCCTTGCAAAACATCCCCAATTCCTATTAGTATCTCTCTGTCTATTATTATGGTTAACAACCTAACTGGATAAACTTAAAACTCTTTACTGGTTCAGTGGTTGCTCCTGAAGTGAGGAAATGTTGCTGATGTAAATCACACCACTTAGAAAAAAATGTTTTTATTTAATTCATATGACTGGGCAAAACTAGTCAGCACGATGTATTTTCTCCTTATTTCTTCATGTATCTGCTAAAAGCATTTTTCTTGGTCTTTTTTAAAATTATTATTCTCTATTTTTAAATTATTCATATATTTATTTATTTTTATTTTTTATTTTTCGATCTTTATATTGTTTAATCTCCCTACTCACCATGAGAGTTCCGTTATTTGTTTTACTATTTGTTTGAGATATTTTGGTTTTGTATTTATATAGATACTTATAGAAGAGACAGGATGTAAAGGATATATTAAAAATCACAGATTAGTAAGGATGATATATGGAAAAGATAAAGAAAATAATGTAAAACAAAGCAAACTAAAAGCCTACCGCCACCACACACAATCTGAAATTCTCACAAGAAAACATATCAGAACTTAATGCAAGCCACATGTTCCACAGCCTGTGAGATAAATGATAAACATAAAAGGAAAGGAAAAAAAGCTGACAGGGCAGGTATTCTATGTTAACAAGGAAGAATTTCAAAAGAGATTTCCATAATTTTCTGTGATCATTTTCTATCTCTGTATTTTCTTTTAAGAATTCATTATCTTTTCAAGTTATTTATTTTTTTTAAAAAAATAAATGTATTTATTTAAATTAGTTTCAAGTATACAGTACATTGGTTAAACATCTATAATGTTCATAAAATGATCCCTGCAATTGCTTTCTCCTTTCCCTGGCCCTCCATTTAACCATCATATTAATGCTAACTGCATTCCCTCTGCCATGCACCCTGTGCCCAACTATTTGTTAATTTTTTATTAGATTGTTATTATTATGGATTTATAGGTTGGTTTTGTTTTGTTATTTTGAATTTTCCAGATATAATTCCTTTGACTTATATACGCATTATGCATTTCAAATATTTCCCAGTCTTAGGCTTACCTGTTCATTTTCTTAATAATGTCTTTGTTGAGATTTTTTTTCTTTGTTTTATTTTATTTTATTTTTTGATGAAATCCATTTTATTATCCTTGAAATTATGAACTTTCAAAAGAACATGACTAATTATGATTCTCCTCTGTCTTCTTTTCTCGTTATTAACAGCACTTAGAGGAGGGATCTTTCGAAATGAACACTTCTCTCCATGTTTATTTCTTGAAAATTTGTTGTGTTCCTTTAGTAATATAAACAAAAAAAGAGTGCTATGGAAAGTAACCTCACAGGGTGATCTAATTGTAAATTCCTAAATGAGCAAATTATAGTGAGCAGTCATGCCCCAGTCATATGACTTGTTTAGTAAAAAAGTTTATCTTTGCCTTAAGCAAACCCTGTGCATCTAAGCTAACACACTTTTGAAATAAGCATAACCACCCTCAAGAATGCATGTAAACTCATTTAACCAACCTGCAATCCAATCTGGCCTTGCTTCTCCCACGTTCAGGAATCTTCTTTATCTTCTCTCCTTAATTTCAAATGTATAAAAAAACCCAGAAACTGTCTGAAGTATTTGAGATCTTGCTTTCCATGTCATCAGTTTCAGCTCAAATAAACTCTTATAAAAATTCTTTACAGGTTTGGATGTTTCTTATGTTAACAGTAATTTTTTTATTCCATTTTTTCTGCTGTTCTGATGATCTTATTGATGATATGTTAAAACATTAAATATTCTCTATCTCTTGTATTTTTTTCTATAATTCCTTATTACAGCACTATGTTCTGAATAATTTCTTCTGCTTTATTTTATCACTTTTATTTTTTTCTTTATACAAAATATACAATATACATATAATACACAATAAATACACAAACAATTTAGCTTCTTAAAACTTTATTTGTTCTGTGGTTCTATTTTTAGGACTTCTTTTTTTGTTTTGTAGACATCATATTCTTAGGATTATATCCAACTATATTAGACAATTTTTTAGTTATTTTTTATTCTATTTCCAATATCTCTACCATTACATTTTCTTTTAGTTCATCTTTTTTTTTTTCTATTTCAAGTAGGTGACTGCCATTGTGTGTTGAAGATCTCAATTATTAATATTTTTTAAAAAGAAACTGGGTAATTAGCTTGTTTTCTTTACAATTGTATAAATATTGTTTATTTCTAACTTTTTGTTTGAATAAGAAACCTGATTGGAAAAATAGCTACAGGTACATGAAGCCATCTACAAGCTTCATTTTATGTTGAACAGAAAGAAAACAGGTATGAAGCTGGCTCTCAGACTGTATGTTCTCCATGTCAGAATTAGCAGATACCATAGATTTTCTATATGTGTTATTTTATGTCTGTGTGTATCACAGACTTCTTAGCCTTGCAAAGATTTTTTAAAAACCTAGATTATCATGTTATAGTTGATCACCAGAATGATCCTGATGACTGGGCAAAATTCTCTCTCTGTTGGAAAGCTAGTTGCTTAATGATTATGTCATTAGTGCAAGGGGAGTTATTCGATTATATATCAATTACTGGGGCTTCCTGCTATGATAGCCTGAGGAATCCATACTTATTATAGAATTATATTTGACAAAAATTTGAATGCTCATATCTGTGAGATGACCTTTCCTTTCTCACACCAGAGGGTACTGAAGAAACATTTCTTTGCTAAAGAAATGTTTATTGGAATAATTTCATGTGAATATGCAAACCAGTAAATTATCAGAAACATGTATTCTTGGGTCCCTAATACTTGAAAACCTATGAGATCTACATCAGTGCTATACAATAAAAATGTAATAAATGAAATGTACTTTATCTGTGCAGTCCAATATGGCAGCCACTAGCTACATATGGCTATTGCACACTTGAAATATGGCTAGTGTGATGAATAACTGAAATTTTAATTGTTTCTAATTTAGTTAATTAAATTTCAAATTCATACAGTTATATTTAGCTAGTGCCCACCCTGTTGGACAGCTCAGATCTAGAGACTTAATGTCAGTTCATCATTCACAAATGGTGTTAATATCTTTCTGACAGAGGAGTGCAAGTATAGCATGATAAAATACTCAGCATATGGAAAGCACTCCACAAATATTTGTAAAATTATCTAGGGTTAATTTCTCAGTATATAGACTAAGGCTTACAGAGACATCTACTGAGAATATCATTTTAATAGCTGATGTCGATTTCAGTCAATAAATTATCATTTGCCCCCTGATGATTTTTGTTTCTGCATTTTGACATCTGACATAAATAAAATTTACCTCTTTATTTTCTGTCTGAAAAAAATCTTGTTTTTGCAGCATTGTACACTTTGGTAACCTGAACTTTAAATTCAGCAATTCAGTTCAATTCAACTTAATTAAATTCAGTTAATTTTTCTTGGTATGCCACATACGCATTTCTGGGTATTCTTTCTCTCTTACAATTAACTCATGTCTTAAGTGCAGTTATTTATTTATTTATTTATTTATTGTCACTGAAATAAAAAAGGAATTTTGTGAAACAGCAAGGGTCTGTTTGTCTCTCTCTCTCTCTCTCTCTCTATGTATATGTATTTATAAATTACATAAAGTAAAATGTATTTTCACATTAAAATAAAATTGTTCATAGCTTATAATTGTTCATAGTACTATGTAGATACCCTATGTATATTCTCTAAAGTATAAAGAGGGATTTTCCGATGACTGTATTCATTCCCTAATGAAAGACAATACAGAGTCTAGGAAAACAGTAAGAAAACCTACATTTTAGTAGTGACTTTTTCACTTTGGCGCTATAATCTTGGGGTAGTCATGTAATCTTTCTAAGCACAAGTTTCTGCATTTATAAAACAAGAATGCTGTTTTAAAGTCTAATTTTAGATCCTATGTGTTTATTAAGCAAACTTAATAGGTAGTTAAAAATTAAGAAGGTGCTACGTCTTAAAAATTCAAGTTGGAGACTCCAAAGATCAATATAAATTTAAGAATTAAATAATATTACAATGTTTTGTAACATAATGGAAAATAATTCTGGATTTTAAATCTGCCTCAGCCACTTAACCAGGCATTTGGCCTTGAGTAAATATGTGAACTTCTATTTTCTTATCCTCACAGTATGGATAATAATACCTATGAGTTATTGTGAATTCCCAGGTGAATTCATGTGAAACATTTGTGTGAACTAATATAATTTTATTATTAAAACATCATAAAGCAAATAAAAAGTTACCAAATGAATGATGCAAAAAGACATCAGGTGCTTTAGAAGTTCAGAGGATAACAAATCTCCAGCCTGGCCTAGCAAAGGAAAGCTTTATAATGAAAAGATTGAAAGCAAACAGGAATGCACCATATTCAACTCCATATTTCAACATCTTTCTATTTGCATTCTTTTCATTTAGAAATCTAAAACAAATTAAGATAAACTTGAGAGTCAGGGAAAGGGCAGCAGAAGATAATAGTTCTGTTTAATGAAATATTATTGTGTAAATACAGGAATGCAGTGTTCAAATAAATTGTTAGTGTTTCATTTCATATTCTGTGAAGCCTGTATCAGGAGAATTTAGTCATCAGCAAAGACAACAAATTTATGATGTGTCAGAATTATTTCTATTTTATTTAAATTCGATTTAATATCAATAAAAATAAAAACAAAGATATAATACAATATAACAATTTGATTTCTTTGTATCTTACTCCTGTTCCTTAACTTCAATCGATTTCAATGTAAATGACATTTCTTGATGATTCTCAATTATTTAAAGTTTTATGTTCTCCACATATGCTATCATTCTGTAGACAAAATATTGACACTTTTTTAAAACTAACTTTAGAAATTTTTTTCTTTACTTTGTGTCACATTCAAATTTTACAAAATAAGTTTTGCTATGAACAATACTATTAATAAAAAACATTTTAAAAGAATAATTCCATTTGGGCTATCAACTAAAGTAATTTATTAGGAAATGTTGTGATTATATTTTTAAAATTCTTTCTTTGGTGTTTCATGTATTTAAGACAATTCAATATTTAATTTATTTTCACACTTTTTTTTAAAGCTTCTTTCTCATATTGGAAAAACTTGATGGTTTTCAAAAGTATTATATTTTAGGCTAATCCAGTAAAAAGTTATTCTCAAAATAAATGAACCCTTGCAAAAATTCTATTAGGATTGGATAGACTGTCTACATTTTTAATGCTTTGTACTTTCCTAGAAATTATATAATTCTTTATGTTCTATGTTTCTATAACAATAAAATTAGAAAGAAAATTATTTAAGTAAAATCTCCAACATCCAGAATTCAAAAGAAATAATAAATTGACATTAAAAAAAACCCATTATCTGAAAATAAAGTAAATATGCAAAAATTTAAACAAAAAATGCAAGTTGTTAAGCTTTTTGTGTAGTACATTTTCTTCTATCACTGCCTCTATGATTTCCTTATTTTAATGAAATTTCATACATATTAACAATGCTTAAATTAAGTGTTAATTAATTAATTCCAGAATTTTATTTTAGATATACTGTCACACATAGATTCTTATAATAAGAAATATTGCAAATAAAAATAACAATATTACATTACTTTCTGAGACATGATAACATTTGATCACAGTAATTCAAATCATCATAAGAAATTTTAAACTATGAGCCTAGAATAGTTCAAGTAATGAAAGAAGTAAGTATAATTAGTCCAAATTTGTTCACTGTATCCACAAAGGGACAGTGACTCTAAACTATAAACAGCTTCTGCTGAGACTTAGCAGGTAGCCAAATTACTATATTTATTTAATAACTGATTTTTTGGCTGAGTCAGAGAAGTCTTGCTGTCTGGGAAGCCATCTGGAGCCATGTGAGAAGAGTATAGTGTCGTATAGGGATGTATTCCAGGCAAAGTTATCTCGAGTGCGCCTCCCTGAGTCTGGAGTGTGCTTGATGTATTCAAACACAGCAACAAGGCCTGTGCGGCTGGAAAGAAGAAGGACAGGCATAGGAGTAGGAGATAAAGCAGAGTGTACTCCTTACAGGTGTGTTATTGGTTATTATTCTGAATGAGATGAGAAGCCACCGGGGGATTCTTGCTGTTTTCTTTTTTTAAATTTGAATGAAGTAGTCGAATTTCTAATGAACAATTAAAATGTAGATTAACAGAGCACACATTCAGTGTTGCTGAGAGTGTGAATGGGCTCAATGTCTTTGGAAGGCAGTGTGACACTGTTCTTTGAAGTTGAACATTTATATACTGTATAACCCACCAATTCTGTTCTTAAGTATACACCTGAAGAAATTCTTGCATATGTATTTCAGGATGCATGCACACACAGTTTCTTATCAGCGCTGTTCACAATGGCAAAAATCTGAAAAGAATTAACTGTTCATTTACAGGAAAATGGATAAATTATTGTATATAGAGTATTATACAGAAGTGAAAATAAAAGAGCTAGGTTTACATGCATCAAAGCAGAGAGATCTTAGAATCAGTATGAGTAAAACAGCTAGTTCTAGAAGATTATGTACAGTATGATAGCATTTTTATAAGTCTAGAAGATTATGTACTGTATGATAGCATTTTTATAAGTCTCTACAAAAAGAAAAAGTAAGCAGTTTATTGAAAGGGATAACTACATATGTGACCAAGATAAACAAAACAAGTAAATAGAATGATGAACAACATACAAAATTAAGGAAACAAGAGCAGAGAGAAATATATAGCTGCAATGGTATGAAAATTTGTCAAATTCATACAATTCAAGGTGGTTTACATGCATTTACTATTACACTTAAATATATATAAAATATTCATTTAGGAATCAAAAATTTCATAATATATTTTAAAATAATTAATCAACATAAACTATCTCCTTTGAAATACACTAGAAAAAGTCATTAACTTTGATGAAAATAATTTTAGTAAAATAAAAATTAGTACTAGAGAGTGACATCAGCAAAACGGTGGTATAAGAATTTCTACCACTAGTTTCCACCACCAGAAACATCAATTTGAACAACTGTGCACTAGAAAATACTTTCACAAGAGCCAAGGATTCCAGATGAGGAACTATAGCATCTGGGTGGAGCACAGAAATAAGAAAGCGCTCATTGAGGAGAGTAGGAAAGATAGATTTACGCTACCTCGTTACCCCAACCTCAAGCAACCCAGCTTGGAGAGACACACCTTCTCTGTGGGAAAAGAGAGTAAAGTGAGCACCAGATTTCACTGTGAACCCCAGAATTGGCCCTCCCTATCATCAGGTTGACTTCCACTATACACATGGCTATAGTCACCTCTCACCACCCCAAAAGGAGTCCTTGGCAGTGAGCTCCCACAATTCCAGAACCCTCATTCACACAGTTCCTGCTATTTTACTGACTCAGGCAGCTCTCAAGGCGTCAAGTGGAGAACCCAAATCCCTGTTTGGCTCCTGTGCCTACTGGTTCCAGCAGCCTCGGGAGGCTCCAGTAACACCAAGTTCATTCTGGGTGCCGTGTATAAAAATCAGCTCACCTTGGCACCTCCCTACTCCAGTGGTCCTAGATAGCTCCCATGGAACGAGGCCTCTAAAGGGCTCGCAGAAGCCCAGTTATGACTGGAGTGATATATTCAAAGTGCTGAAAGGAGAAAAAAAAAGCCAACGAAGATCACTTTTCCCAGAAAATTGTTTTTCAGGAATGAAAGAAAAATAAACATTCTCCTAAGAGAGTTTATTAACACTAATTATGTGAGGTGTTAAATAACCTTATTGTAGTAAATATTTTGCAAAAATATAGTTGTATTAAATCATTACATATTATGCTTTACCCTTACATATGTTATATGTCAATAATATCTCATTTAAGTTATGGAAAAATAAACAAAAAAATAATCAAAATTTAAGTAAGGTATTTCCAGGGAAAAAAAATAAAAACATGCTAATAGTATTATAGAAAAAAATTATCAGGGAATTGCATGTTTTCACTCTGGAAAATACTTCAGTAGGAAATTGCACAATCATCACTGTATAATTTTGGGCAGCGTAACTTGGTCAAACTTTTGTTTCAAGGTAATGTGTTTGCTGTGTGAAAAATTGACCATAGTAGGCTGAGATGGATGTTGGGAAACCATTTCAGTTGAGGACTGATTCTAGCTGGATTGGTCTTAGTGGTGCATGTGATGAGAAGTGTTTGGATTCTAAATATATTTCACAGTTATATCGATTAATAAAAAATGTAAGAGAAATAAGACTTCAATCAATGGACTTAGAATTGGAGTAAAATGGAGTTCTCATTTGCTGAAATAGACTGTTGAAAAGGTATGTTTAGGGGACAAAACGCAAGATTGTGTTTTTGAACTCTTTAGACTCATGATGTCAATTACATATACATAAGAAGAGAAAGGATGAAAGTCTAAAGTTCAAGAAAGGCATCAGAGTTGCAGCTATAAATGAGGATGTCATCAGTGGGAGTTTGATATACACAGCCCAGAGACTAGAGGTGAAATGACATGGAGTGACTTAGTGACGAAGTCTTTACAACCAAAGGAGACTGAGCTTATGAGGCCAGGGAATTAGAGCATTAAGAGAAGGCAGTCCTGATATCCATGAAGGGCACTGCTTAAAGAAAGAAAGTTGTATCAAATGTAGCTGCTTAAGTGAGTAAGAAGAAGTTGAGAAATGACACTGAATCTGGCACTATAAAGTGCATCAATAACTGTGACAATGCAGGCCCACACCATATGCCTATTACAAATTACAGATCAAGATAATATATTCTGAAATAAAATAACTTTACTTATAGATTGAGAAAAATGCCTTTATAATAATTGAATAAAAACACGTGATTAATTCTTTCACATTATTAAAAATGAGCCAAAATTAAATTATAAAGGAAAAAAGAAAAAAATGGCATAAAGTATCACTAGAAAATTAGACATTTTTCTGCAAGCTTCTACTGTATTTATCCTGAGGGAAAGGATTTGTGAAAATAACTTGCCTTTTCTACTACTGAAAGACTCAAATCCACCATTCAGTTCAGATTATCTGAGTTAGTCTTTGACAGCAGCAGATTCAAAACTCACAAAGTCTCATAAGCATCTGGACGCAGGCATGGTCTTCTTTGAGAGCAAAAGAAAGAGATGTAGAGGAATGTTCGCCACAGTCAACAGTGTTAAGTATGTGAACGAATGCTTTGAGTTACAATGTGCTAAAGATCAGATCCCAAATGATGGAGGCATCTGTGTATTCTTTAATAAATCTTTTGGGCCTTGGGAGGAGGGGGTAGGACTTCATGTTCTGGACATGCTTCCAAATATAAGTATATAAGGTCGTTCATGAACCTCTTAAACTGTACTCTGAGGTTGTCATGGTTGAAGGTAAGGGTGAGGAGGACTGGAGATTTTCCTCAGAATTCCCTTTGTTGCTTTCTCTCATGTCACTGTTTCATAATGCGGAACATACAGAACACAGCAATGTGAGCTGGAGCAGACTCCACATGTTATAGCTGAAATTGTCCTTTTTAATTTATTTTTTTCCTTTCCCCTTTCCTATTAAAGGATGTACGTACGTGGGAAAAATCAGTGCTTGGAAATGAATTAGTTCATTCTTTATTCCATGCCACTTTATATTTTCCTAAATTAAGTACATCATCTGTCATAATTTTAATGCATTTGTGATACTCAAAGTAAGATCAAAGCCTACTTTCTGAGGATTGAATATAGCACAACTGAATATTTTGTTTAAGGCTACTTCTGAGATACTTGTATTTTTTTGTGACAAGTCAAAGAAATTAAAATTAGAATGAGGAAATTTAATGAGAAGAAAAATAATTTTCTTTGCTCAATGGAATTCATAACGGCGGCTTTTAGAATTCAGGTATCTCAGATACTTCTTTTCCATGCATTTGAAGTTGAATATTATGCTGCACATGAGAGTCGAGAAATTATTTTTTGAAATGAACTTAATCATTTTAGTTTGATTGTATAAAATATGCTTTCAGAAGCTATGGTAAATTGATTTTTGGATGGAGAAGGATTTCCAAGGCATTAAGCGATTTGCTTTTGCTTATCAGCAAAATAGAAGCAAGATATATTTTATCTCATTTGGGCTTGTGGTTCTTGTTGGTTCATTAGTTTTCACTCAAGTTCATCTACATGCCACAGTTAATACACTAATGCTTTAATGAGTGTGTATAAATAAGCTGAGGCAGAATGTGGTCTATAAATTCCCAAGATGTAATTGCTTCCATAATGTATATAGTTTTCTTTCTTTTAATTATTTGCAATTAATATAGAATATAAATCAAACTATTATTTTTCACATACAAATGTATGCATTGTCACTGTATTATCTGGAACACTTAGAAATTTGTATAATTAGAATTTATGTAAATGGTTTAATGATTGCAAAGTCTAAGTGTAACAAAACTGAAAACATTTCATGCAGGTTTATTTAAATATCAACTCTTCTAAATTTTTTAAACTTCTCCACCTCTCAGAATAGGTATTAACAGCTTCTTTAATCTGTGGAAACTACTGATTTTTCTATTTTAACAAATATTATGTTTATTATAACTATTGTAATTTTTACAATGAAAGCATTGGCTTCTTGGGGGCAGGGATAATAAAGCATTCACTGGTGTTTTTAGTGAAAAAGTACAATTAATAAAGCTAAGTAAACTTAGCAAATATTTATTGACTCTTCTTATTATGCTTCTTTTCCTCTTCCTCCTTTTTTTTAGTAAATACTCTCCCATCTCTTCCCTGTGTCTCTCCTCACAGTATTTAGTACTATTAGCTTCTACCTTGTTATGATTACTATAGTCTTTCAGAGTTCATCTGGCTTATAACTACAGCTGCTACCTCCAAAGTGTACAGTCCTATATTTAGCATAGGCCTCACATATGCGCTCCATCTCATATGTAAAATTGTTATGTAAAGTTCCATATTTCTCCCATATAATTTCCTTGCTTTCGTCATTGCTCTTACTTCCTATAATCTAGCCTATAATCTGGTATTTTTCCCCTTGATTTCAGTATCTCCTTCCAATCGATCTTGTATCCTAACACCAATATTTTTTCTCTAAAACGCTGACTTAATCATATCACTCTTATTTCAAAATCCGTATTACATATGGCCCTCTACTATCTGATATTCATAATGCAACTTAACCTACATTTCCAGCTTTATTTCTCATGATGTTCTGCACTCTATTATATTACTCACTAGTCTCCAGGTACTCCATGGGATGATTCTACCTTGGTATCTTTACTTATGATTTATCTTCTATCTTGAAAAAGTATTCCCTCATCTATTATGTGAAACATTTTCTTTAGTTGGAATTAGTCTCACTCTTTTGGAAATCACATTTTATTTAAACTTTATATTGTATCTTGAAAATAATAACATATCTAAGTATTTATCTCTCCTACTGTATTTTAATTTTCCTAAAGACAAATTAAGACATAGCTCTCGTTTTACTGGAACTCATCTTCCAGCCTGAGTGATGGCGAAGTTCTCCAATCGCATACTTCTTTTCTGACTCTCTCTGTCTGTACCATCATGAAAAGGCAGCAGGAAGATTTTCATCTCTATAATGAGCTCTCTGGACTTATGACATTGCAGAGTCAGCCCACTTCCTGGTTCTATCATTACACCAATTCTTGACAAGCAGTCAGGGTCAGCAATGAAATTTATAAAATGGTACTAAAAGATTAACATTTAATTATATTCATGCTCAACTTGTTTCTCCTCCTCCTCCCTCCTCTCTTCCCCTCCCTTCCCCTTTCTCCATTCTTCTTTTTCTTCTTTTTTTTTTGTTGTCACTGTACTACATCTGTTTAGACAATTAGCCAGAAAGCTCCTAAGCAATAGCAATTGTTTTCTACCTCTTGTGCCTCTCCCTACAACTGCTACCCATGATATCCAAGAGTTTTGGAAACACATTAAAATCTTACTAGGTAATTGATTGTTTTTGTTTGT
The DNA here is from genome assembly GCF_000325575.1 of Pteropus alecto. Taxonomy (NCBI): domain Eukaryota; kingdom Metazoa; phylum Chordata; class Mammalia; order Chiroptera; family Pteropodidae; genus Pteropus; species Pteropus alecto. The sequence continues at coordinate 449,255 of NW_006435762.1, read as the reverse complement.
TTCTTAATTTTTTATCCCTATAATTCTTGTCATGAATTGGCCAATAGACAATACTTAAAGTTACATTACACAGACATTTCAACCTCTCTAATCTACATATGTGCTCAGTAAATTTCCTATCACAATTAAATGTACTAAATGTTTAGATAAGTATATTTCACTTTTTATCATTTATACAATATTTTAAATTATTTGATTTGCTTTTTTAAAAACTAATTTTCTACTAGTATCTTCTTCTTTTGCCTCAGGTTTAGTCTACATCTTTGAAAAATAAAATACCTTCACAAATAGGATGTGAACAACCAAACAGAAACACTTATGATCTGGTTACTAAGTTTTGCAAAATATATCAGTTTGAAAATATAAAGATTTTCTCTTATAGAAAGAGACAGATTGTTCCGTAAATATAGTAACAAGTAATAAAAAGATGTATGTTTTTTTTTTTTTTCCTGTGGTACAAATGACTAGGAGTGTGAGATTAGGTTATGTGATAGTTACATATTTAGTTTTATAAAAAACTGTGAATCTATTTTCCAGAGTGTCTGTTATATTTTATATTCCCACCAGCAATATATGAGAGATCCAGTGTCTCCGTATCCCTGCCAGCATTTAATGTTACCATTATATATTTATTTTATCCATTCCAATAGATGTGTAGTGATATCTCATTGTGGTCTAAATGTACATTTCTCTTATGGTTAGTGATACTGAATATCTTTTTCTATGTACATTTGTTACCTATATATACTCTTCAGTGATATTTCTGGGTATAAATACTGTTTGTGAGTATTTTCTCCTAGTTTGTAGCTCATCTTTCCATTTTCTTAATAGCAGAGCAAAGATTTTTAATTTTAATAAAGTCTAATTTATCTTTTTTTTTTTTTTTAATAAGGATCTTGTTCTTGGTGTTATGTTTAAGAATTCTTTACCAAACTGCTAAGTGTATTATAGGTTTACATTTTATATTCAAACATTCTGTATTAAGTTGACTTTTGTATAAAATGTAAGATTTAGGCTGAGGTTCATTTTGTATAAATTATTACATAAAATTCCATCAAAATAATAACATAGTAATATAACCTACTCTGTTCACAAAAGGATCTCAGGCAACTTGTGAATTCATAAATGTTAAGTGTTGGAAGTCTTCAAAAGTGCTTGTAAACAGGATATGTTTTGTTATGACCATTTATTTTCTATCATTAAGCTGCTGTTGTTTCTCTTTCTCTAAACATGTGTCAAATTGTACTCTTTATAATTATGTTTATTATGATTTGGAAAGAAAACATCAATTTAGAAAGTAGGAATTAAAAACCTGCATTTTACATATAAAAACATTTTAATAATAGAAACCAGTTACAACCAAGAAATTGCTTGTAACATTTGCAATGTTTTAACTGACCCTGTCTGCTGCTAATGGTGAGTCATTCTTGCAAATAAGATGAATATTAATAAATGTGCAAATAGAGTATTTTTTATATAAATCCTATGAATGTTATTTCAATAATAACAACTTTTGGATGCAAAATTGTCCTTGAAGCAATTATAAAATGTGATTCTGGATAGTCCTGTTAATCTTGTTAGCATATCCAATGTGATGTTATTTAAATACTAACCAATAACATTTTCTGTCATTTATCAGTGACTGATAATTTGCTAGTACACAGTTATGTGCAAATGTTATTAAATTTAATATTTTATTAAAAATGTATATAAAGTATTATAGAATAAAGAATGTAATTAATGATTTGGAAATTCATGAGAATTCTGATTTTCATTTCCAAATGCCAATAATTAATAGCTGTTGCAAATTTTTAGAAAGAATAAGTTATAAGTTAAAGAATTCAGTTAAAGAATTCAGTTAAAGATAGTTAAGCTAAAAAATAGAATTTAAATAAGAAAATATGTTTACTACATTTTGAAAGGTATAAATCCAAAGGAAATAACTAGAACAAAAACTATGAACATCCTTAATTTAAAAAGAAAACATAAATAAGTAAAACAAATAATATATTTACATAATAAATACAATAATTATAAAATATTTTAACAGAATTGAGGCCCAACACACTAGTTATATCAATAAATGTGGACAGACTTAATTCACCTATTAAAATATGTAAATTTGAGGAAATAAGGATCAAAGGAATATGTAAATTTGAGGAAATAAGGACTAAAATGGACTATATATGCATATATATACATATAATACCCCTAAAAATAGAAAGAGATGTTTAATTTCTTTACTCAGGACTTCAACCTTCTTCTTAAGATACATCAATCCCAACTTAATGACAGGAAAAAGCTATATAAGCTACAAAATTATAACTTTTCTAAAACCTATGTGAGTGAGAGCTGAGATTGCAGGATTACCAACTAGCCTAAAATCTAAAGAAAGACAGGTGTGTCCGAGGAGAGAAGGAAGAGAAAGCACTGACTTATATGGGTCAGATGAAGACTTACCTACCATAAATAAGAAGTTTCATCTAAAATTTTCAATAAATTGCTAAAGACTGGGTATGGGCAGGTAGGATTGTATAGAACTGTGGGAATAAACAGACACAAGGGTGTTTACCTTCATTCAGGGTCTTCTTCATGAATCCTCTCTAAATGAAATGTGCATTAACAAAGATTGGGGGCAGGGCAGGGGTTTGGGTGGAGTTGCTACTGTGGGAAAGGCACAAAGCACCACCAAAACTGCATTTCTCTTAAGCAGCTAGGTAAAAGAAATGGAAATGAAAACAAATAAAGTAAAAACAAAGAAATAAACAAGCACAAGCTTTCTATTCCTGAAGAAGGGACTAGGAAAATGTCCAGAACCCAGATCATGGGAAATTCCTTATGATGTCTGAAATGGGCGGCATCGCTATAAAATCCTCAGCCCTGAGACTGAGAGACATCGTATCTACCTAGAATGTCTCTCCACCTTACCTCTCTCCCATACCATATTAGTAAGTCTCGAGTACCAATTAAGAGCGATCTACCACTAGGGGTGGGGCAAAGATTGGAGAGAGGCTCTCTCTGAAGTTCTGGCTAATAAGAAAATTCTAAGTTTGAGGGCAAAACAGAAATATTAAAAACAAACAAACAAACAAAACCCTCCAGCAACCCAACCTTTACTTAGGCATAAACTAATGTTGGGAGAATTGAGAGTCAGTGTGCATTAAAGGATAACCATAGCAAAAACAAAATCTGAAACCCAGCTCAACTTTAGACTAGATTAAATTAACCCCTACTGAATACCTCAGTCTATACTGTTATACACAGGATGTCCAGTTTCAACCAAAAAGTTGCCCCTTCAATAAAAGAAAAAAACACAATAAAGAAAAAAATAATGGTAGAACCAGACTCAGATCACCTAGTTGTCAAAACTATCTCAGAGAGTGAACGTAAAATAACTAGTTAACGTGTTTAAAATCTCTAAAGAAAACAGTGGACGGTATGCATTAATAGATGGGGAATCTCAGTAAAAAGATGGAAACCACAGAACTCTAAAATTACTGGGATACCATTTCCCATCTCTCACATAAATGAAATGTCAGACATATAAAAATTAAAAGTATAGCAATACATTTTTTCAGTGAATCTTTGGGGAAACAGGTACCCTCACACACAAGGGTGGGAATGCACCCTGGTAGAACTCATTTGGAAGGGAATTTGAAATATTTAACAAAGCTCTCAATTAACTAGCAAACACACTTTTAGGAATTTACCCTGAAGATCAACCTCTTCAACAAAATGTAAACATATATAGATAAATGTATTGTTTATAATTGCGAAAATTGGAAACAACCTATATTTCCATACAATGGGGAATTGTTAGATAGACTATAGTCTATTATTCATCCAATAGACTATGATGAGAATGAGAAGACATAGCAATTAACATACAGTGATTTTTTGTGTTGCTAAGTGGAAAAAGCAAAGTGCAAAAGATTATTTTCTGTACCCTACCTTTCATGTAGAAAGGAGAAACAAGAATAGATGTACTTAATTGTGCAAAATAAAACAGGAAATTGAAACCAGAAACAAATGAAAATGGTTATCTATGAAGGATAGGTAAGAATGTGGTACAAAGGATGAAGAAATGGAAATAAGGTAAAATGAATTGAGGATGTCATTTCACTGAGAATATGTTTTTAAAAAGCAGTTCTGACTTTTAGATCCAGGTTAATATTTTATATACTTAATAAATAAATACAATAAATTAGGTGGAATTTCAAGTTCAATAAAAAATTTTACTAATTTTTTTAATAAGAGAATTTTCTTTCTTTTTATATATGCTTCTTTCTCTCTTTCTATAAGAAGTTTAGTTGAAATAGTAAGAAAATATTGACAGTTCCTATATTGCTAACCTTCGTCTTTTTTCATTTTCTGACCAGCTTGGGGGAAATATCAGACCCAAGAGGAATAAGCACTCAATACGGTTGGGAGTCCTAAGTTCAGTCTTAAGAAAGTCATAACCTTTATGATCTTCAAAACCCACATCTTTGTAATAAAGATAATAATCCTTCTTTTTGGCAAGTGTGGTTGAAGGACTTCTAATGTAATAAATTAACAGAATAATCTCTTAGAGAATAAGGTTATGAAAATCAACTCTACACTCTACATTTGTTTGCTGGTTGGCTTTGGTGAAAAGGTAGCTGAATTATTGAATAAATTAGTGGAGGAAAATAAAGAAGAAATATTATTATAAAGAATTAAACATCCAAAATTAAGAACAATGTAAACATAGCAAAATTAAGAACATAATCAAGTCTATTAGTGAAGATATCTGAAATCAAACAACAACAAATTGATTGCTGAATTTTTCACCTGTCTCAATGATTGTATTTAGTTAAATTTAGGGTGACTGCTCAGTAGTTGACAAAAAAGTCAACTACTGAATAATAAAATGGTGTAGAATAGGTGGGCTTTGAATCTAAAGGCATTCTACTTTTTGAAAGTTAAAGGAGTTCAAATCCTACCTGTGCTTTAGTCTAATCACGTGGCACAGCATCTTTTTATTAAACTTCCTAAGCTTACCTATACTTACCATGAAACTGACATAATAAGAATATCTACCAACAGAGTAACCGTTAGGATAGTGCTTGACTAATAGTAAGCATGCAGTGAATTTTGACTATTCTTTTTGTTGTTATTTAATAATTTATTTAAATCAATGTATTTGGAAATAGAAAAAAAATAGGCTTATTCAATATATGAACTAGATTTTCATAAGTATTACAAAATAAATCAACCTAATAAATTAAGAAAAAAGTGGAGAAACAACAAATTGATAAACAAAACTTATGATGGAGAAATTAACTATCAAAGAATTAGTTCAAAGAACCATGAGTTCTTTTGCATATAATTTTGAGAACTGGACATTATGTGTAATTTTTCTAAGATATACAAACATGATTAAAAACTGATCTTATCAAGGTAGAAATCTAAGCAGAATAATACCACAGAATGAGTAGATAAAGTTGTCAAAAAAAACCTCCTTATTTAAGAAGCATGGGACTTGAATAAGCAGTCTCAGATAATGATAGTACAATGTCTTTAATTAATAGATAATTCTAAAGGCTTTTTAACTGTTCTAAAGACAATAGAGAATTGCAAATTATTTCTGTGAAGTTAGCCTGACATTTATTTTTGTTTTTATCATTATTAAGTGAATCAAAGTTTTTATTTTATTGTTTCTTTCTATATTCTTAGTTTTGGATGCTTAATTCTTTTATAATAATATTTCTTCTTTCTCCCAGTTTTTTAAAGATATGCTTGACATATAATATTGTGTAAGTTTAAGGAGAATATATATAATGTGTTGATTTGAAAAACTTATATGTTGCAATATGATTACTACTGTAGTGTTAGCTAATACTTCCCTCAGGTCCCATACTTAGCATTTCTTTTTTGTTGTGAGAACATTTAAGGTATACTCTCCCAACAAATTTCAAGTTATGATACACTATTATTAACTATAATCACAATGTTATTCATTAGATTCCCAGTACTTACTCATCTTCTAACTAGAAGTTTGTATTCTTTGAATGACATCTTCCTTTATCCCTACACAGCTAGTCCTCTAGTAACTACCATTCTATTCTGTTTCTATGAGTTCAACTACTTTAGATTCTACATATAATTGATACCACATAGCATTTTTCTTTCTCTGTCTGACTTTTTTTGACTTAGGACAATACCCTCCTTATTGTCACGAATGTCAGGGTTTCTTTCTTTCTTATGGCTCAATATTTCATTAAATATATATACCTCATCTTTATTCATTCATCCATTGATAGGCACTTAGGTTGTTTCCATACCTTGACTAGCATAAATAATGCTGCAATGAACCTGGGCGTGCAGATATCTATTTGATATCCTGCTTTAATTTCTTTTGACTATAGTATACCCAAAAGTGGGATTGAATCATATGGTAGTTCTATTTTTAATTTTGAGAAACATCCATATCATTTTCTGTAGTAGGTGTACCAATTTACATTCCCATCAACAGTGCACAAGGATTTCCTTTTCTCTACATCCTCACCAATATTTGTTATCTCTTATTTTTTTGATGATTGCCATTTAATAGGTATGAGGTGATATGTCATTGTGGTTTTGATTTGCATTTCCCTGATGATTAGTGATATTGAGCATCTTTTCATGTACCCATTAGTCATTTGTATGCTTTCTTTGGAAAAATGTCTATTCAGTTCCTCTGCCCATTTTTTAAAATTGGATTGTTTGTATTTTTGCTATTGAGTTATATAAGTTCTTTATATATTTTGGATATTAACCCCTTATCAGATATATGGTTGGCAAGTATTTCCTCCTATTTCATAGGTTGCCTTTTTATTTTGTTGGTTGTTTCTTCTGCTATGCAGAGCTTTTTAGTTTGATATAGTCCACTTATTTACTTTTGCCTTTGTTGCCTGTGCTGTTCATATTTAAAAAAAAAAAATCATTGCCAAGATGAATGACAAGGAGCTTTTTCTCTAAGTTTTCTTCTAGGAGTTATTGGGTTTCAGGTTCTACATTTTAGTTTTTAATCTATTTTGAGTAAATGTTTTGTGCATGGTGTAAGATACAGGTCTGGTTTTATTTTTCCACATGTGGTTTCCCAGTTTTCCTATCACCATTTATTGAAGCGACAATCCTTTTCTCATTAAGTATTCTTGGCTCCTTTGTCAATATTAGTAAGGATTTCAGGTAATAAATTTTCCTTTCTTAGTTTCTTTGACTGTATCTTTTATTTTCTAACAAATATCATCTTGCCCATATTTTTTTTTGACATGACATTTTAATAGTCATTTTTTAAAAATACCATATACACAATTTATTATGATAAATTATGCACATTTCCCCTTGTCTTTCTTGTTTTCATATTGAATATATTGTCATAGGAATTTGAAATCCATTTTTATTAAAATTATATGCAAATATCCATCTGCTCTCATTCATTAAAGATTTAATTTTAAAAGAGAAATTATTTGTATTCCCTTTTAAAACTTTTACTGAAGAGTTTGAAATCCTAGATTAACTTGGTTAGTGGAGGACAAAATATGCCTATTTTCAACAATGATAGGTAATTCATAAATGCACATCCCTTTATAAAGTCCATGTAAGCATATGTTGCAAATCTTTGAATTTTTCACTTCCTATATAGCTATTTTAATGAAGCCAAATTGAAATGACATACAAAAACATTTAATCTATGCAAAATGCACTATAAAAATGTTTAAAAGTAAAAGGTAAAGCAGAATTTGTTAGCTCAAAGTCAAGCTGGCTCCACATGAGCTGATTCCTTTGACAGGAATTGCTTTTCTGTAAAGAAAAGGGAGCATAAATTGTGTGTTAAACTGATCTGAACTCTCCAATTGAGTAAAGAGACTCATAGGAACCAATATTTAGAAAAGGCCTAAATAAGGCAGGATAGAAGACAATAAATCTTACTTAAGCACATGCTATATTCCTGGCTTTCATCTGTAGTCTCAAATTGGAATTATGGGGGTAACAAATTTTTGGACACTAAACTCTGCTTCATAAATGTAAAGAAAAACAATTTAATAAATATAAATATATTGTGTCAGATAAGATGATGTCAGGAGGCTTAAAGAACAGAGAGGATTTAAAAGAAAGAAAAAGATGACACATAAGCAATAGTACATTTCAGAGAATGCACACATTAATGAAGGTGGATAAAGTAATAAGATCCATCAAAGAGCAGTAGATATTTTTATATTAATTCTATTAAATTATACTATTTTATATTTAATTATGACACATTATGATCTGTTGAATTTGATAATAGTTACATTTCAAGAGCGACACATTTCATGATTTATGCTTTGTGACAAAATAAAATTCAAAATTTTAAGCTCATGGAAGAAAAACTGAGTGTGAACCTTGGCTATGGAAATTTTTGTTACCCTCAGTTCAGCTATGTCACACTGTGATTGCTCTTTAATCTTTACAGGAAACCTTAAAGGTCTTTCTGAATATCAGAGACACATTTGAAGTTTGAATCTCTCTTTTGGCATTTACCAAGTGTGGCCTTGGAGAAAATGATTTCTCTGAATCTCATTTTTTTTTTCATTAATAAATGTAGTTTAAAAATATCAATCCAGTGGGACTGGGAAATTAGAGACAATATTAGGTAAATTTGAATGATTTGCTTTCACTCTCTTCTCAGATTCCTTTTTGATATTATTTTTATGGAAATTGATTACACTCAGAAGATAACCCTAGAAAAAGAAAGCTCAACATTTATTATCTCTCCTACAAAATTTATAATGTACATTACTGTCACTTATAAATAATGTTATTTCTCTACCAATGTTCTTGGTAAGAATCAAGGCTTCATGCAAAGCATTATATTAATGAATTAACTTCTTTCCTGTGCATCTACAATGGTACGGATTGTATAACCATCTTAAGAGAACTGAAAAAATAATCATTCAATCATTTTTTTGGTTTTGATTTAGAAGAGAAACATCTGCTATAAAACACATTGAAATATGTGTTGCTTGCTTAATTCAGATTTCTCTAAATGCCACAAAACTACATTTTGGGGAGTCATCAGACTAGAGATAATTTGTCTGGACCCTGCTATGGCTCTGTGATTTTGACTAAACTACCCAGGTGGATCAAGGAGAATCAATAATTTTTAACATAAGAATTAGATGATTTACTTTACAGAAAATAAAAGCAGTTTGAAATCTATATTTACAAAAAGATACCTGTGGATATTCTCAATAGGGTCATGTGTATTCCATGGAACTTACACTGAAAATGTTGAAATACATTATCACTTTAATATGAAGTTTTAAAAATCTATTTTCTAGAAAACTGATTACATAAATTATGGTTCATTCATACAATGCAATACTATTTAGCCTTTGAAAAATGAGACAGATCTTCAAGTGCTGATATGGAAATATTTCCATGATATACTGAAAAGAAAAGGTAGAGAAGAGTATTTTTGGATTGCTACATCTTATAAAATCAAGCAAATAAAATAGAAACTGGTTACTAGGGATCATTAGTCTAGGAAGCAGATCTGAGAACAAGAATATCTTTTTCCACACACTTTTTTGTGCCATTTGATTACTTTTTTACTAATGTACAAAATTTAAAATAAAACAAATCAAATGTGAAAAGAAATAATAAAATGTTTTGTGTAAATCCTCAAACTAAAGCATAATATTATAACTCATATTTTATTGAGTGACCTTACCAAAATGAATCCAAATTTTCACTGTAGTTGACTCTTGCATTTGGAGTATAATCAAAATTCTGGATACAAAATAACATGTAGAAAGAGTCTTATATTTGATATTGTTGAGATAGTCCTGCAATTTTAATTCTTCTTAGTTATAGATATTCAGAAGAAAGTATGTCCAAGAGTTAAAAGAGAAAATGACCTTAAATATGTTTACAGTATACAAATCTAATAAGCATCGATCATGAATATTTAATAAATAACTGTACAAGCCTAGAAATAGTATATTCATGAAAAAATAAGTGATTATAGTGTAATAACATATATGAGTTATCAACTCATCAAAAAATGTTAATGAGTAATTGAAAAGGCCTTATCTTTTAAATCATATAATTTTCCAGTTGAGACAACCTGCTGTTATCTCCAGTAGTATTAAAACACCCCTCTGCAACATATCTGATTCTTATCATTAAGTGGGTTTAATTAAATTTACAACAACCAACATATATTTATTTCATGCTTTGTGCAACTTTTGAATACTAAATCATACATGTATTTTGTCAAATTAACCCCTAAATTAAATTTAACCTCAAATAAAGGAAACTAGGTTTATTCAGAAGAGTATTACATACTCCAATTAGTAGAAGAGTTTCTGGCTCACAATCGCTTTAACTCTAAAACTTAATCCCTTTATTTTTAAATTAAAAGGTTTTCAACATCACTAGTCATACTAACATCACGGTCATAAATTTCCTAAAAGAGATGATTAAAAAAAATATTCAGCTCTGTTAACTCTCATTTTTTTAACTTTTAAGAAGCTACATTATACAAAGGATTTTATTCCTGTGAAATTATCTATTTTCTATCAAGCTTAAAATTTTAGTCTTATAATTCATTCCACTTTTTTAATGTACCTTTTAATATTATTTATTTTCTTAATCTTCAATTATATGATTAAATATTTTTCATTTATTCATGAATTTCTGACTTTCTCGCCTTTTATGATGTAGTTTTTGTCTTTTAGTATTACTTTCTCTTTCCTGATCTCCTTCTTCCCCCATATTATCACCTATATGAAAGATTACCTTTTATTCTAGGTCTACTGAAAAAGTCCTCTTTCTTGTGTGGTTTTTAAGTCAGATGCGACAACCCTGACTGACCCTTATACCTTCTTTTGTTATACTTTATTAATGGCAATCAACACAATCTGTAATCTTTTCTATTTATGATTTACTTCCTCTAAAAAACTCTTCTGAAAGCAAATATACTCAACAGATTATACTTTTCTCTGAATATATATATATGTGCATATATAATTATATGTTGTTATTCATATTACTCAACATAGTTGCATATAATTGCTAGTCAAAATTAGCTTTGTGGTATACGGCAACCACCTGCTTTTCTAGTTATCTTCCTCAACTAAAGTGAAGCACCTGGACAAAGAGAAAACATAAACTTTTAGTGATTTGAATACATAAAATTGCCAAGCGGGCTAAAATCAAACAATTTTTCAGCCAAAACTCTGTCACAGGATAGGAAAACAACAACAAAACTCTACTGGTTAAATTCCAAGTTTTCTAAGTTCAATTTTATTACTATAATTTTTTTATTCATGTTTTGAAATTGTTGTATCCTGGCTTCTTCCTTCTCGACTCTCTCAATTTGATTTTTCACAGCTACAACTATTGCAGCCTAAGTATCTGCATCTTTATCATGCTCTTTCCTGAATGTATGTTTTCCTTTTACTCCTTGTGACAAATTCCAGTAAGGGTGACTTGCTTTCACTTAACACTCATAGTTTTGGTTTATGAAAATTCAGATGGATCCTCACTGGATTCCAGAAGTGAGGGACTAGATTGAGAAAAGGAGATGGAAGTTGAAATGGAGTCTGGTACTCTGTTAGTTACAGGAAAATTTTGAAGTTGTACATTGCTGTGTTTTCTCTGCGTGTTTGTGTGTGATTTTATAATTAATATTTTTCAAGAAGAACTCTGTTTCTTTTATCCTTGATTCTTATGTTTTATATTGTATTCCCACTGCCTTTAAAAATGACTAAAATCATTGGTGTGCCTAATATTAAGCTCAACTTTACTTCCCTGATAATTTTGTCAATATTGCTAATTGTGTTCTGATTTTTAATGTTGTTTTTAATGTTGACTTGAATTAGTTCTTTTAATTAATTGGAAATGATTTTTTAAATTTCTAAATAACAAAAATAATTTCTTTATTATTAAAATTGAAAAATAAGGGTCTTAGTGTACATTATTCTATAGTTATTTTGCCTGGAACATAATGCTTAGCATTATATTCTCAAGATCCATCTATATTGTCATAAATGGCAGTATTTTACCTTTTCTTAAGTACTGTATCTTCTTTATCCACTCATCTATTGAAAGACACTTCAGTTGTTTCCATGTTTTGGCCACTGAGAATAATACTGCAATGAATATAGAAATACATATATCTTTATGAGTAAATGTTTTCAAATATTTTGGGTAGATACCCAGAAAAGAAATTGCTGTATTTCATTTACTTAATTAATGTCTACAATAATGCATTATTTGTCCTCAATTTATTTCCTTAACTTAGTAATATACCTTTTTATCATTATTTTTTCAGCTTATTTTTGAATCATTTTTATAGAATCAATATTTGGATTAATTTATATTCTAAAGTATTTGCACATTTTTCTATTTTTGTGCTACATGTTTTATAAACTATGTTCTTCAATTTGTAAATTAATGAGTAATGAATATATGAATAGAAATAGAAGAAATAGATGTCATGAAGATTGGGAATAAAAGCCAACTGGGGTGGCAGAGCTTAGGAATCTAATCAGGAGAAAGTGTTAAGTTTAAAAATTTGGCACTTGCTAATTTATTTCTTTTGTTATCATCTTTTGGACTGACTGTCACATAGCTTACATGACACCTTATGAAGCTGTTTTAACAACACAGACATTTCCCCATAAATTATTTTTTACACTTAGTTCCTGAATTGACAGTCTTAAGATAAACTAATACAGCATTTTGGCCAATGACTAGACAGAGTCCTCATAACAACTTTTTCAGATTTTATCTCACTTTATCTAAGTGGCTTATTGCCTAAACACAGGGTATTTGCTGAAACTACATTTCATAACCGCTGTAGTGTTAGGTTTCTTTTGGGAGCTGTAATTGATGAAATAAATGAATGTCTAATATGTGCCTTTCTCTACCAGAACTTACACAGCACTATGAGAAAAATTGTTTACATCATTTTTTGTACTATAGCTTGTAAAGTGGCTTTTTAAAAACAAAACTTTTCATTTAAAGACTTTTTAAATAGACATTATTTTCTAGAGAAGTTGTAGTTTCATAACAAAATGTAGAAGAAAGTATGGAGATTTCCCATGTCACCTACACATGCACAGCCTCCCCCATTATTGATATTCACCACTAAAGTGGTACATTTGTTATAACTGATGAACCTATACTGGCACATCTTTATCATCTAAAGTCCATAGTTCACATTAGGGCTCAATCTTGGTGTTGTATATTCTATGGATTTTGACAAATTTATAATAATATCCACCATTACTATATCATATAGCATTGTTTTACTGCCCTAAAACTTCTCTGTGTTCTGCTTATAAATTCCCCCCCTTCCCTCTAATCTCTGAAACATTATTATTATTATTTTTTTTACTATTACAAAGTAACAGTTTTGCCTATTTCAGAATGTCATATACTTGGAACCATACAGTATGTAATTTTTTCAGATTGTTTTTCTTTTACGTAGTAATATTCATTTAAGTTCTACTTCTTTCCACGACTAGATAGCTCATTTCCTTTTAGCACTGAATAATATATTGTCTGGATGTCACACAGTTTATCTACCCATTTACCTACTAAAGATTGTTTCTAAGTTTTGCCATTTGTGAATAAAGCCACTATAAACATCTGTGTGAAGGTTTTTGTGTGGACATACATTTCAAACTCCTTTGGATAAATACCAAGTAGTGCAATTGCTAGATTGTATGTGAAGAGTATATCTAGTTTTGTAATACACTGCCAAACAATCTTCCAATGTGGCTGGATCATTTTGTATTACCATCAGTAATGAATTAGAGAATTCCTGTTGCTCCATATCTTCACCAGCATTTAGTGTCATCAGTGTTCTGGATTTTGGCCATTCTAATAGGTGTATTTGTGCTATTTCATTGATGTTTTAGTTTGCATTTCTTGTATGATTTTGGGGGCCTATTTTCATATACTTATCTGCCATTCGTATATTTTTGGTGAGGTATCTGTTAAAGTCTTTGGCTCATTTTTTAATTGGGTTTGTGTTTTCTTATTGTTGAGTGTTATTATATATATATTTTGGATAAAGTTTTTCTTTTTTAAGAAAGTGAAATAGTTTTCAGGTTATATTGAACTTCATGTTGCTCACTATGGGATTACAACCACCATTTTATTGGTATCTGGCCATACAGATAACAGAAAAATAAAATGTGTCAGTTGAATTTGTTGAATTATTTGCTTACTCATTTTGCTAATCTAAGTACAAAGGGTTGGATACATATTGAAAGCATATAAAGCTTAGATAAATGTGAGGTCACTTGTAAAAAAACAGATTAGTGTTGTGTAATTCTAAGATAATTATTCAGAAAATATAAAACCAACTGTTATAGACTCAATCTCAGCCAATGGAGGGCATTTAAAAACATGAAAATTTATATGTGTTGTGCATTAAAATTAGATATAACTAGAACATGTTGTCACTCTTAGAGCTACTGTCAAAGATTTATCTGCAGGGTTCATATATTTTGTGCCTGTATTCAGAACTTTGATCTTCTTATTATCATTGTCAGAATATTAATTGAGAAATTTCTCTGCTATACTCACAGGAACCATTAAAAGGTTTCTTGAAATAAGGATGTAATCACATTTCTTTTATAAAATGACACCACTTATCTTGTCTTTATAAAAAATTCATCTCTTTACTAAGATTTAACTAGACTTGACTTTTTGTATCCTCTATTGTCACAGATTTTGGGGTCAGCTGGACTCATACAAGCTGACAATGAGTAATTACCTAATACTACAGTAGTACTTTTTACTTTATTCATCTCATAATGTTAGGATCCCAATTTCTGCCATGTGAAATGTGTCTGCATAAGAAATGGATTCCATTAATTTTATATTAGTAGTCCGAATGCCTAAAATTCAATTTCTAGGTATTTAATCAAGACAAATGAAAATGTAATTTTATACAAAGTCATGTGCGCAGTTGTTTAAAACAGCTTCATGTAAAATAGATTAAAACTGAAAACAATCCAAATGTCTACCAATAGGTGAATGAATAAACAAATTGTGATATAATCATGAAATAAAATGAAATATCATTCAACAATAAAAATAATGAACAACTAAACTCACTTAACAATTACACTCCAAGAATGCATTATTCTATTCTATTCCATTTCAAGACTGAACTATTACATTTTATGAAACTCTTTTTAAGACATATTTAATTAACAGAAGCGGGACGATTATTTCCTAGGTTCTAGTAATGGGAGAATGAGGCAAAGGGAAACTTTCACAGTGGTGAAAATAGTCCACATCTTGAATGTGTAGAAGGCTACAACAGATGCATAAGTGTATTAAAACCATTGAAATATATGCTTGAAATGAGTGCATTTTATGTATTTAAGTTTTACTGCAATGTATATAATTTTAAAACGTAAGATGATTTTTTCTTAAATAATGTATAAAAAATTCTCCCGATTATTAGTCACCAATATTTTATAATTGTCTTATTTATCTTGTTAATTCTTCACTGTTGTGAATAATGCATTTTCTTTCTATAATAATACATTTTTACTCTTAAATTCAGTTTTGTATTTTATTGACAGTAATTGTTTAGATTGAATTCCAAGTTTTAATGGTTTCACCAATCTTTTTTAATCATATTTTTATTGAAGTATAATTATGTATATAACCACATATTTCTCAACCTCAAAATCTTAACTTGATTTATTTTGTAGTTAGTAAAAATGATCTTCCAATAGTTGCTGTTCAAAAAAATAATAGTGATAATAATAATAATAACAAAAATAACTAATATTTATTGTCATGTACCAAAATATTCATTTTGCATTTCTGTCCTAAATCCCAAATCTCAAAACCTTATTATTTTTTGGTCTGACTACTATAACAGTTATTTGCCTTTGCTATAACATGTTTTATAATGAATTTTCTAAAAGTCCATGTATAAAAAAATTTAAACGAGACACCAGAATGAAAATATGGCTGTATATTTATATATATGAATATATATTTTCTAGCATATTATAAAGATTCGTTCACATTATAATACCTAGCAGCAGTAAAACTCTGCAATAAGAGCATACAGCAATGTTCCTCACTTTTCCCCTGATCTTTATTGATATATAATTAACATATAACATGAATAATTTGAAGATGTGCAATGTGATGATTTGATGCATGTATACATTGCAAAATGATTACTACAATGTATTTGACATTCTTCATCTCACACAATTACCATTTTGTCATAGTAATTGTGGTGGTAGTGAGAATATTTAAGATCTACTCTCTTAGCAATTTTCAAGTATATAAGGCAGTATTGTTAACTATAGTCACCACACTATACATTACATCTTTAGAACTTATTCATCTTATAAATGGAAGTTTGTACACTTTGACACTTTGAACATCTCATTTCCCCCACCCCTCAGCCCCTGACAGCTAACAATCATTCTGTTTCTATGAGTTTAGCTTTTTTAGACTGCACATAATTCTTGTTTTTTTAAACTGTTTTATTGTGATGAAATTCACATATCATACAATTTGCCCATTTAAAGTACTTTTATAAATTGACAGAATTGTGCATCCATCATCACAATTAATTTTATAATGTTTTTATTGCTTTGTTCATTTTCCAAAAATAAATCCTTTTTTCTTTAGCCATCATTCCTCAATTTCAGCAACCTCCCCAGCCCTAGGTAACAACTAATCTATTTGTTGTCTTTATAGATTTGACTATTATAGACCTTTCATACAATGGACAAACAGTATGTGGTGATTTGTGACTAACTTATTTAATGTACCCACACTATAGCATGAACCAGTACTTCGTTTGTTTTTTTAGCTAAGTAATATTTTATGAATTTACCAGTTTTCATCAGTTGATGGACATTTGGGTTATTTCTACTTTTTGGCTATTGAGAATAATGCTGCTATGAATATTTGTATATGAATATTTTTGTGTGGAAATATGTTTTTATTTCTTTTGAGTATATACCTAGAATAGAAGTTGCTGGGTCTTAGACTCTATGTTTAACCATCTGAGAAACTGCCAGACTGTTTTCCAAAATGGCTGTAGCATTTTACATTGTCATTCACAGCATATGAGGGCTTCAATTTACTAGATTTTTGTCAACACTTGTTATAATGTGTATCTTTTATTCTAGCCATTCTAGTAAGTAAGAAATAGTATCTTATAGTAATTTTGATTTCCATTTGATGGTTAATGGTTGTCCTACACCTTGATGGTTAATGATGTTATACACCTTTTCATCTGCCTCTTGACCATTTTTATATCTTCTTTGCAGAACTATTTATTTGGATCCTTTACCCATTTTTAATTAGGTCATTTATATTCTTATTATTGAGATTTAATGTATTTTTTTTAATATATTCTGGATACAAGTCCCTTATCAGATATATAATTTGAAAAACAAAAGGTTTCCATTCTTTGAACTATATTTTCACTTTTTTAATGGTATTCTTTGAAGAACAAAAGTTTTAAATTTTGATGATGCCTACTTTATCTATTTTTTTTTGTTGTTGTTGTTTCTTGTGCTTTTGATGTCATATCTAAGAAAGCATTGCCTAATTTAAGGTCACAAAAATTTATGTATATATTTTTATCTAAAAGTTTACAGTTTTAGCTCTTACATTTAGGTTTTTGATCCATTTGAGTTAACTTTTGTACATGATGTGAGGTAAGGGACAAACTTTATTTTTTTGTGTTAATATCCAATTGTCCTAGCCCAGTTTGTTGAAAAACTATTCTTTTTCAACTATATTGTTTCAGCAGCCTCATCAAAAATCAATCGACCATAAATGTTAGGATTTATCCCAACTTTCAATTCTATTCTGTTAACATCCTTGTGCCAGTATCATACTATCTTGAGTACTGTAGCTTTACTATAAGTTTTGAAATTGGGAAGAGGGAGTTGTTCAGCTTTATTCATCTTTTACAAGGTTGTTTTGGGTATTCTTGTTTTGGGTTCTTTGAATATCCACTGAATTTTCATAAAAGCATATTAGAATTAGTTCATCAATTTGTGCCAAGAATCTATCTGTTATTTTAATAAGGATCATGTTGAATCTTGAGATCAGTTTAGGGAATATTACCATCTTAACCATATTAAATCTTCTGATTAGTCTACAGCCATGCCACTCTGAACATGCCCGATTTCATTTGATCTCAGAAGCTAAGTAGGGTCAGGCCTGGTTAATACTTGGATGGGAGACCACCTAGAAATACCAGGTGCTGTAGGTGTTTAAAAAAAACCTTCTAATTGGTAAATATAGAATGGCTTTTAATTTTTTTAGTCATATTTGGGCACTAGTTTTAACCTATAGTGCCCTACAGTGAACACAAAATTGGGAAGACTAAATATCTCCAAGATTTTACCTTCTGTTTAAAAAGTTTAAGTTTTAGCTAAAAGACAGTGTAACTGCTATTAAAGATCAAAATAATTTCAAAGAATTTTTAGAAAGTATTCCAAATAGGATGAAACAATTAGAAAACTTAATTTCACAAAATACCTTGGACGTGTGGTAAACTTATTGAAGTTTACTATTAAATCTGTTTGCTTAATTAAATCATATGAAATAGTAAGCTATTTGTAAAAAAAACATTTATTTTCACTACTACGATTTTAGCTCTTTATTCCTTTTAAGATTGGAGGAGTATATTTTCAATCTTAGAATTGGTTGAAATGAAAATGAATGTATTTTAAGTTCTATTACTGATAATACAGACTAATATTAAGTGCAGTTTTATTAAATAAAATTTCTAATGAAAAAGGTTTAGGTTGTTAATTTTTCTCCTTTTAGCTGTGCATTGGGCAGAGATGACTTGTTCTTGTTTTATATAAGTCAGCAACTTTCTCTGCACCTAACACTATATCTTCACTTATTATGGGAGGTAGCTTTACTTTCTTTCTAATATTTATGCTTTTCTACCATATGCTCATTATGTCATTGTTAACTATAGGTTAACAAGTTCTTTTAATTTTTATAAAAGTTCAAATGTCACAGATCATAGATTGTTTCAGAGATTTAAGACAGTAAGGGTTCACATCATTTATTAAAAGGTAATATAATGTACATGGTTGTAACAACAACAGCAAAAACAATACAACTAAAATTCATTGAATTCAGTAAGATAGATTGTCTTTTTTTCTCATAACAATAATCCAGAAGTAAGTATCTCATTCCTTTTTTTTTTTTTTCTTCTTCCACTCCTAACATGACTTCTATCACATCTGTATATGAACTAGCAAGAAAGTGGAAGTCCAGATGAGGAGTATGTTTCCTTTAAGTTCATGACCCTGATGTCACAAATACCACTTCTGCTCAAATCCTATTGGTCTATCAGTCACATGAATACATCTAGTTGCATGTAAGGTGTGAAATGCACTTTAAAGCTGAGTGACCATGTTTCCTTCTAGATTCAGAAGCTATATTAATTAAGGAGGACAACAATGAATATTAGTAGACAGCACAGCCTAAAATATACCTTTTTGAAAGGATGTTTTAGAAAACTGAGAACCCAAGAGAAGAATAAATTGATTTATATATTGCAAAAGTATAATTATAATTATATATTTATATATAACATAATCTAATATAATTGTACATAATTATTCTATATATAATCAGAATATATATATTATGATTTGGCAACTGAAACAGAAATAAAAACCAAATGTACTTATTTTCAATCAAATTTTCTTGCTACTATGGAAAAATATTGTAATATAGTGGAATGGCAGTAGGAATAATGTTTTAATACCATTGTAATTTACTTAGTTTTTTTTGAGAATCATAGGACTGCTATGAGGACTAATTGAAATATAATGTATGAAAATATTTATCACACTGAATATGAACAACAAATATATGTTAATGCCCAAATTTAAAATAATGACTTCCAGGTTGCTAAATCTAATGGACAATTATTTTTTGTGGGTGAAGGGGCATTATACTTGATTTATGTACAGCACTTGACACATATGACTACTTCCTCCTATTTGTAGTTTTATTCTCTTAGTTTCTTAGACTTCACATTTATAGGTTTCTTCCAATTTATTGGTGCCCATTTCTCCATCTCTTGTATTTTATTCTTTTTCAACCAAACTTCTTAACATGGAAGTGCTCCCATACGAAGTCTTTATTTCTCTTTTCAAATGACACTCACTCCCTTGGTAATGTCATCCAGACTAACAAACTTAAATATTATGTATAGGATAATTCCCAAATTTTTAACAGAACTCAATTCCATACTTTATATCCAATTTTTTAACAGACATCACTTGACTTTATCATCACTTAACATTGCACATCCAAGTGGATTCCTGCTACACCACAAACCTGCTCTACACAGTCTTCACCTTCTCAGATTATAGGAACTCCATCTTTTTAGTTGTTTAGACAAAAAGTCTTGGAGTCCTTGAATCCTCTCTTTATCACACATTCTACATCAAAAAGTCTACTGCCTCTACATCTTAGATGGTCTCCTAAATGTAAGCGCTTATCCCCATCTGCACTGCTACCACCCTGGTCAGATCCACATCATTTCTCACTGTATTTGCTAGAGTCTCCTAAGAGGCATCCTGGCCCTTTATATTCTATTTTTTCAACCCAAGAGCAAGAGAGATGTGTCATGAGTTGCTGCAAATGAAGGAGTGCATCTAGTTATTCTCATAAGTATATAGCCAGATACAGATCACAAAATACTAAACTTTGACTCTGATGCTATTATTAAGTGAGATTTATGGAAATTTGGAGATGATAGTTTTATTCTGGATGTGAGAGAAATAGAAATATAGTGGACATAGGGTAGGCTGGGCCAGAGTAACTTTCCATATTCATTTGCAACATGAGTTTCATATTTTGCCCATCAGGAGATGAAGTTTACTTTCCTAGTCCTTTAATTTGGAGTTGTCTTGCTTACTTAGACTAATAAAATACTGGGTAAACAGTGTTAAGTGATTTCCATGGCTAAGCCATTAAAAATCCTCAGCTTCTTTTCTTGCTATTTTGGGATATTGCTCTTAGGCCTCCCTATATGAAAGCCAGTCTTGCCTACAGGAGGATGGGAAGCCACATGGAGGACAACCAAGGCTTCCCCATGGACAGTCAGCACCTAGTACCAGTATTGTGAAAGCCATGCTGGATCCTCCAGCCCAGCCATTCCTCTCTCTGAATGCAACCGTATAGATAAGTCCAGACAAAACCAACAGAAAAATTGACTAGGAAACAAATGGAAACTTGGAAATAACAAGTTAAGTTTACTGTTTTAAATCACTAATTTTGGGGTAGTTTGTAATGTAGCAAAGACCAATAAAACACCTAACTGCCTCAGTTAAAACTGCAAACTGCTCTCTGATACCCATCGTTACTGATTCTATTCTATTTTTTCCTAACACTAGACATTTTTAACAAATTGTATATAATTTAATTATTATTTTGACTTTTTAATTGAGATATATAACTGACATTATGTTAGTTTCAGGTATACAACATAATGATCTGTATATTATGTTTGTATATAGTGCAAAATGATCAAAACAGTAAGTCTACTTAACATCCATCACCATACATAGTTACACAACTTTTTGTGTGTGATGAGAACTTTTAATTATTATTAAGTTTATTCTTTATTGTTTATCTCATATACAAAGGTGTCAGAATTAAAATAGAATTCAATTTTTTTCTGATTTGTCTAATGATGGCTGACATACAGCAGGGATTAAATAAATAAGTGAATGAGTGAATAAATCTTAACTATAATATAATGTTTATATATTTAATATTTCTAGAAAAAATTATCAAAATGAGGTACTTTAATTTTGCGTCACATCACAAGTGGAAAAGTATATTTTTAACAGATTTTTTTTAACTTACATGGTTATTTTTCAGCATTTTCTTATCTTCAGTAAAATTATTTTTAATTATTTATTATTTTAATTTAAATCCATTTAATCATATTGATAAAATAAAATTGATCCAAGTTACTTCTATAAGTTTTATTACTGTGAATTGAGAGAATTATAAAACATGGAGAAAGCTCAAATATAGCAATTACTATAGGACATATTTTGTCTAATAGTTGGAAAGTTAAAAATCTGTTCAGATTCCAATGTCAGCTGAGCCGCCCTTCAAACCCATTCTCTGCCACCACCTTCAAACAGTAAAGAATTGTTAGGTTAAAAAAAAGGTAGGTTTTTAAAGGAAAGTGCCAGCATGTTCTTATAGCTTTCAATGTCAATGGATTTCACATTTCAAACAGTGCCTAATAATACCAGATTCATTTTAAAGAAATCCTGCATTTGTGATTCTAGCTAATCTCTTATTATTTTTCTTAGTACCATATCAAAGGATTAGTGTTAAGACCATAAAGAGTCCTCCACAAGGCTAATGTTGTCTTTGGCTTTTTTTCTGTTCTATCCAATAATGTTATAGAAACTCTGAATATTTCCAGAGTTCTGCTTTTTAGTTTCTCAGCTGCTAAATTACTTGTGAACGGCTAAATTTTTCTCCCAATAAGCCAAAGAAGATTTTGATCAACCCAATATAGAACATAATGCATAATCCGACTCAAAATACTGGAAATTAAATAATGTCCCACTGTTCCCACTGTGTAAATTATAGTATTTGTTTTCCTCAATATCGTACCATATCTTATAGTTTATATTTATCTCATTCGATCATTACCTAAACCTGCGAATACACAGAGGCTTAATGGAACTTCATTCTCATAAAAAATAAAGTGTTTTAGGCATATGAAGAAGCAGATGTGTCTTTATACCCAGACTCTTTTCGTCACCAGAAGTGGCCCGACCTGAGGTTAGTCAGTTCACCACAGCTGTGGCAGATCTTGAAGCAGTTGCTGCTGCAGATTGTAGGCTGAATGAATGCACTTTGCACAGCCAGGGGGCAGCAAGTCCTTCTTGGAAGGGGAATCTGCTCAGCACAGTTCTGTGTCTAATGCAGATGTTGTAAAAAGAAACTGCTTCTTCCCTAATTCTCTCCCATACTATCTTCCGTGTCCCAAATATGGGCACTTGGGGAAAAGGCATATCTCTCAGAAATGCCTTTAATTACATGTAAAGCCTATACGATCTCATGGATTCTAAAAAGATAGATAAAAATAAAGAAGTTATTTGGGAACACAATAACAAGTCTTCGTTTTCTATAGTGAATACTCTTCATTTCTTAATGTACTCCAGTTAGCACATTGAACAATTCCTATTATTGTACTTGCCATATTTTTATTGTAATTTTTTTATCTTTTGTTTCTTTAAAAGTTCATGGAAGCCAAACACCATGTCTTATTCCGTTTGAAATACATAATACTACCATAATGTCTAGCACTTATTAGGCATTTGCTAATGATTTTCTGAATGAATGTATAAATTTTATCCTCACTCTACTTTCTCACGCCATATTTTCCTTCTTGACTGTGTAAAGGGTTTAGTGAGAACCCAGAAATTAAAAAAAAACAAAACAATATTTAAAATAAAATTATTTAGGTAATTCTACATACAGGCTTTATAAAACTAGGTATTTCATACATTCAAACAATAAAGTAAACCAGTTAGCAATAAAAACCTCAAGCTTCTAAAGTAAGTAATTTCTATCAATTCTGTATTCCTTCACAGAGCAAGCTGTTACTATATTTGTATACTTGGCACTAGATAACTAGAATGTAAGAAGCAATAATAACTAAAAACTTACCACATTATCATATTCCTCAGAAAAAAAATAATTTTAATATAGCAACATTTAATAGAAATCTAAATAAAGAATATTGTTGAAGAATATAAATGTGGAAACCATTTGCATTTCTAAAACAAAGGACAAATCAGAGTAATGTGAATTCCCCGACAACTTAATCTGAAGGTTTAAATTTGCTCCTACTCTAGGGCCAGCCAGGTAGGTTTTCATTCTAGTGAATCAACATCGCTATCTCCAGATTATTTTTATAGCATCACCTAAAATCTTCCTTTAATTTTTTCCCTGTGTTATTTCTGTTATAGACTAACTCCTTTGTTTTCATTTTCTGACCTCTAGGGTACATTCTTTGAGTTATTCGATGCATAAATTTACTTGTTTGGCTCCTGTGATCACCTCAGTGAACTTCAATGTCCAGATTGATGAGTCATCTAAATTCCACGTTATAACAGTTGACTTTCTTAATTTTTCACTAAATATTATGTCTGTGCGATCCATCTATGTCAATGCATTTGGCTGGAATCTATTTTTGATAATGTATTAATATACCAAAATTTGCTTCTCCACTCGACATTTGGTTTCTTTCCAGTTCTTAACTATTATTAGCAAAGCTGCTTTGAATATTTTTTGCATATGACTCATAGGTCATTTGTCCAAGAACTACTACAATTATACACATACGCACATACACACACACTCTCAGAATTGAGTTGTAGGATTATGTATCATTAAATGCATACTACAATGCTAAGCTGTTTTCCAAAGTGATTTTAATATTTTACCCTTCAAGCAGCAGAGTGTGAGAGAACCTATTGTTCCACATCTGTGCCAAAAATTGTGACTAATGGTCTTTTTAGTTCCTGCTTATCTTTTAGTTGTGATATATTTGGTAATATCTCATTGTGGTTTTAACTTTAATTTCCTGATAAATAATGAAAAAGTATCTCTTTTTTTCTCTATAATAAAATGACTGCTCATGAATTTTGTTCATTTTCTATTGGTTTTTTATATTTAACTTATTCATTTATAGTGGTTCTTTAAATATCTGAATACTAATCCTTTTTTAGTATATGTGTTTCAAATATATTTTTCCAGCTTGTTGAAATGCTTCACTTTTTTAATATTCTTTTGAAGAGTAGATTTTCTTAATTTTAAGGCCATAAAGTATATCTTTATGATTTTTTCTCTCTCTCTCTCTTTTTTTTTAAATCTGTTCTCTCAGGATTTGAAATGATTCTCTTGTATTATATTATAAAAGGTTTATACTTTTGCCTTTTATATTTACATATTTAAGTTGCTTGGATTTGTTTTGTTTTGTTTAGCTGTGTGAATACCAGTAGTTATAGGACATTTTATTATCAAGTTTATTGTGGCAGATTATACTTACAAAAGACGATTTCTACAACATTTCCCAACTCATATGATCTTTTGTAATTTAACTTTGCTACTGTTTCATCAAAATGTGTGCTCTATATGTCTTCACCTTAAATCTGAGTGGACTTGTGACTGTTTGACCAACAGAATATGGCCAACATGATGATTTGTGCTTTCCGAGGCTAGGATATAAAAGAGATGTAGCTTCTATCTTGTATTTCATATAAGTATCCATCTATGATAGTTATGTGCATTTTGAGAATACTATAGTACAATTTTGATTTCAAATGCACCAATAATAATACTAATAATATCAATAGTTAATAGGTGTGCTAATAATCTTGCATAGATATAGTGTTATTACATACAACAATCATACAAGTACTGTATTATTACATTACTATGATGAAGAAACTGAAACTTAGAAAAGATATTACCTGTATTGGGTCACATAGACAGCAGGTGGACAAGCCCAGATTAAAAAATACGGTCTCCATAATTCAGAGCCTTTGCCTTTATGCTGTTACTCAGTGGTATGGTGAAAACAAAATGCTGTGCAGTACTGAATTCTCCAGTGCCACAAGTGAGTGCATATCAAAACTACTCATTTCTCAAAGACGTACATCCCTTGACTTCACTATCTCTGTATGAATTGAGACACAGGCTTTGTAATATTAAATGTATATTTTAATTACCACTATTTTCAGTTTTCCTAATTGTTTCAAAGCTTTCTACCAATTGATGCAATTTCAGTCTTTGCTTCAGAGAGCAGGAAAAATTTGGGTTTCAAATTCACCTTGGCTAACTACTTAATTGAAACAATTTAAAAAAATATTTGATTGACAGAGAAATGATTTTTTGTTTCATTCTGGTATTTTTGATTTAAAAGGGCTTTCTTTAAGTATCAAGATCTAGAATCTGGCTGATTTAGATTATAGGTTAAAAATAAAAACTAGTTAAAGGAAAGATACAAGATAATATTTCTAGCTGGCCAGAAAGCTCCATACCATTCTTGGTAGACACATATACTTACATCTCCAATCACAACCCCCTCCTCCTCACTACTACTTTTTTGAGGGTGTGGGAAGGCCTAAAAAGTTTGTGCTTATCCCTAGTACTCCTCTGTGAGCACCAGAGAAAATAGCTAAGAATTGGGGAAACACTGCACCTATCTGAGGGAAACTAGGGCATGTGATGCAAGGATGATTGCAAAGGCTGTGGGATAGATATTCAAAGGAAGAAACTGCATTAAAAATAGATGGAGCCAAGTGATCAGGTAGGTAGACTCTGAGTTCCCCTCCAGGCCCTAGGTACTGAGAATTGACCACGAGTCACACTGCAGACACTATGGAGATGAATCTAATATTTCAGAATACTAGTCATGTTTACTTCATGTTCAGAAACCACTCCCTTGATGACAAGATGATTAATATTTCCCTTCCCTTTCCACATACACCCAGAAAAAGGAGAAAATGAGGGATAAGGAGGAACCACGACTTTGTCTCAGATTAAGCTTTTCATTGACTGAAAGTCATCTTCATTTACCAGGTTTGAGTTTTTTTCTCTGCCTTTAATATAAATGGAAGATTGTGAGCTAAGTTGGATTCAGTTACATGGAAATGAAGTTGCAATTTTACAGACCACACGCTAACTTTAAAGTTTAACTCTGAAGTTTAAAACTTCTAAAACTATAATCTACACTCAAACTATGACAAATTTTATTCCTTTACTCTCACCCCAATATATTAAATCAATCACATATTATTGTCCATTCTTTTAAACTCTATTTTTAATATTCATAATTACCTATTTCTACAATAGAATGTGATGTAATTTTGAGTTGCAACTATACATGACGTTGTAAAGAAAAGCCATGTAATAATAAAGTGTTAGAAAAATTATTATGCTGGAAATCAAGCCACATTTTTATGTGGCTTCCTCAAACTCAAACTGAAATGTGCAAATATAAAAAGGTAAATAACAAAAAGAACAGACGAATCAAAAACAAACTCATAAATATAGTGGACAATTTGATGACGGACAGAGGGGAGGGGGGTTGGAGAGCTGGGAGAATGGGGTGAAGGATTAAAGAAGTACAAATTAGTAGTTGATAGCTGGTCACAGGGATGGGGAGCATGGCAGAGGGAATGCAGTTAGCATTAATATGATGGCTAGGTGGAGGGTCGAGAGAGGGAGAGAGCAATTGAGGGGATCGTTTTATGAACTATATAGATGTCTAATCAATGTACTGTATACTTGAAACTAATTTAAATTAATAAATTGTTTTTAAAATCTCAAAAAAAAAGAGGGAAGTAGTTTTTGATATAAGATGCAACAGTTTATAAAGTGAGGTAACCTCTTTTCTAGTACTTAATACTAAAATGAATTTGCCTCATGGATATATCTATATATCTCTACATATGTAGTATTAATATCTTATTGCTGCTGTAAAAAATTACCACAGGCTGTGTGGCTTAATATCAAATTTATTATGTTGCGGTTCTGGAGATCAGAAAGAAGTTCAATATGGGTCTCACTGGGCTAAAATGAAGGCGTTGACAGGCTGCATTTCTGCTTGAGTTTCCAGAGTTGTCATCTTTGCCTTTTCCAGCTTCTATATGCCACCTGCATTCCTTTGCTTGTGGCCTCTTCTCCATCTTGAATGTCAGAAATTTCTGCACTCTGACTTCTACTTTCATCATCACTTCTGCTTCTCTTACTCCCATTTCTATCATATAAGGATGCTTGTCATTATGTTGGGCTCCATGGGAAAAAGAATATTTCAGGATAATCTCTTCAAACCAAAGTCCTGAACTTACAAAAAGTCCAAGTCCTTTTTCAAATCAAACTATAGCACTTCACAGGTAGTGCAAGCATCTTATAACAGAGTATTCCCAATTACCCCCTTCCATTTTTTATAAACTTGTTGCCATTCATTTCTCTATCCATGAGCTTTGGTCATTGAATGCATTGTTGCTGTTCTTATTTTGAACAAATTGTTATCTGTTAGATCAATTAAGAATGATAAAAATGAAATATTTTGTTTTACTTTCATTTATTCCTTCTACAAATCTCTTTCTTTCATTATGTAGATTGAAGTTTCTGTCCATAATATTTTTTTTAGTTTTAAAGAATTTTTCTGAACATTTCTTGTAAGGCAGGTCTGCTGGCAAAAATTTCCCACAGTTTTTGTTTACCTGATAGTCTTTCTTCTTCACTTCTGAAAAATAATTCTGCTGAATTACAGAATTCTGGGTTGGTAATGTTTTTCTTTCAGTATTTTAAATGTTTCACTCCAATCTCTTCTTGCTTACATGGTTTCTGAAGAGAAGTACAATATAATTCTAATATTTGTTCCTTTAGTTCTAAGATTTTTTTTTCTTTTGTTTTCTTTCAAGATTTTCATCTTTGATTTTCTGTGATTTGAATATGATATGTCTAGGTATGATTGTTTTGGTGTTTGCCTGCTTGGCATACCTTGAGACTCCTGGATCTGAGGCTTGGTATCTAACACTCATTTGGGGAATTTACTAGTCATTTTTGCTTCAAATATTTCTTGTATTCCTTTCTTTCTTCTCCTTCTGGTATTCTCATTGCACATATGCTGTACCTTTTATAATTGATTCACAGTTCTTAGTTATTCTGTTCTTTCTCATTTTTTTTTCTTTACATTTTAGTTTTGAAAGTTTCTATTAACATTTCTTTAAACTGTCTGATTCTTTTCTTAGCTTTTTTTTTTTTTATTGTAGTGATAAGGTGTGGGTGGAAGAGAAGTGTTCTATAATCCTATGGTTAAGTCTCAGTCTTTTAGTAAGCTTATGTTCCTGGGCTGTGACCTTTGGATGTGCTTCTCAGTTTCATTTTGTTTTGTTTTGTTTCTCTCTATTATGTGAAAGAAGGTTAGACCAGGTTGGAGTTGGGCCTTTTCCTTCTTCCACATGGAAGTTCAGAGGGACTAGAGTTAGATATTTCTCTCCCGTCCCCTCTCCCCCACCCCATGGAGAAGGCTAGGAAGGGCTGGAATTATGTATTTCCAGCCCCACAATGAGTTAGACTCTGGTAGAATCCCAGTTGATTAAGCTCTAGCAAAACAGTTTCTCTTGAAGGCAGGAACAAAATTCCATGGCACA
The DNA here is from genome assembly GCF_000325575.1 of Pteropus alecto. Taxonomy (NCBI): domain Eukaryota; kingdom Metazoa; phylum Chordata; class Mammalia; order Chiroptera; family Pteropodidae; genus Pteropus; species Pteropus alecto. The sequence goes on along the minus strand of NW_006435762.1, from coordinate 420,006 downwards.
TTTTAAAATGCCTCATTTCCACTTCTTCCTGACAGCAGCATGAAGAAATTTTTCATTGAACCTACTATGAGAACATGGTAGAAGTCCTGTAGGTAAAACTCTCAAATGTGTAGGGGAACTTCCTAGGACTAGACACCTTGAAATTTTTTAGACTCAAAGCTGTCTATATTGAACCTTCAGCAATTCAATTACAGTTTCAGTTTTCCTACACCAGCACTGATTCTCACAGAAGTTTCTGTCCCTGGGCTTCTGCTCTGATAAGCTGTGATTGTCTTTATCTGACACATTAATGTCTGGGATAGCAGTTTGCCTTGTGACTTCAATTCTCTGGTGAATTGTAAACAGTTGCTGTTTTCAGTTTATTTATTTATTTCTTATTGTGAAGATTGAAGTGACTGCTTCCAAGCTCCTTACATGCAAGACCAGAAACCAAAAGTTGCTTTATTCACTTTTATTGCCGAATTTTAACATTCCATTGTATAAACATCAAGTCCCTGAAGATTTCTAAGTTTTAACAATTGGCTCTTTTTAATATGTAAGACCCCTGGCTTGCTTTGGAGAAATATTTAAAACTAAGCATCACTGTTTTTTGATTGACACGTTAAATTGACACATCAAAGTGAATTAGCTATAAGATATACTGACCTAGTGAATTTTCATTGTCTTCTCCCCTCCATATTAAAATTTTAAAAATAATCAATCAATACTGGGTCAGAGAGTAAGAAGAAAAAAAATACTATCTAGTCTTGGATGATGTGTTCTGCCATAGCTCATCTGGTAAGGGATTTCCCAAATATGGCAAAAAAAAATAAAATATTTAATCTAAATTAAAAATAAAATGTTATTGGCCAGTATCTACACACTTTTCTTCTCCACATTATTTGCAATACAGTTTGGACCATAGGTTTATGTTCTGGCCAGTAGGATATAGTAAGAACTAAGATATGACATTTCTAGGCCTGTCCACAAAATTCCTTGGTCAGTAATATTTGCTTTCTTTTTCCCATTGGCAGCAATTTTGGGGGCCACCTGTTTAAGACTATAGTGACACAAGGATGGAAGAATGATGGATCCTGAGATATTGCTTGAAGGAGAGCCACTCAGGAAAATCAAGCAACCCAAATTGAACTATGACATAAACAAGAAATAACCTTGAATATGACAAACCAAAAAGAGATTTTAGGGTTTATTTGTCATGAAAGAATAATAGTCTGTCCTACTCTAGTAGCTAAACCATAACAGTGTATGAAGTAGCCAAAGGTATATAAAAAAATGTAGATCAAACAAAATTTGGAAAGCAGGAAAAAATAAAACAGAACAAACAAATAAAAACCCTTAAAGTTTTAGCTATTTGATAAGGAAATTTCACTGCATCCTCCATAATGGAAATGATGTATTCCAATCAACTTGATGCCCTCTTGAGCATAGTACCAACCTGAGGACACATGATTTATCATGGCTGATGGAACTTTGGACACATGGGAGGAGCGGTAGCATGGTTGAGGGACAAACCTTGCATAACTTCCATGATTTCTTCGTTCATGTGCCCATTGATTTCTAGGGTGGCTGGGGAAAAGGCTAACTGACTTCCACAGAGTGTCCAGTCTTGTTGATACTATAAATTGCCTCCTCCCAGTAAGAGCTTTGAAGGAATATTCACTGGTAGAGTTAATATTCTCTTAATTTCAGCCCCATGCCTTTAAATGTGTCTACATTTACACCTAGGTGAATATTTTAATATCTATTTTGTATTAAGTTGCTCAAGTAACCCAATCTCAGTGTGCCATGGTCAGGTACCTAGCCTCCATTAGAGCCTAGTGACAAGTCAGCAGCTATTTCTTAAAAGGAGTATATTTATTTGCTAAAGAGAGAATGGCTCAGCTCCAAACCACAGATTCTCTGAAAAGATTGTAATTCTCCTGTCGGGGTTTGCCACAAGATCAATAACGTATCTTGATCTTACACTAACACTCTGTAGATTTCCTATTCTGTCTCTTTCTGTCAGCCCTTTCTAACTCCTGAACTCTGTCTATTGTGCCCTCTGGGATTCACTGTTCATTAACAATAAAACCCTTTAGATTCTCAATCTAGTCTCCAAACACTTACTTCTCTTACTTTCCTCCTCCAGTAAAAACTTGGCTTTCCCTGCAAACATTTACTGACCCTGCAGCCTTCTAAAGTGGTTTTCTCCCATGCATTCATACATCCTTCAGGGGTGGGGTGGAAGTTGGAAAGAAAATGGGGGAGGGAGTAAATATCCTTTTTGTTTTTCTTGCCAATTTTAGAAGTTTCCCTTCTCTGCTGCCTAATAACACCTAAAATTGATTCCTGTATATCAGATGGCCATCAACTCTCATTGTTGCAGTTATCTGCCAACCCCAAGAACATTCGCTCTTGCTTCTTTATGATAGTACCTTATGACTCATAGTAATTCTTGCCAAACAACTTCTATCTTAATTTACCACTCATTTTGTCCTCCAATCTACATTAAACACTAATCTTATCTCACTCTGCCTCCTATCTCTCCAGATCACTCACCTTAATGCCTCAACATTGATACCCTTTGGTCATACCAGAAAATTTTATCCTACCACATTTTTACTATCTCTCAAATATTTAATTTTCTAACTTCCCTCATTAGCCATGTTAAATCTTGTGGCTAATATTTAATCATTTCCTTGATACATCCTTAACACCTGGATATGTGTCTTTCTTTTCCTTATTCTCAGCAAAATTACAACTTTATAGAATTTACTTTGCCTATTTTTAACTATGTTTGTGCAGCTTAAATTGCTCCGAGAAAATATCCACACACAATGAGGGACTCTGACTTCAAATTCACAGTTATAAACCTCAAGTTGATCCTTAATTCTGAAATACAGTCATTATTCTTCCTTTTTTCTTAATGTTAGTTTTCTCAACCCCCCATTTCCCACCTGCAGGAAGATACTGGATTTACACTGTCACCTGAAACAACCCCCTACTAAAAACAAATAAACACAACCAAAACAACAACAACAACAACAAAAGGTAAAATATATGGTTTACAAAACACTGTAAATCAGGTTAGGAAAGGAAAGTGATCCCTGACAGACAGGAAACAAATGTGGTTGAGACCTGTGGTTTCCCCATATTACTATCTTTAGAGAAGTTGTGGGCTGTGGCACAGGGAAAAGAAACCTAGATAGAGTCTGGAAGACTCCTTGAGTTAGGAAAATTGAGATGAGAGTCTGGGGAGAACAAGATAAGTAGAGCTTGAAGGACATAGTACTGTACAAGAGAGAAATGCAGAGATCTGCACAGCCTTCTACTTGAGTATTTAGCAGAGTTCTGACTGGGACATAAGTATGAGAAAACAACCCAGAGCTGGAAAGAACCATTTGAAAGTATTAAAGGGTATACTGATTGTTACCTATATAGGAATTGTGCTTTTGCTATTGGCAAGATTGGAAAAACCCATAATTCATGAGACATGAGACAGAAAAGTACAGAAAGGAATCATGATTCATTAATAGAAAATATTTATCCTGAATGACTGCTCTGGTCTCATCCAACAATCATTAAAAAGATTAAACTGTTTCCAAGTAACTTAACTGCATCACAGAACAAAACTCAAGAAGGCAACACCACAATGCTTAGTATTCAATCAAAACTACGAGGCATGTAAAGCAGCAGGAAAATAACTATTATAAAGACAAAAATCAATCAATCATAACTGACTCAAAACTAAACAGATATTAGGAATAACAGACATAAGTATATTAAAACAGTCATTATTATTGAAGTTCACATGTTCAAAGAGTTAAATGAGATATCTAAGCATAGACTCAAATCAAATTTCTAAAGATGAAATACATATTGTCTGAGATGAAAAATGAGTTTAATGGGATGAAAAGATTAGTGAATTTAAACATACAGCCATAGAACCTATCTAAAATGAAACACACAAAGAAAAATAATTAAAACAAGTGGAAAGTGCATCATTGAGCTATTGAATAACTTCAAGTGGCTGAATATATGTGTAATTTGAGTCCATGATGCATATGAGAGAAAGAGGAGGTGACAAAAAAAATTTGAAAAAATGACTAGAAATTTTCCAAATTGATGAAAATAATATAATGGTTTCTTAAAGAGTCAAACATACTTTAACATATGATCCAGTGTTTCATTCCTAGTTATTTACTCAAGAAAAGAGAAAGTTATTTACTTGTACTAGTCAACAATTGGAAATAATGGAAAAGTCTAGCAATTGAGGAAATTGTTACTTATCCGTACAGTGGAATAAACAAGTAATGAACTATGAATACATACCACAACATGGTCGAATCTCAAAATATTATGCTGAGTGAAATAATCCACACTATATAGAGAATATGCTATACAATCCCATTTATATAAACTATAGAAAATAGGCACAAGAAGCTATTTAGGAGTATAGAAAATATTCACTATCTTGATAATTGTTATGGTTTCATGGATATGTATGTCAAACTTGTTAAACTGTACACTTTAAGTGTATGCATTTCATTTAATGTCAGTTATACCTTTAGAAAACTATTTTAAAAAAATTTCCACTAGCAGGTCCACTTTCCTCATATGGCATGAGTAACAGTGAATCACATGAGCTTCTGCTTTCTAAATTGAGAGAGAAAAAAGACAGAGATGGGGAGCTAGAGAGATAGAGAGAATAAAGGACATCAGAATTTTTTCATTTTTTTCAGAATGCTAATTATATTGAAGAAAGCATTTATTGATTTAGCATTAAATCTTCCACAGGTATACTGGCATTTTTATAATCAGAAGTTCTATGTGCACAGAATAAAAGGACTAAAAGTTATTGTTTTACACTATTATATAAAACTCAGCATGGCTTTAGATAGCTACCTTTTTTTACAACGTTAATCCATATTTCCATACCAATCTGAATGCATTAGAATATTTGAAGATGTAGTCATGCACAATTTTTGAGGCACACTTTTCTTTTTTTAAATAATTTTTGTTCCTATTTGCTATACACACATACACACACACACATTTATAATCCATCAAGTCCCTCTTCCATCAATCGCTTGAGTGAAGTAGAAAGGCAACCTAAAATAAACCAGATTTAACCTAAATCTTGAAACTAGAAAGTGACATAATATTCAGAGCAAAGGCTAAAATCTTTTTGAATGTTCTATAATTTTAAATCACTAACTGCTTATTTGGAAAATCTAGACTAGTAGCATGATATATTGCATTTTTTTTTTACTGGAAAATGCATATTAAATGGTGAGTGTCTTACATTTGTTTCACTCACATGATTGAATCAAATATATTCAGTTTTCCTTTAGTTTCTATTTACTTCTTTATTTTCTGTTTAGCAAAGGGCACATTATGCAGAACAACCGCTATGTATCAGGCCTCTTTCAGTACAAGAAAATTTCAGAATTTAGCATGGCTGATGGAGATCCTACAGCTTAATGAGGAGCAGTTTTTGCCCTGATTTCCAGGCACCTTTTCTGGTTCCTACAGAGATCCTCACAATTCTCTAGTCATCAGTGGTACACTGTGAGGGACCTATTTGTCTATTAAATAAACCTATGCCAGAAACTGTCTTTGCTCCAAGTGTCTTTTTTTCAAGAAGTTTACATTTTAGTATAGGAGACAAAGTAAACCAGTAATTACAATCAGTGTAATTCAAGTAAACCTAGGGAACTAAAGGAGTTAAGAATTGAGAGTATCAGATGTGACTGAAATTGTGTTAATGTAGTCGTAGAAATTTCTCCCATTGGGGATGATGCTTGAGTGAAATTTTCAAATACAAATAAGAATTATTTAGCTGTAAGATGAGGAAGTAAGCTATCCCAAATAAAAGAGACTGCATGTGAGAATATACTGAAATAAGAAATAGCATGTTAATTGTTGTTTTTCAGCCATTATTACACCTTAATAGTTTAAGCATCACAAGGAAAATTGATAAGTTCCTAGAAAGTAAACTCAAACACTTGAAAAGAATAACACTATGGCAACAGGGAAAAAAGAGATTGGCTAGAAAATCACCTGGAAACATGCTGAGTGCAATGCTGTACCATATTTGCTTGGCCATCTGGCAGTACTTTGAAAATATGATGCCAGAACAAGACAAAAATTTGGCAAGAAGTATAAACTATGACATTCAAAAACTACTGTATATGCTTCTTAGAAGCAACAGACAAATTCAAATGAATGGGCCAGGGTTACCACTTTACAGAATGAATTGCTCATTCAATCCCATTTATTTATGCTTTTTTTGTCTCACTTATGAAGGTAATTTTTTTTTTTTATTTTAGAAATGTGTAAACTATAGATTTAGTTAATGTCATTTTCTTCTTATCTACAAATCATTTTGTTTCTTTAAGGAGACAGTTAATGGGTGTGTGCTTGTTTCCCATATGTCAATTTTTATATTTCAAATTGTGGAATGCATCATTCTTTCCAAGAAAAGGACATGGAGGATTATCATTAAATATTTTGTATAAGTGACTAGATATTTATCTGCCACGTAAGTGTAAGGAATTTATAACAAATTTGTCCCTGACTCTTTTCCTCTCTATATCTACAGTCTTGCAACATTAAGTGAGCCCTATATATTCTCATCAAAAAATAGGTCCTTTTTTCCTTATTCTTAGATATTGTGGAGTGGCTATGTGCCTCGCTTTAACAACAACAACAACAACAACAACAACAACAACAACAACAACAACAACAATAAAAGAGAGAGAGAGAGAGAGAGAGAGAGAGAGAGAACACAGACATCATATGCTAGTTCTGAATCCAGGCCTCAAGAGGCCGTTTGTGTGGAAACTCCCTCTCTTAAGATTTCTGTGAGAACAAGCCCAGCAAACCTGTTGGAGGATGAGATATCATGTGTCAGAGCTAACTCATCCTACCTGAAGCCAGTAGACATCAGCCAGCCCTTACTTTACCTATTAGGTCACTGCAGAAGTGTGAACTAGAGCAAGAACAATTAGGCAAACCTGCCCCAAACTGATTTACAGAGATAAATATGTATCGTTTTATGCTATTAAATTGAGATATGGTGTGTTTCACAGCTTTATAAAGGCAGCGAAGATTGGATACAATATATTTTATTGCTGTCTATGAACATTATTACTGCAATATGATTTTGTACTTTAGCTCTCTTTATCTTTGTTAAAGTATATTTGCCTACTTTTATAGTAGGTTGCCTAAATTTACATAATTGCAAGATAGAGAGTAGAGTTAACTGAATTTAATTGCAAGTGTATTGAAATGTTTACTAAAAAATAGAATGGCTTTAAGTAACACATTTATTTGCTTTTTAAATTTAAATATAATATCCTTTCTTAATTTAAAGGAACTATATAAAAGCATAAATGTGACCACCCTACAGAGCCAGGATATATCTCCAATTGTATCTGGTTTGTATGTCAAGACTGATGATGCCACATACATATCGAAAGAGTATGATAAGACTCATTAATCACATAATGGGGCTTTCTAGGGAGAGCAGGGCAGCTCCCAAACAGATATAAAATTGTCTTGAGAGCACAAGGAAAGGAGATTGGCTGGGTATTTTTAAAGATGATTAGGGATGGGGCTGGATGACAGATCCTATGCATAGTTTATACTTCCCTCTAGTGCCAAAGAGAGAAACACCCAAGTTTTCTTATCAGCTCGTCCATAGCTGAGGCAGAGGGTAAGAGTGGAGTCAAAAGTGTAAAAGTAGTTAGCAGTCAAATATCAATGAAGAATTTGTATTTCTTAGAATTTACTCCTAATATTTGCCTGATGACTGAAACATGTTATGTTGCATTTAGCTGAATTTGAGCTTATTCAAGTAAACTATTATGAGACTTGCAACCTGAGGTCATTAAAAGAGGTCAAAGTTCTATTGAACATCTTGCTCAAGAGCCTAATGTCACTGTTGGAGCAGAATAGTTAGGTGTCACCCCAACAACAGGGAGGAGGGAGAGGGATAACGACAGCGCAGAAGTGTAGTTAGCATTTTCCCCTCTATTCTTCTTCAAGTGACACAATGAAGAGTCACAGGTCATTGAGATTTAGAAAAGATTCGTTAAAAGTATATTTTAGAGAGACAAAGGATACCCCAAGGAGGCACATGGAGAAAGACAAAGTATGCCCTAGCACTGTAACCAACACAAAAGGCCACAAAAAAGAAGACTCAGAAGGGCAAAAGGGGCCCAGAAGTGGGAATGTCTGTATTATATTTGGGCCATGATGGGTGGTTCCAAAGGCATTCCTAGGTGATTGGCAAGTAAGGTTGTTTTGATTGACATGAGGCTGCTGCTATATTACTCTTTGCCTAGTGCACCTGTGTTTAACCAGAATTCAACTTGTTACAATTAGATTCATGAACTTCCAGGCATAAACATGGTATTATAATGAAGTTTAAATTGTAGGCAAATTAGGATAGTACTTTCTGTACTGGTGTCTATAGCCAATTAGGCCAGCTAAGACTGTGACCATACTGTCCTTTGTCTCAGGGGATGCAGGCGGAAATCTTTAATTGCCAATAGGGTGTTCTTTGGACAGTCTCCAGGTTGGGTACCTATTCCTTTGTTCCCTCTGTCACTCATATCTGACTAGCTACCTAATACTGAAAAAGCTGTAATGGTTGGAGCGATTGGAGTTCCAGTAACACACTTCTGGGTCCTTTTCACTGATGAAGAAATGAATTTGAACTCAGTGAATATGAAAATATTCATTTATTCGAAGTACATTATGAGTTAGAAGACAGGTCAAGTCTAAAACTGGCTAACCACGTGGAAACAAGTTTATGTATCCCTAGTTATACTAGCATTGTGTATTCTGAGAATGGAAAAGAGTGCCTAATTCACTATTGGTAATGACAGGGAACTCTAAAAAGGATAGATAAGGAGTGTTTTGATGAGGCCTTGTAATGTGGCTTGTATCATAAGTGTAGAGAAATGTATGACCTTTATTTAAATATCTATGATGTAAAGATTCTTAGAGTTCTTTATTTCAGTAGGGCAACCTTAGTAAGGACTTCTTACTATTGGCTGACTAGAGAGACAGACTAAAGGAAAAGGTGGTGTTTAAAAGCTGTCAGTAGTTAAACATCAAAAGTGAAGTCAGTTTATTACAATAGAGAAAATTAATAAAATTTCATTTGTGAAAGATCATATTCATGAAAAAAATTACAAAAGAAGAATGCAGGTTTGTTGAAATAATAAACACATATAAAAGTTAGAGAAATAAGATAAAAACATAAAGGACATACAGAACAAAAGAGAGATTGACAGTTACTGGAAAGAAAGGAAAGGAAGGATTTATAGCTGATTGCTTTCTTCCTTGACACTCCAGTTGTAAATCTTAATACCATAGAGCAGTGTAGAACCATAACTTATACACTCAGTGGGGCAGAGAACAGAGTTCAGATATGTAAGAACAGTTGATAATTAAAACAGAAAGCCCTAGATGTTAGAGTACCATAGAACAAGTAAAAGAATAAGACTCAAAATTTGTGCATATACCTTCCAAATACTTCATTTGATCCCATATAAATGCCTAGGAAATATAAAAGCCCAGGAGAGACCTCAGGTTGTTTTTTTCCCTCCACAAAAAGCAGACAGCAACCAGATAGTAATCTACTCTTAAAAGAAAGAACCACACTCTATAAGTTTCACAAGTTTACTGCCTTGCTGACAGTGCCTTTGTGAACCTATAGAGCATAATTGCCCTGACTTCTCAGAGGACAAAGCACACAGATGGCAGAGAAGCTGGAAATTTGGATGAGGAACCCCAGAAGTAAGACAATCAGAAATTTGGATGAGGAACCCCAGAAGTAAGACAAATTTCCAGAGAAGCTGGAAATTACTTCCCCAGAAGTAAGACAAATCAGAAGCTGGAAATTTGGATGAGGAACCCCAGAAGTAAGACAATCAGAAATAAATGAAGCCAACATTTTAAATATAAACTCTGCTCAAATTATCTGTGTAGACATAAAGAAGACCTTTGGGAACCAGGCTAAAAAAAAAAAAAAAAAAAAAAAGAAAGAAAGAAAGAAAGCAAAAAGCAAAAAGCAAAAAGCAGCAGCTAGAATCTGAAAGAATTGAGAAGAGATCACATTATAGGTGAAATAGAGTTTTCATTTTGAGTCTAGGCACGTCAGCTGTCTAGTAAAACAAAACCCAACAATTTTTATAAGAATATAAGAGAATTCAAAGTTGGTTCAAAGTGTTATCTGTAATGTCCAGCTTTTATCCAAAAATTAATAAAAAGCAAAGTAAAAAGGAAATATGACCAACAGGGGGTAGGAAAAGCAGTTTATAGAAATGAATTCTGAGAATGTTGTTATTGTGAATTTAGCAGAGATTTGAAATCAGCTATTGTAAATATGTGAAAATAATTAAGGAAAAGTAGGATATCAATGAGGGAAAAGAAAAATGAGAACAAAAAAGTAGAAAGTTATAAAAATGGGAACAAAAAAATGAAAAGATGAAAAGCACAAGTGAAAGGAATATTCACTAGATAGACAACAGAGTAGGAATGGCAAATACAAAGAATGAGTGAATTTGATAACAAATCTATAGAAATTATCCACTCAAACAACAGAAAGCCAAAAATATTTTTATAAAAACAAACAACTGAGTCTCAGAAACATATCAAGTGGTTCAATATAGGTGGTCCAGAAAGAAGAGGACAGAGAAATGAGTAGACAAAATATTTGACAAAATAATGGTCAAAATTTCACCAATTTAGTAAAAGACCTTTAATTTTAGACCTAGCAACTCAATGAACCCCAAGTTGTATAAATTAAAAAAAAAAAGTGCTTAGGGACTTCATAGTCAAGTTGCTAAAAGCTCAAGTAGGATAGAAAAACCTTGCCTGCAGCCAGAAAAAAAAAGTGATTCATTACATAGAGTGATAAATGGGATTGAAAGCAAACTTCTCACTTAGAGACAATGGCACCACAAGATGTTTAAATGGCATATGTGAAGGGCTGAAATTAAAACAAAATAATACAAAACAAAAAACTTCAGTCGTCTATAGTTGTAGGAATTATTTTGACCCGTTTCATTACTACCCATTAAACTAAGCTACTTCGCAGACACAATAAGCCTTTTATTTTATAAAAACAAAGCAAACTTCTTTTCTGGAAAAAAAAATGCACACTCACCATTTGAGAAATGTAGACAATTTGTCCTTAATACTACAAATTAAAGACAAATGTCCTTAATACTGTAAAGAAATTTCTAAAAGTAAAAAATATGCTTTCATTAGCACAGCTCTTCTACTGAAATCTATTTAATTTCTTTACTATTTTGTTATATCAATATATCAACATTTTTGATAAATCTTTAGTAAAATAACTTTAGTTTTGCCACTATATTAAATCTTAATTGTAAAAAATTGAATCGAGATCACCAATTTCGAGTTTGTGTTATAATTATTGTCGTGCTTAGCAGGTTACAGCTTAGAAAAGACCGTGGAAAACTAAACCTCATCTCTGCATCCTCATGTCATATAAAAACTTTACTTGAATGAAGATAGTTTTATATTGTTCACAGAAAACAAATAATCTGCTTGAGTTTTTTTTCTATTTATAAGATAAAGTCTAAAATAGTGAATTAAAGAACATTTTCATCTGCCATGGCTTTTAGCCTGAGCTGAAAAAATTCAATTTTGCTCCTGAAAAAAAAAAAAAAATTATAGCATACATTTTAAGTGACACTTTCTATTAAAATTTTTATCTCCTTGAAAGCATCAGTGTGCATTTATTCTTAAGAAATGACAACTGACAAGGACTCTATACATATTAACTTTAGCCCCCCTACCCTTTTTTTTTTATGGGATGATAGACTTCTAAAGAATCAAATAAAAATAATAATCTGCTTCTTGACATAAGATGAAATAATAGGACCTTGAAGTTTTAAGAATGTTAAATGGATCAAAGAGAAATTATCTGGTTTAAAGTCACAAGACAAAGGAATACAATAAATTGCTGTTATATTTGGAAAATTTATTCACAAGTAAGAATTACATGATATAACAGTTAAAGAAGCTATATAGTCTAATCTACTTTGAAAATGATAAAACTATGCTCAAATGACAGTCATAACTTATTGTAATGGTCTTCTAATTCTTAGACAAAAAATATGTGTATATATAATATAAACTAAAATGTAAATTAAAAAAGGAAAAGTCATAATTGTGGCATTAGTCTGATAAATATCATAGTATATGATAATCATTTAAATAATTAAATCATATATGATTATATGTGGAAAACGATAAATGTTACCCTTTTTTTTGGTGAAGGTACAGATCCTTCTGTCTGTTGATTAAAATTTAAGAAGAGTCTTAAAATTTACCTAGACTGTCATGTAATAAAAGTCTTCTGAGTTTTTAAAGTCACAAACTGTCTCAATTTTACAACTAAAAGAGTCAAGTCCAAAATTAGTTGATGTTCAGGGTAAGATTTATTTTGCCTTTCCCTCATGCTGACTGTCTTCTCATCTCCCAATTCTGATCCCCACTAGCTAGCTCTAAGAGTGCAAGATTAAAGGAGAGGTTTCTGTGAGGTAGGTAGAGGTAGTGAGATGAAACTCTTCTGGTCTGACGTTGTGGCTTCAGGCTGGTCATCAAGATGGTGAAAATCCATGAGGCTTTAGAGGTGCTTGTAAGTTGCCAACTGCAACTCTTAGTTTTGATTCCTGTAAATGGGCAATTTGCTTTTTGCTTCAGCTTATCTCTCAAGATTCCTCCTTGGCTGCTTTTTGTCCTCTTTCTACTTAATGCAGACATTTGTGGTAGAAATCTCCTTACCTTCTGGCAGTCACTTTCTTGAGCAGTATGTTTAACAACTCCTTTTTTTTTTTTTTTTTTTCTGCTTGGCCCACTTCTGGCTCTGAGAAAATTCATAAACATCCTTTGCCATGATTATCCTTAAAAGTACCATCCTCTCATGGCACAACCACTTCTATTTGCCACGTTTGCAACTTTGGAGGAAAGTTAAGCAACGGCCAATGCATTGATATTTTCATCTCTCTAAATGACTCATAAAAAAGTCTCCTAAGAATGAGGAAGGACGTGGAATTTGTCTTTCTTCTATCCCCTTGGGGCTCTGTGAAGAGAAGAAGAAAGGGCTATGACCTTCTCAGAACTTTTCAACTCTCTTTAAAGAAATGTCTACATACATCTTCTTTCTCTCTACTCTGATTTCTTTTTAAATTTGTGATATAGCTGAGAGATTCAAGAGACATGGAACTGATTTCTGGAAATGTCCTTTGTAAAATATTTTGAATTTCATATGCATTTTATAGTTCTATCTTGATGGAAATTGAAATTTTTACATCACTTAGCAATATTAAAATGCTGAAGTGATCTTTCAATGCATTCATTGTCTTACAATTTTAGTTTTTTATTTGTCCAGTTACTAAAAGTGGATATCACAGGACAATTATTTCAAAGATTTTAAAGATCTCAATACACATTTGTAGAATTACTTTTTACCAACATTACATAAACTTTCATTTCTACCGTCTGTGTATAAGTACTCATAGACAAAATATAGCATTTTATTATAATTAAATCTCTTTATTCGCCAATAATATATAATTTGTAGAATAATTTTTTTAACATTCACACACATATGTAGGTACATACACATATGTGGGTATGTGCATGTACACATATGTATGTATATACATACTAGAATTCAATTAGATAAAATTCTATTTTAAATTGTTGTTATAAGATTTATTAGCACATTGTCCCTGAAAAAGTTCACATTTGATGTTATCACAACTTTCTCTACCTAGTGAAGCTGACCCTTCATTACAGAACTTAACAGAATTTATTTATTTATTATTTATTTATTTATTTATTTTAAATTTTTTTTTTAGGACTTAATGAAATTTAAACAGTGAAGAATTAAAAAATTCTAAGTATATTACAGACCCAGAAAATGTCATTCAGTGGTTCAAGAAATTCTCTGAAATTTTATGACAAGTTGGAACTTTAAGAGAACATTTACCAAAGGTGTTTTCATTTAATCCTTATAAACTCTAGGATGAGAATGTTTATTCATATTTTATAAAATCTAAACAAGTTCAGGAAGTGATGCTGACTTAATTTAAACACAGACTCTTTTCCAGCTTAATCATCAACATTTATAGCAAACATTTTTAAGACATTTCATAGTAATTCTTAGAGATATCTCCCTCTTCAACAAGATTTCAATGTTGTAAAGTTAAAGTTTTCTACTTAACCTCCTTGGAGAAGATTCATTTTAGTTCCAGCATAAAAATATGGTCTCTCTCTCCACAGGGGAGGATAGGTAGTTCACTAAACTAGCGTTTCCTAATTCAGAGTTTCTCTCCTGTAATGCAGCATGCTGCATGTGCCTTTATGTAGTCACCTTGTGGAGTTTTGAGGCTCAGGGAACATACTTGATTTGTTGATCTGACTGCTGCTTTTGCTGTAGTAATAAATTCTTTATTATCCAAAGTTCTTGTGTTTTCTGTCAATAACACACACACACATACACACACACACGTGTGTGTACGCATGTACATGTGTATCTAAGTGTATTCGTAATTCTCGTTAATTGGGTAACTATAATTATTTCAAATATAAAGGATTCTTTGCACAGGTTTATTAGCAGAATAAATACAGCTGTTGACACAACCTAAAGATAGGTCAACAGAAATGACCTAAACTGGAATACATCCTAAACCAGTGTAATAAAGCAAAAACTAAACAAAACAAAACATAAACCAAAAGCAGTCATACAAACTGAAAAGAAACAGGCAAAAAAGTGTGTGTATTTGTTGAAAGTATACCTGACTACATTGAAAATTCCAAATATTATATAAAAAAGTTACTAGAACTAATAATTTTGTTTATCATGTAAGCAGGAGACAAGTTCCATACACCAAAAACTACTGTATTTCTACATACTAGCAATGAGAAAATAGGATTTGAAATAAAATTATACATATAACATTATAATAGTTCCAAGTACCCTGAAATACTTTAGTATAATTCTAACCAAATACAGGTAAGATTTGTATGCAGAACACTACAAAATATTGATGAAAATGATCAAAGAAGATATAAACAGAGAGGTACACTGTGATCATAAAAGAGAAGACTTCAAATCATAAAGCTGTCAATTTTCTCCAAATTGATGTATAAATTTTACGTTATTCCAATTGAAAACAAATTTAAAAAAATGTTTGTGGAATCATCAACGGCCTTATTTCAACACTTAATATTAAAGTAAAATAATTAAGACAGTATGAGATTGGCAAAATTATATGGCTAAATTATAGATACATACATAAGTGAAACAGAATAAGGGAGTCTAGAAATTTCCCCATATATATATGGCTAATTTATTTTTGACAAAGTTGAAAAAGAATTTCAATGGGAAAGAAAGTTGTTTTGAATCAGTTATGCTGCAATAACTGGATGTTCCTATGTTAAAAAATGTTCCTTGACCCATACTTTACATCATACATAAATATCAATTATTTGTATCTATTTATGTTTGTGTGTGTGCATTTTCTTCCTAAGCATTCAATTACTATATTAATTGTAAAGTGATATTTTGTATCAGATAAGTTTATGAGTTTTAGAATTAGACCAAACAGGGTTTAAATGAAAATCTTCACTTGACTATGTGTACCTTGACAAATATAATTAATTTCCTAGAGGTCATTTTTGTTCTTTGTAAAGTTTTATACTTGTACTTATTTAATAGGGCAATGGAGATAATAAAATGAGGTTATTCATATGAATGATAATTAAAAAAAACATTTACTTGTAATTACTTAATGTTGAGCATCAGCCTAAAAGCTTTAGGAATATTGACTTCTTTGCTCTTCACACCAAATATATGATGAGTTACTTTTAATCCACATTTTATGTATGAAAAAAAGGAGGCATATAGAAGTTAAGCAACATGCTTAAAGTTAGAAACCCATTAAGTTTTAGAGCCAGAATTTTCATGCCAACTGGCAGAGACCCTATAGAATTATTCACTCTGCTCTAGGGTTAACACAGTGATGCATTTTAATAGGATGGATTTATGAATTCATATATATGCATATATATCTTTTCATGAACACATTACATAGAACATACATGATCTATTTCTTGGTAAGTCAGTGTTATTGGTTCAATTATTGCACTGTAGTTTACAAACTAATGCATAGTGTTTATTTTTCCATCTATTGATTATACTATGATTCTCATTACTTTGAGTTTTGTGCTAGAAAGCATTTTCTTTCTTTTTTCTTTTAGTCAGGGAGTTTATTAAGACATAACACAAAGTGACAGCTACCAGCCAGAATTTTATTGAGAAAATTGAGAAAACAATCTAAGAATTTATCACCCATTAATGAAGTTAGGGACAATTAAGACTAATTAAAAGTTAGTCTAGGGGTTACCAGAGGGAAAGGAAGAAGAGGGGAGGTAAAAGAGTAAAGAGGTTCAACTATAAGGTGACAGAAATAAACATAATTTTGTGTGGTGAACACATAATGCAATATAAGGATGATGAATTATTGAACTGTACACTTGAAAACTATATTATTTTATTAACCATTGTCACCCCAATAATTTAATAAAAAATAATTAAAAGTATGAATCAACTTAGTGTGATAACTAGCTTTACTGATTTTAGTGTGTCTACTTAATAAAGAAACATTAATAACTAAGGATCGATTTTACTTATATACCAGGTTCTGAATGCATATGAAGGAGTACTCATCCAAGACTTCTATTGTTGAACCGCATAGTTGTATACCCAACAGAAATCCAAGTAAGAAGCTCACAACTGCTCCTGAGAAGATGTCCTAATAAAAAACTGAAATGAAAATCATTTTTGTATAGTCTCTCCACTATGGATCAGAAAAGGATTAGTAGCTTGTTGGTTATCCATTCACTTCCCTTTACTAAGAGATAGCTTGGTGCAGAGAGAGGTGATTTAATCAAATCTCCTTGCAAACATACTAACGGGAGGCCTTAGACCACCAAAGAGACTAAAGATATGTTTTAGTGGGAGTATCTTTATATATGGAATACTTTAGCACAAGGAAACTAGTCTGTTGAGAATTATTTATGATGAAGAAATATGGAATTTATCAATTTATGGGACATGACTCTATAAGAAATATCACGTATCCTGTCACTAATGGAGTATATAAAGAAGTTTTGTGACCAAATAGCTCCCATATGTGCAAGTGATGGCTGCATACATCTTCTAAAGCCATAAAATCTCAACCAGAGTCTATTCTAATATGGCAAGAAAGGACCTAGTAAGCTGCAGGTTAAGTGGTCCCAGATGCTTCCTCATTCTCCTATGCTGTTCAGTTATGTGTGCACTTGAAATTATTAAAAACTTAATACAAAATAAGATCTCCGATTTTTGTGTTTGATTTGACAATCTAATCATCTGTGTTATCTCACATTGTTGCTGAGAGAATTATATTTCAGAGCCTTGAATCGTAATGACTAAGACAAAGGAGATAAAAACTATTAATGAGAATCTGATGTCCTTTATTTTATCTCAATCATGTCCATGTAAATCTGCACAATTTGTATAGCTGCTCACGTAATTAATCTTTCTGTTTAATTATTAGCCTCTGGGAATACACTTTAAAATTATATAATCCAGGATAATTTCTTTGATCTTGTTCTGTTTAAATCTTTTAGCAAAGATATGTTTTGGAAGGTCACTTGGGTCTAAGAAGTCAAACCTGTAAGTAGAAAACGAGGCAGGCAGCAATCTGTAACAAATTATATAGCGATATTAGTTCATAAAAAACTCACTGAATAGTATGCATAATGTAAATGTTACATTGTGACGGCCAAAAATGTAAGTTGATATTATGGGATATTAAAATAAGAATGATGCTCTCACTTTATAATATTCAGATCACAATGGGATATCATGGTGAGTTCTGTGTATATCTCTTTGAGAGCAATATGGATATCCATCAGTCTGAGACAATCTTGCTTTAAATACATTTAATACAATAATTAATAGTGACCTTTTAATTCTCAGAAGTGCTCAGCTTTAGATGATGACATAGGATCACTTTAGACAGACATTATGGAGTATGTTTAAGATAAAGCAATTTGCATTGTAAAGGGCTAGATGTGTCTAGATATTAAAAGACTTATCACAGTTTTATATGAGTACGTGAAAAAATTTTAATAAATCATTTTGTAACAACTGAAGCTGGCCACAATTGGAAACGTTTCCTTGATAGACTGAGTTTTCCCTATTGTAAGCTACGTGGCCTCCCCGATCACCATGAGTCAAAATGACTTCTAATGACACTTCATGATTTATTCTGAAAAAGAATTGTCCCTGAGAAACTGTTTCTGCCCATTCTGTATTTAGGCCACTATGTAGGACGAGGAAGAAAGAGATGATCCAGAAGAGTGCCACCAACATGGGGCTTGTTATGTAAATGAACAGGGGTGAGATCCTATATAGTTAAGGGAATCAGGGAGATTTTACTAGAGTAGAAGGCTTTCGAGGTAATGCTTGCAACGTAAAAAGTGTATGTTAAGTAGAATTATAGGGTAGATTTCTGTTAGAATAATGACACACGCAAAATCCTGGAGGAAAAAAATCTATGGCAAACTGTTAAGGAACAATGAAGAGTTTGGCTGGCCTCGAGAGACAGACCTGAAATGCAGAAATAGGAAACAGAGTGAAAGTTATTTAATGTTTTTTTTTTTTTAATTTTTTAAAAAAAATTTTAACAAATGAAGAGTAATGTGAGAAGTGAATGAGAAAACAGTTGACAAGTCATTGAAAAATGTTCTCTGTTAGGAGAACTTGAGACCTTACTGATTCCTAGCATCTGAAAAAAGGCTCAAAGTTTTAGCATTAACAAAATCAGAGGAAATGGGGAAGAAGGAGAAAAAGAGAAAGGAGGATGATGCTCTGGGAATATATAGCACACTGGTCAGATGTTTTATTGGACTTCTGTCACGCTCAGATCACAGTCAGAAGATGCTCCCTTATAAAGAATTGATAAACACTAAAGGCTGGGCTTCTGTAAGATGTAAGATCTTAATGGTAGGTGAGAGTCCAGTTACTTCACAACAGTCTTCTACAGAAATGTCCTCTTTTCACAACAGATATGTGAAAAAAAAAAAAAAAGTCCTCTTTACATACCTTTCTTTTAATGGACTAAAAATAGTTAGACACTTTCTTGAGTGAAATTCTCAACCATACTTGGGGGACTATGATGTTTTCTGGCCCAATATCCAAAGGAAGCCTCCCTTCTCCCATCATTTTTTCCATATCATGGTAAAATGTAGGTTGTGTGTGCCATTTAAATATATGTGATACATATATAAGAATCAGTGTGTACTGGGTAAATTATTATTATAAAAATTCTCAATGTAACAGCGACGATTCTGTACCTCAGCATGTTTATGAAAAGTGCCCTTTGGTTTCCTGCCACAGTCTGTTGTTGCCTGAGACTTCACTTCTTCCGCTTGTATTCTTCCTGAAGGTAACACTCAGAAACAACGATTTGGCTCCTTTGGCCACGAGCCAGGCTGACTTGTCCGAGATCTTGTTTCCCAGGAAGTCCCAACGAATAATGTTTTTAGAAGTTGTGCTTCAGTGAATCCTTAAAATGTGACTTATACCCTCTCTACTTACCCACAATAGCTATTGGAGAAAAGTATCTTCATTCTTGGTAGTATGCCAGGATTGAATATTGTGGAATTCCTCTCTTTGAAGAAACTTTAAAACACTCAAAACCATTAATGTAATATCTAAATCTCACTCTAGAATTTAATTTGTCAGTAGAGGCATATTCTCCGATTTATATTTATGTTAGAGTTCATCCTCGAGGAGGTATTTTTTTTTTTAAAGTCCTCTTTTTTTTAAGAATATATTTAAATAAACTTAATAAAAATTAAATCAAAATGAAAAAGCATAATTACGATTATTGAAAAATGAATGTGTTGAAAACATTTATCAATATTTCTGAGTCAACGACAGGAATTTTTTTGTCAGTAAGCCATTAACCTTTGACTGTTTACTTCTCCAGATGGCTTCCTACTTACAAAGAAAATTAGAGAAGTAGTGAGTGGTGGGATGGCCCAGATCTTCAGTTATCTCAGATTTCAGACACAGAGGTCCAAATTGAGAGAAAAGAGTCCAACCGATGACCCAAATATAGAAACATTACAGCAAGTGCCAATACATTGGCCATTAGTATTTGGCTGTCCTGGCCTCACGCAGAACCAGTTCTGGAGCCCGAATCAGAAAACCATTCTGCATCAGGATGGAGTCCTTAGTCTTTTCCTCTGAATATCAGCCACAGTTTTAGGGGTAAGTCAGTTAAAAAAAAAAAAAAAAAAAAAAAAAAAAAAAAAAAAAAAAAAAAAAAAAAAAAAAAAAAAAAAAAAAAAAAAAAAAAAAAAAAAAAAAAAAAAAAAAAAAAAAAAAAAAAAAAAAAAAAAAAAAAAAAAAAAAAAAAAAAAAAAAAAAAAAAGGGCATAACCTCAAAATCGCAATCATTTGAAAAATTTTGCTAACCATCAAGGTTTCAAGGATAAATAGATGGATCTGTTAGTTCTGTACCTGACTAAAAACAAAAATAAGAAACAATACAAAGTAAAAGCTTATGGCTGCCCCCAAAGCTGTGAGTTTTGAAACAAACTTCTAGGAGAGTAGATTTATTAAACAGAGGGTTATAGAAAGGCTTATATGAGTCTGTGAATCTCTTAAACCTCATCTATTTTGGAAAGTAGGTGTATTTGCACATTTTTCTTGAGGAGAATTCCATAGTTTTCATCAGATTCTTAAAGAATCTGTTCCCAGCAACAATAAAGAACATTTTCTCTGTCTCTGTCTCTGTCTGTCTGTCTGTCTCTCCCTCTCCCTCCCTCTCTCCACTCACACTTTTTAAAATAAATACATATATACGAATATGTTTGTGTAAGATATACATAGCTATATGAATATGTACATTTATAAGTACCAATAACTATAATCCATCTACAAAGCATCACCATTTGCCTTTGAGTGTGTTAGAACTTTACACTTTTTCTTGAAGTAAATTTTCAAAATAACCCTGAGCTACAGTTTTTATGTTCAATTTCATAGACATGAAATCGAGATTTAGAAAGTTTAATTAGTTGTTCAATAACACACAGTTAACAAATGCTAAATCTGTCTGTCTTCAAAAGCTATATTTATTTCTTATAAAACAAAATATATAAGATGATATTCTTGGCTAATACATTGGATATAAAATGGTCAGCAAAAAATGTTCACTTGAAACATATATATACCAAATAGTATAATTCGAATTATACAAATCTTTTATTAATTTATATTATTTCATATTTAAACACATAAAATTATAAGAAAAGTATAGCATATTTATATTCTAATTTATTTTTATTTTATAACCATTGTTTTTTGATCACTTATCATGAGTTAGGTAGTGGGTTAAGCACTTTGTATACATATATTCATTTGACTGCAACTACAAATCTATGAAAGGTCTTGTTTCTTCTATAGACAAATCAAGTCTTAGAGAATTTAATTTATGTATTTCATAATGGTAATATTATTTCCATTTTACAGATAAGAAAATCAAGCATAAAATTAGTCACATGCCCAAGGACACAGAGTTATTAAGTAATAAAACTGGGATGGAAACCCATGTCTATCTAATTGCATAATATGGAAATGGACAATTAATATGTAAGGAGTATGAACTAATGGATTAATTCACAGGCTTTGGAGCCAGAATATCAGGTTTAGATTCTAATTATTTCACTTATTAGCTGAGTGAGCTTGTGCAAGTTAATTAACATTTCTTCTTCAATTTCATCATCTTTAAAATGAGAATATTGAAAATACCTATCTTATAGGGTTATTGTGATAAACTTTACATGTTAATTCATGTAAATTATTTAGAGAATGCTTAGCATAATAAGTACTCAATGGATTAACCTTTTAACATTTTATCATCATTGCCATGATTATTATATTATATTATTATCATTATATTACTTTATCTCGTTTTCTGTTTGAATTGCGGTAAAACAAACTAATAAGTTGAAAAATATCACCTAAACAGCTCATTGTTATAAAGTATAATGGGGTATTTTAGTTTAGACTGCTATGACAAAATATCATACACTGGTTGATTTATCAACAACAGAAATTTGTTTTTCACATTTTTGGAGACTGGAAGTCTGAGGTCATGGTGCCAGCATGGTTGGGTTCTGCTGAGGGCTCTTTTCCTGGTTGCAGACTCCCAATTTCCCCTTGTATCTTCAAATGGTGAAAAGAGAGCTAGCCTAGTTCTCTGACATTTCCTTATGAGGAAAAGATCCACCTCTAAATGCCATCATATTGAAATTAGGGTTTCAGTATATGAATTTTGGGGAAAGAAGAGCACATTAAGTCCATTGCTGGGGAGCATTAATCTGGACATTTTCCAGACTCTGAGCTTTGAGCTGGGGTAGGGGGTCAGCTGGAACTTGGGCTATTTAAAGTTTGCTCTGATATAAATAGGTAGCCATTTGAGGAGAGGATTGATATTACAGCTGTAAGGAAAAAGAAACAGTTTTTGTTTGTTTGTTTGTTTGTTTCCAAACAAACTCAGAAAATTCAAGACAAAGGGAATAGAAGGAAGTATTACATTAAAAAAATTTTTTTGAGCATTCCTAAGGTAAGATCCTGATATAATCAACATGGATAGAAAAATACAGAGTCAGAATAATTTTTTTTTTTTTTTTTACATTTTCCTCAACCATGTCCCACTGTGGAGTATTCTAAAGGAAAGTGAATGCTTGCCTTGATAGAGTAGAGGCAGTGAGATAAGAGAGCAAGAAATAAATAAATGGAAATAGCTTGTATCCCAGAGACCAGGTTAAGATCCTCTCCCTGTGCCACAAAAAGAGTTTCTGATGATAGTATCTGAAAGAAGGCTCAATCTGAGGGGCTTTGTTATGAGGACATGCATGTCCTTGGCTTTGGAAGACTAGCAATCATTAAAGCTGAATCCAGGGTTCAATATGATTCCTTGGTCTTCTAGAAACAATGGCTGAAACATCTGGTGAATGGGTCAAAAACAATCTTACCTAAACTTACAGACCCAGCATCCAGTGTGGGAAACCAAGTCCTGGGACTTGCAGGGGGCTTAGGTGTTGACTGAGGGAGAGATGCCATATTTCCAAAACAGTGTCATGGTGATAATGAGGAGACCCTGTCTACCAGAGGCCAAATGGAGACAAGTTTATCTAAGTGGACAAGAAAGTGGGAACTTGCAGTTGCTTTAGTTGCTATCAGCAGGACTAGGATGTCAGATAATCAAAGGTTGACCTGTAAGACTGTGACCCTGAGGACTGTAGACATCAGTGGATACCAGTGAAATTAACTATGGGTCAGGCACCTCTTTCTAGTACATGGTGCCTTACAACTAAATCTATTATTGGGAAAAGAAGAGAATGGACAGAACCTATACACAACAGAATTAAACCCTGAACTCACAGAGAAATTGTGAACTTGTCATAATGTCCTTTGTCATGGTAGATATTCTATCTTTATTGAGCTTGAGAGATAAATAAGATTTAGTTATAGAAAATTTAAATGAATTGGATAGTTGTAAACCTTGGTCTGTGGCTAGAAATTTGTTTACTTAGAGTACAGTGATTAACAAATGATGTTGCCACCATCCTCATTCCCACGACTCAGTTGATGGGAATGGTCACCCCTGAAAGGAAACACACTCCACCTGATCCCTGAATGCCCAAAGCTGCTCAGTTAATCATTTTGAGCTAATGATATATTCTCACAATATGATTTATTCTTCCTGAGCTCAATCCTTAGAGATATTGTGGGCTATTGTAACTGAAAGCAGTCCAAAATATATTACTATTTGGGGGGCAAGGAAGATATACAATGAACATTTATTAGGTTCATTTTATTTTATAGGTTCTATTATGATCTGTGCTCTTGCTGTGAATGGTAAGTACTCTTGTTTTACAGATGAGGAAATTAAACTCAGAAACATGAGTCCTGCTCAACTATGAAGTAAAGCTAATATTAAACTCAGATTTCTGTAAGTATATTAGACTTTATTTATACAACAGAGTAACCATATAGGCGTCTGGGGACAGATTTTGGTACACTTTCTTCTCGGAGAAAAATCTTTCTTTCTTTCTCTGACCCAGTACAAGAATCATACAGGGAGCAGATTCCTGGGCCCCGACCCAAGCTTACTTAACCATATTATCTGGCAATAAGACCCAAGAATTTGCATTTTATTAATGCCTCAGGTAATTCTTCATGTGTAGTTAAATTTTAAAATTGTGTTTATTATCATAGAACTTATATCTGAAACACAGAATGAGGAATTCAGATTTACCAAGATTTTATGTCTTCCAGAATGAAGATCCTATTTTTTTAAATAATTGTTAAAATAATATTTCTATTAACACAGGATTCACTATCCGAAACTTAAAGTTTGAGGTCAAAACAAAAAAAAAATCACCAAAAAATCTTGAAAGAGGCCACAAAGCATAAAATGTTAGCCTTTACTATAGCTCTTTTTCGATGTTACGGTACTTTGAGATGTATAATATTATTATCATTTAATCATCTTTTAGGACTTTTGTAAGTCTAGTGTGAAATGATTAAAGGTAATTTTTATCAGAGAAAAAATGCACTTTTAGCAAATGTGATATATTCACATAAGAAGTCATTAAACTTTTTTCATTATCTCAGTTGTAAAAATTTGCCCCTGTACTTGACCAATCTATTATTTAAAATTTAAATTAATGATCATCTTTTGACTTTTCTCTATAAAATAGCCTTCTGATTAATAATTAGACTATTATAACTCCTTCTCCAGCATCACTTGTTACTTGCTTCTACTATTAGCAAACTCTATATGAAATTATGTTTATAGCCACTTACTCCCAGTGGATTCTCCTAAACTATGTCTTATAGTAAAACTATTTCTTAAACAGAAGTGGGTAATTAATATATATTCCTAGATTAAGTTAATTCCAATAAACTTGATTATTATGTAAAATTACTTCTGCCTTTATTAAGTTGATGATTGTAACTATTTATATATTAATCAGGAAGTTTAGATATATTGAAGAAATAAGTTATATACAAATGATGCTATTTATTAATATCTCTTTATCAAAATTATATAGCTATAAATCATTACAACACCAGGCAGCAGGTGAGAAATGCTATTACTTTGATTAGAGGAAGAAGAGATCCTCATAAAAAGTATGGATTAGACTTGATAAGTACAAAAGAGGATAAAAATTGTTTTACTGGAAAAAAACTGTGTGACTAAAGCATGGAAGTAAACAGTTACAAATAAGCAATTACGAGTTATTTGTTTATTTTGAACGCAGTGTGAGAAAGAGAAGTAAGAGATGCTACAGGAAATATAGGTTGGAGTCAGATTACAGAATAACTTTCTAAAGAAGTTGGATGTTATTCTGTAGACTGAAGTAATTATTAATTGAGCACCTATGGAGTCTGCTATTGTGATAAGGACATTCCATATATTAAATAATGTACTCAAACATTAGAAGTCTTCTGCCTATTGATCCAGGACCTTTGCAATCATTTCATTCTCTCAGAGTAAACTGAAAAGTAAACATATTTATATTTTTTGAACAAAAAAATATAAATCCTTTTCCTATTGTGAGCCAGCTTCATTTAGACTACCTGGATGAAGATATATTTGTATTTTTAAAAGATTCCACTATGTTGTTAATGTGGTTTATTACCATGAAGTGTAACTCTAACCAGGCTAACGAAGTCTGCCAAGTAGAATGAATTGCCAAAGATAAAAATTTTTAGTGCTAAATTAATGACTTACATGAAAGTCCATTTTGAAAGGCTTTTGATGAAAACTAAAATAAATCATACTTGAATAATGTTGTTTACATTTCTAATTTAAATAGAAATGTTCTTATTCACAAAATGCATACATTTTCATTGCGTTTGTACATATTATTAACATTTCCAAGTTAATGAACATTATAAAAACAGGTTTTTATTCTTTGGAAATCTTGAACAAATATATCAATCCAGGCAGATTTTATCTCTCCAACTATCAGATACCATGATATGAATTCATAATATCTATAGCACTTTAAAAGTGTTCATTAACTTAGGGTTATATAATATTCTTGAGAGTATTAAAGCTATGTTATAAGGACTCATGACATGAGTTAAAGATACAAATGTGTTCTTTGGAAGCCAAGCTGAAGTAGATAAAAATACGTCTCAATTTAAATGAAATCTGTCAAACCAGCTGGCATCTTTGTCAGATGATTACACATTTCACATTTCAAAACATATGGATATAACATATTTCATGGAACACCTCAATTAATAGTAATATTTACATATAACAAAAAAATATTTCCACATTCCTAGGAAAACATGGATTACTGAGCAGCCATGGTAATGATAATCAAGAACCAGTTTGAACATGCCTAATTAACAAATTGAATTCTATACTATGATAACACATAGCCAATGGAAACATTTTTAAAGCAGCTTAATCAATAAGTAACAATACCTCATCTGAGTGAAGACACTTTTGCATGTTTACCAATCAATGAAGGCTCCTAGCTTCTAAATGTGAAACAGTTAAAAATGGGCTCTCTTATGAGGGTCAACCACTCAACAGCAGTCTCCCTGATAAATAAATTAAGTCAACCCACTCATCTGTAAAATTCCACCAATCCTTAGATTCCATGTTTTCACAACATTCAATAGAAAAGCAGCAGGTAACTCTCCACAAAAAATTATTCTTGATCAGCGAGTTCTCCCTAAGTATAGTAAAAATACATTTAAGTTTGTGTTCTTTATTTTAGATATTAAATAATTTCATCCTTTGACAATTCTGGAGATTACACCAAGACCATGTTGAAGATCTTTGCTTGTTAGAATTTTAGGGGACTCCTGAATGAACAGGCATGCGCACTGGGCTTTCTGTGTCCAAATTCCATCTGTCTTTAAGATTTGCTTTTGAAAGATTCAGTTTCAAAAGCACTTTTTGAACTCTGTCTTCTTATCTAGAGTTTTTAGCCCAAGATGTCTTTGTATAATGTCATTATGACTAGGCCTTGGCATAAAGTAATTAGATCTTTCATCATTTATTCTTGACTGCATTGACTAATAAGAATCTAAATGCCCTCCTTTTTTTTTCTGCTATATTTTGCTGCATGTCAAATTATCCAGTTGAAATTCTAGAGTGGTAAATTACTGATTGAGTGACCCCTGGCAAGTCTTTGAATCTCTCTGAGGCTTAGTTTATTTACATGTAATATGAGGATAATAATCTTTACTTCACAAGTGAGTCATGACACATAAGTGGTGAGATAGCACACAAGAAAACATGTAAAATACTACTTCAAATAACTGTTTATAGAGTCAGAATGATAGTCACATTTTACATAGCAACAAATTTTAGCCACATGCACCTCTAATATGCTGCTGTATCCTATTCCTAATCTCCATCTATAAACAAAGTTAAGAAAGATCTTTTATTTTTAGGTTTTAGGTAACATGTTTGCACATAAAAATTGGACACATAGTTTTAATTTCTAATTCTCATTTTCTCTGGATCTTATTTATCTTCCTTTTCCTATTTCCATCCCTTGAGAGACTCCAGACTATACAGAGAATGAGAGCATTAGAAGTTACATAAAGAAAAACAAAAGCCATTTGAAGCAACAGAAATATAGAGCAGGAAAAATGTCTATTGTCTAAAATTGTAGAATGAAGAACAGGTTGAAAATTACATTATCAAAGTTGAAACAGGTCTGCTTCATGTTAGAAAAAATAATATTTACTTAAAAATAACAGGCAAATGAAGAATATATAGTGCTTTTTTTATAGAGCATTTTTTTATTGCTGAATGCTATGATGGCAAAACAGAAGAAAATAAATTAGTGTAATTTAAGCCAAACCGTATTTATCCTAAACTATAACTTAATTACTAACATTTTCTTTAAAACAGTTCTAAATTTTTTTTTTTTTTTTTTTGCCAAGAAGGAACAAAGGAATGAGTTTATAAAAATATTTGTTCACAGTATGGGATTTAAAGATTTAACTCTAGCAGTATCCTTAAGCAAAACTCTCAAATATTATAAAGCAAAATTTCATAAGCTGCAAAGCATTTGCATCATCAAAACATGAGGACTGACATTATAGATTTTCAAAAATTTATATCAGCACTGGAAATGCTGGATTCATGAAAATTTCAGGGGGAAAGAAACACTAAAGAATTTAGTGTTTTTTATTTACCGTATTTTTTTATTTACTGTATTATCCTATTGTAGTATATAATAGCTATGCTAATTCTACATATATTATTACTTTCAAGGCAAAAGTTTCACCAAGTCATTTCTCAAGTAACAAGTAGATGGCATTATATTACTATTCTTAACACATGTTCCTAATGGTAAAATACAAAAAAAAATAATTCTACAAAACATTTTAGTTTCAAAAAATAATTCTACGAAACATCATCTTAGTATCATGAGTAAATAATCTGTTCTTTTTCAACAATCTAGTTATTTGAGTCTTTCTGAATCTAAAATCATTGCCATTCTAATGATGTCCTTGAAATAATTGCTTTGTTAACTGAAATTAAAGAAAACTACTTTAACACAGTAAGTAAAATCTTTAATACAAAATCAAATTCCTTTTATTTTATGACATTTGACTTTATAAAGAATTCTAGTTTATAAAGAAATATTCGACTATACCACAATGTACTCCTCTAACCTCAAGCCTAAGTAAATGAACAAAATAATTAAAATAAGAAAAGCAAATAGTAGTGGGAACTACCTCAAAGTAAAGAAAACTTTCAAACCAAAAACATTATTTAAAAAGTGGTCATAAGAGGAAAAGACAATAAAAGGTTCTAGGAATCCATTTGTAGTTCTTACCCAAACATGCAAGAAAAGAAGCAGAAACCATGCAAGTATCACTTATACACACACATTTCTAGGTGCGCTATATGTAATATCTGCTCAAGACAAATCCTAGGGTATTCCTAAAAATAGTCATTAAAGAAGGGGAAATATACCAGGATTTGACATATATATTAAGACTTTAATTATTCCAGATAATCGCCAAATTTTACTTTGAGTGATGTATCTTGTTGTCTTATGTGTATGTTAGCTTGTGTGTATATTTATATTTTAAATTATTTTATGGAACATGTTTTACTTTGCAAAACCTAGGTATCAAGATTCTTAGTTGATGCATTGATATGCATTATAGTATTAAACACATTCCAACTGTGATGCCATATTTCTGTCTTAGAAATAGTCAATTATAATTTATTTTGCTTGTGATGATTTTTTTATGTAATGATGAGATAAAGTATATTTTAAAATAGTAAATTGTACTAACAGCAAGTAAAATAATACCAGGATATGGTATAATAAAAATGAATGTTTAGATATAAAATTTAACTATAAGGCTATATGACTATATGGCCATAAAGTTATGTAAACTAGGATCCATCTGATATTAGAGTTTAGGCAGATATTTTGAACCCCAATTCCTTGGAAGTCATTTTCTCAAATGGTTATTATCAGTGCTCTACTAACCACAGTTCCTTCCATTATGAAAATAAAAGGTAAATTTTTACTTTTGCTACTTTAGAAAGAAGCCTTTCATACATGGTCCAATTAAAAATTTAAAAAAGTTATAAATAAAATCTCTCTTTCTATAAACTCAATATAATTTTTGAGCAGTTTCTATTAAAAGATTTTTTTTTTACATTTATTCAGGATAGAGAAAAATATTTAGACTTAGGAAAGCTCACGGAGACTTAATTCTTTGTTTTTAAAACAAAAGGCAGAACTGTGATTATCTTACAATTCAATCTTATTTATTCTTTCGATTAATAAGCAAAGATAGGGATATATACCCAAAGAAAATGTGTGCTTTTAAAATATATAAGTATAAATAAAATTATGAATCAAATAGTTAATTATAGCTCTTCCAACAGCAATAAAGATTATCCAGAATGGCAAAGTCTAAGGAAAGGTACCACTTTATCTGAAATGAAGGGATACAAACCAGCGTTTTAAATATATTCTAGTGACACTGTTTCATGAACCTTATATCATAATTTTTCTTCGAGCCTGTTGTTATAGAATTCAGAGAGTAAAATTACTTGAATTTTTCGATCATTTGGATGAGCAATACTATGTATATAATACTTGTCACCTCATTTAGTTTTTAGAGTAGGTCATTGAAAATGATAGATCCTAATTGACCTTTCTGTTTGTAGCGTAATTTTAATTTAAAATATCAAAATAGAATTTGCTGAGCCTAGTAAAATCATTTGCTTTTCCTCTTCAATTCAAACTTAATAGATTGAACAATCTTTGTGGAAAGTCAGAGAGTTGTTAAACTGGTCCAATCATTTTGGATGACAGCCAGCTCATAGGAAACAATGAAGATGGAAAACCAGATGTGATTCTTTTTTCTGCAATGATGGAAACAAGTAGCTCATCTAATGTTCATTTCATTGATAGAGTTTTGTTTCAAAAAGCTGCAATTTATTACCACTTTTCTTATATGAAGGACTTAACAAGTTCTCAATTTAAAGGGAGACAAATGTAGATGAGCATGTTGAAAATGCAAAAGTGAAGGATGTACATTTCTGTATTATATAGATATATGATCTCTTGAAATTCACCCTACTAAAGGAATGCACTAAAGGTCTGGAATCTGTGAAAATAGTGATAAGAAACTCTATGATTGAAGACAACTATTAGATTTTATTACATTTATTACTTTAAATTTATTAGTTTTAATTTTAAACTGGAGTTATCTTAGACATACTCCAGGATAATTTTTTTTTTTTTTTAATGATTAGAAAACCAAAGCACTGAAATGTGTAGATACTTCTTAGGATTTCCTTAGTTCACAAAACTGACAGAGACAATATATAAACTCATGGCTTTGAAAAAGTGATTGCATTTATTTATTCAAAACATAGTGGTTTTTTTGCTTGACAGAGTACTTGAAGTTGGAAAAGAGCATTAACTAACAATAACAAAAATCCAGCATGAAACATCCACTCTAATAAATATATAATTTCAGAAAATCATGGGTTCCTAGAAAAGAAAAAATAATGAGAGATTGACTTTATTAAGATGTTTCTTAACATAGAGAGATCAAAGGTATATGTTTTGACATTTGAGCTAAGATCTAAATAAAATCTTCTATGAAGAGAGTCGTATATACTGACTTCTAAGATAGTGCTCTTTTCAATTTTCCTTAACTCTGCAGGTCTATTCAACTTAAAAAATTAGCATATGGTCACAATATGTGTATATATATTTACTAATTAATTTTAATCCACACGCTTAACAAAATTCTACAAAAGTAGAATTTTAGAAGGATTAAATAAAACTCATTTTGTAAATTATGCAGATATGAGAACTTTAAATATCATTTACTGGTATTTCAAGACACAATGTGATGTTCATTGTTCATTGTTAACAACGGCAGTTATAAATCCATATATAACTAGTTTCCATGGGAATTTCTAATTTTATGACTGACTTATCTGATCTAAAGGCATCATTACTCTTTTAACTTAATTATGTGCTTGAAGCACTGAACTAGAGTTGTGCCTAGTGTCAAATCACCCTTTTCTTTTTATTTGCTTATGTTTATATTTTTAGAGATATATTCAATGTGTGGTTTCTTTGAAGAAACCTTTTCTTACCCATTGCCTCTTTTGTGAGGGTTAGTTTAGTTAAAACTTAATAGTATTAAGAGTATACTTTTTGAATCCACTTAACCAGGCATAGTTAGCCCCTAACAAATTACAAGTGAAGGAACTGAAACAAGGAGGGGGCTGCTGTCAAACACTCCCACTCTCAGAACTTCTACTTTTCCTTCCTACTTCACACAACCCACAAGACATGTGATATCTGAAACAGGGACCAAGTGAAAGCCAAAGGGTCAACACCTTATACTAAATATTAGTAGAGAATTGGTTTTTTTAACTTTGAGATACAAAAATAAAAACATAAATTCAATTTTATTATTTATTTACCTCAATAGATTATTTTCAATGCTCTTAATGGAAAGTTCTGGTCTTTTCATGTTTGGAATGGAGGGAGGCGCTCAGGCAGCTCAGAGGCTAATGTCTTGACCCAAAGTAGTTATATTTACTATTGTGTCCTTTATCAAAATATAGCTGAAATATCCAGTCTACAAATGCTCTGACACCCTCTTAATCAACAGGAATATGAAAAACAATGACATATTGTGGAACTGCCAAGAAAAAGAGGTAATTGAAGTTTCTGCAAGGTAGATATAGCATTAATTCTGATAAATATCAGTTTTACTTTAGCTTTGACTACTTATGGTTAATTAGTATGATACACTAAGCAATTTTTTCAGAAGCAGATGTCCAAGAGCTAAGATTAAAATATTGAAAATATATTAGTAATTAACATAGTTAAAATGTCCAACTACCCAAAGCAAAGCATAGATTCAATGCAATTCTTATCAAAATGCCAATGAGATTTTTCACAGAACTTGAACAAATAATCCTAAAATTTATATGGAACCACAAAAGACCCCAAATAGCCAAAGCAATCCTGAGAAAAGAGAACAAAGTTATAAGTATCACAAAACTGGACATCAAACTATACTATAAGGCTACAGTAATCAAAACACTACAATGCTGGCATAAAAAGAGGCATATAGACCAATGGAACAGAATAGAGAGCCCAGAAATAAACCTATGTTTATATGGTCACTTAATTTATGACAAAGAAGGCAAGACACTGGGATAAAGACAGTTTCTTCAATAAATTGTACTGAGAAAACTGGACAGGCACATGCAAAAAGTGAAACTAGGCTACTTTCTTACATCATATATAAGAATAAACTAAAAAAGGATTAAAGACTTAAATGTAAGACACAAAACCATAAAACTACTAGAAAAAAACATAAGCAGTAAACTCTCTGACATTGTTCTTAGTAATGTTTTTTTCCTGATGTGTTGCTTCAGGCTAAGGAAACAAACAAAATAAACAAATGGGATTACATCAAACTAAAACTTTTGCACAGCAAAGGAAACTATCAGCAAAACAAAAAGATAACCTACTTACTAGAAGATATTTGTCTATGATACATCTGATAACAGGTTCATATTCAAAATTTATAAAGAACTTATGCAACTTAACACCAAAAAAATTAACAAGTCAATTAAAAAATGGGCAGAGGACTTGAATAGACATTTCTCTGAAGAAGACACACAGATGGCTAATGCACATGTGAAAAGATGTTCAACATCACTAACCATCTGAGAAATACAAATTAAAACCACAATGAGATATTACCTGATACCTGTCAGAATGGCTATCATCAATAATTCAACAAACAAATGATGGAAAGGATGTGGAGAAAATGGAACCCTCATGCACTGTTGGTGGGATTGCAAATTGATGCAACAACTGTGGAAAACAGTATGTAGATGCTTCAAAAAATTAAAAGCAGAACTATCTTATAATCCAGCAATACCATTTCTGGGTATTTATCCAAAGAAATCCAAAACACTAATTTGAAAAGATATATGCACCCCTATGTCCATTGCAGCATTGCTTATAATAACCAAGCTTTGGAAGCAAACTGTGTCCATTAATAGATGACTGAATAAAGAAATTTTGGTACATATATACAATGAAATATTACTGAGCCAGAAAAAAAATGAAATCTTACCATTTGCAGCAACATGGATGGACCTGGAAGGTATTATGCTAAGTGAAATAAATCATACAGAGAAAGACAAATACCATATGATTTTACTTACATGTGGAATCTAAAGGACAAAATAAACGAACAAATGAAACAAACAGATTCAGATGCAGAGAACAAGCTGATGGTTGCCAGATGGGAAGGAGACTGTGGGTGAGGTGAAAAGGGGGAAGGAATTAAGAAATACAAATTGATAGTTATGAAACAGTCATGGGGTTATAAAGAATAGGGAATATAGTCAATAATATGCTAACAACTATGTGTAGTGCCAGGTGGCTACTAGACTAGTTAGGGGGATCACTTCATAAATTATGTAAATGTCTAACCACTAAGCTGTACACCTGAAAC
The DNA here is from genome assembly GCF_000325575.1 of Pteropus alecto. Taxonomy (NCBI): domain Eukaryota; kingdom Metazoa; phylum Chordata; class Mammalia; order Chiroptera; family Pteropodidae; genus Pteropus; species Pteropus alecto. Next base: position 385,817 of record NW_006435762.1, on the reverse strand, counting down.
TAATGTAAAATAATATTAAAAGCCCACTGTAATTGATAAATTAAGAAAGAGGGAGAAGGTGAAGAGGAATAAGAAGTTCAAATTTTCATGCATTAAGCAATGGGTGATGGGGATATAATGTATAGCACAGGGAATATAGTCAATAGTGTTATGATAGCATTATATGGTGTCAGATGGTTGCTGAACTTATCATGGTGATCACTGCTTTAGGTATATAAATGTTGAAGAACTATGATGTACACCTGAAGCTATTGTAATATAGCACATTAACTATATTTTAATAAAAATCTTTTTAAAAAAGAAAATGTATTAAGGTTCTCCAGAAAAAAAGAACCAATAGGATATATATATGTATGGAAATAAATTTATTTTAAGAAATTACCTAGCGCAAATATGAAGTCTGTTAAGTCCCTAGATTCAGAGTGAGTCAGCAAGCCAGAGACCCAGGAGAGCTAATGGTGTGGTTCCAGTCTGATGACTGGCAGTCTCAAGATCCAATAAGAGCAGATGTTCCAATTTGAAGGCAGTTATATAAGAAGAATTTTCTCTCACTTGGAGTAAAGTCAGCCTTTTTATTCGTTAGGCCTTCAACTAATTGGATGAGGCCCACCCACATTAGGGAGAGCTATCTGCTTTACTCAGTCTATCAACTTAAATATTAATCTCATCCAAAACTTTCCTCAGAGAAATACTCAGAGTAATATTTGACGAATATCTTTGCATTTTGCAGCCTGGTCAAGTTGACACATAAAACTAATCATTGCATTATCTTTGCAGTATAAGAGACTAATTTTTATAACCCTATTAGTGGTTTAAAAAGATGAACATAGTCATCTTCATTTCTGTCAAATATTCTCTTAAGAGAAACATCTTTCTTTAAGTTATACTACCATTACAACAATGACATTTCATTAAATCTATATAACTGTTACATCTTTCATCTGTAGTATCCCACTTCATAATTGATGACAGAAGAAAGAAAAAGAGAAGAGGCCTCCCTAATCATGGTTTTTGTTCTGTGTTATTAGTATTACTGTAATATCAAGGAATCCTTCATACTAGTGAAAGACCAATAGCAAAGAATCAGGCTTTAAACATCAGCTACTAATTTCTGAGTAAATATACTCTGCTCTATAATTGTTTTTTTTCTTTTTTCATTCCTCCAAATGTTTGAGAGATAACATTTTTCCTAATTTAGTGTTAAATCCTATCATATCCTTTGGTTTTGTTTTGATTTTGTTTTATGGGAGCCAAGGTGGGCTGAAGGAAGCCAAAACACAGGGAAGAGTTTGCTTGCTGTGAGAAAACTATGCATCACAGAATATACATTCTAACAGTCTATAAATCACAGTGTGATCTATATTCTCATATTAATAAAATAAATATAAATAAGACCAAGGTAAGTAAATATGTAAAGAAATATAAAATAGAAATAAGGAAATATAGACATGAGCAAAATATGTGACTGCATAAGATATTCAAGTGTATACAATATATACTTTTTAAAAAATTGTATTTAATACTTATAAAAAATAAATAATATATTGGCCTCAGAATCAAGTACCAAATTTCATATCATTGTTTTACAAATTCAATGAATATTATTAATTCATTGCACAGCTCATCACTCTTGTTTATTTTAATCACGATGCAAGTCAAAGTTATAATTTATGCTAATTAATACAAAGCTCTGTATTTTCATTCTAAGACTCTATTATATGCACATTCTTCTCTTGCATTGCATGGAAACCTGCTAGCATTTCACTGATTATATAGTTAGATGTCCTACCAGAAAAGTCAGGTGAATCCAGGAAGACCAGTTGGCTATTCCTATCCAGATTAGTTTTATATAGATATATTATCACAATGGTCTTTTTTACTTGATATTGAATTTTATATATATTAAGATTTCATCAAAATTAGAATTTTATAAAGATTAAGAAAAGTCTATTAAATTAAGTTAACAATTAGTTATTTACTTGTCCCAGTAATACTTTCCCCATATGTACTCAGTCAAAAAAAGAGAAAGTTGATGGATTTTTTCTTTATTTCAATCTATCATTAATTTAAATAAGTCTTATGTTGCCTTGCATGATGATAGACACAAGGAATGTGACAAAGTCCACATCCTCAATATGTTTGAATTGACTAGTTGACCAGTATTTTAGATGGTCACATATTTATAAAGACAGCATTTATAAAAGTCTCAATTATAGTAATAGATAAATTATATATGTATATATTCATATATTATATATTCAAATAACATATTTATATTATATATATTCACTTTATATGTTATATAAATATATATTCACCTTTGTCTGTTTTCATTAGAAAATAAAGAGTTTGGGATTAACCTATTTTCTGGATTACTGAAACTAACCTTCTTCGAAGGCTAACATTAAAATAATTTTAAATAAATAATAAAATTTAATTATTTTAATTTCAGCTTGTGTTTAAACAATGATCTACTAAAAGGCCAAATAGTGGAATATGATGAACTTTAAGTATAGTCAGAGTAGATAACTTATGTTCTTGTAAAAATTTTCTCACCTCATGAAAGATCTTTCCCTTCTCTACACATGAGAATAGAAAATTTCTTTACCTAAGCCAAAATCCTGATTAGAGAACATTGCATTATCCATAAAGTACAAACATTCTTGGGAAAAATAAAATATTCACTGGTATTCACAATGTCTTAGTACATTTAGCCACTATAACGAAATTACAATAAACTGGGTGGCTTATAAAAATATATATTTATTTCTCACAGTTCTGGAGAGTGAGAAGTCCAAGATCATGGCCCAGGCAGATTCAGTGTCAGGTGAGAACGTACTTCCTCACTAACAGCCATCTTCTCAGTGTAATCTCCCACGGCAGAAGGAACAAGGGTATTCTCTGGGGTCTCTTTTATAAGGGCGTTATCCTATTCAAGAAGGCTGTGGCCTCATGATCTAATCACCTCCCAAAGGCCCCACCTAAAGTACAGTCATGTTGGGTTTAGGTTTTCAACATATGAATTGGTGGGGGGGTGAGGGGGTCACAAACATTCAATCTACAGCACACAAAGTATGAATAATTAGATATATTTATTTTTGTGATTAGAGGATTTTGATGTGATGAAGGGAATTGAAGTGAAGCTTTGGGAAATTAATTGTACAATGAAACATCGTAATTTTAAGCTAACAATACTCAATGCATTAAGAAATTTAAACAATTTGTAAAATTCAGTACTAAGAAGAACTCAGAGCTTCCACAGGAGTATGAGAAAGAGAAAGTTACCAATTTAAATAAAAATTCCCTGTTGATTCTTTTGGCACTATATAGGAAGAGTCCACTTTTAGATTTTATTTCTCTTTGTTTCACATATTTTTTTAGTCATTACTTCAGAGGTAAAACTTTTTTTTCATAATGATTGGCAAGATCAGTGTGATATTTATTTACGCATTGAATTTTATGTAATCGACAAATTTTGTGGATAACACTGGTTTATATTCTCCAGAGCTCTCTGTATGTTTCTGTGTATTTATGTGTAATACATCTGCTGCACTGTGCCGCTCCTCTCAGAGTCATTTTCTAGTTTCTGTTCAGCAAAAGGGTGAAAGCAAAACAACTTAGAAGACAAAAAAGAAATCGCTGCCAGGCTGCAGCTCTGAATGAGACTTGGAGGCTCCTTCACTTCTTTGAAGCAGCATGTGTCAAAGTCGTTATGAATCAGATTTTTATATTCAGAATCAGAATCCTCTCAGCTGACACAGCTGAAGTCAAAGCCTTCAGGGTACAGTGCAAGATCCTTCTTTTGCACTGAAAAAATTGAACACTTCTATTGAGATTATTTTTCCAAAATAATTGCTTCATTTTCAATTGAATGCTGGGGTACAGACACTCAGGGAATCAGCATTCTTTTTCAGACACTAAATAAAACATATGATGTGACCTTTCTATGTTTCTAAAAATTGCCTTTGGGGTCTTATCCACCTGTCAGTTGGTCTACTCACTTTCCTACGTCACCAACCCCAACTCCTTAATGATTGAAATGCTGTTAAACAAAATTCCGTATATAACCATTTTATTAGATAAAACAATCCTTAGAGCACTGGGCTGCACTATGATGCTTTGCCTGAGAGAACTGAATGCGAGATTTTGAAAAAGGCTTATATTGAAGTGTGGTAGCTTCTCTTCTGTTTTGAGGAAAAACCTATCACATTCAGAAGCTTTTGTAGTAAAATTTACAGAGAGGGTGGTTAATACGCATGTGATATGGCCCAGCTATCTTCTCCTTAGATCTTTTTCAATGGAAATTTTTCAAGTATATAATGGCATTTCTCTTGTGGGTTGTGAAGACATATAGAAATCATTTTCAAAAACAGCTTTATTATCATGCTTCTATAGTACTCTAAAATTCACAGATGATTTTCATTTGGAATTTGTGCTTGACAGAAATCTAAGAAAGACACTGACTTTTACCTACAACTCTAAAGATATAACTTGACTTTAAAGTAAATTTTTATTCCAAATTAAAATTATACTTAACCTTAATACAGGTATATATGGTAAATACTGTTTTAATAATGTTATTAATATATAAAAATATATGTATACAGACATACAAAATCTTGATCTTATCCATTACTTCTAAGCAAATAAAGCAATAAACTTACAATTTTATAATATTTTTGCTTTAAAAATGATTTAATCTATTTATTTTATTTGTTCACCCAAATAGTTGGAGGAAACAAAGAGAATGTTTTATTAATGCCTGTTTTAGAGATGTAGAAACTGAAGCTCACAGAACTTACCTAACCCGCATAGAGGATACAGTTATTACGTAATAAATCGAGTGCTTTGGTCCACTTTTCTTTCTGCTCACAAAGTTGAATGAACTATCTTGGGATGGAACGATCTCTTGCTGAGAGTGTTTAAGGAAATAAAACTAGAGTTTCAATAGATATATTAACATTAGTTACTTCTAACTGTAAGAATTTATTATTGTATATAACAAAAAACAAAACTCTAAGGTTTTATAGATGCCTACTATGGACTGAATGTTTGTGTCCTCCAAAATTCACGTATTGAAGCCCTAATCCCTTACGTGATGGTTTTGGATGGGGCCTTTGGAAGGTGATTAGGTTTAGATGATCATGAAGATGCAGCACCCATGATGGGATGAGTATCCTTTTATAAAAAGAGGAAAACAGAACAGAGTTCCCTCTCAGTCATGTGAGGACACAGTGAGAACGTGGCCATTTGCAAGCCAGGAAGAAAGCTCTCACCAGGAACCAAATCTCTTGGTATCTTAATCTTGACTTCCTAGCCTTCAGCACTGTGAGAGATAAATGTCTATTGCTTAAGCCATCCAGTCTATAATATTTTGTTATGGCAGCTCTAGCAGACTAACACACCCATTTAAAAAATTACATATTTTTTTTAAAATGTAGCCAAATTAACACATGGCTTAATTTGAACATAAACTAAGAAATTTATTAAACTTATTAAAATGCTCACATGCTTAGAATCATTAAGACACAGTTTTAGGGGGACAATTTTATAATAAAATTGTATCTAGAGATACAATTTCAAAGTAAATAGAATCATATTTTCATGTTATCCCCTATTAGATTACAGAGCACAACTGATAACAAAAGACTGTTCGACATGTCTGAAATATTGATCCTTGCTATTATATAAACTTATTCTAATCCAGATATCATAAATTAGTTTGAGAAACAAGTGTAAATAATGATAAAATATATTATGATATGGCATTTTGTTTGGAAAGAAGTAAAAAGACACTATGGGGTATAGTAGTGAGAGCAATTTTATATCAATAGAAATATTTAAAACAGTTTTGTAATTATTAACTTTTACCTGTATCTGAAAATATTTGTTTTAAATTCTGGAAGAGGAATTTAGGTACATTAAAATTATTTTAAAATTATATCTATATATCTAAATATATAACTTCTAATCTTTTAAAAAAGCAATTTTTTTTCTATATACATACCACGCACCCCTCTATCTAAAAACAATCATATCTTATTTTTATCATCTTGTAAGATGTATATCTTTTTAAAATATAATAATCACCCTATGATTAATGTACATAAAAGCATAAAAAGTTTAGTTTTATATTAAAATCTTTAGTAGTTCCTATATTACAAATATGTTTTATTTCTACAATAAAACAATCATATTTATGGGAAAATTTATCTAAAAATTACTAAAGCAATAAGCCTGTAAAGACTATATTTATTTCATAAGAAAAAATATTTTAATAAACCAATTTTCTTTTAAATTTAAGTAATATTACAGTAAGTAGTAGCCTTAAAGTTATTAAAGTGATAATGGGCCAAATGCTAAACATTAAAATCTGTGACTTAATAATTAAAACTGTTTTTTTAATGTTGAAGATATTTCATTAGATATTTTCACAAAAATCATATGACCTAGGGTTTTCTTATCAGGAAAAAATGAAATGAAGTTCATTCTTATGTTAGGTCATCTACATTTTATATTGACTAAAATATTAATTTATGGAAATATAAAAATCTTCGCTTCATCTGGCAGAACTACTAACTCATTCTCAAAACACTAAAAATTGTGTCACTGAGCTTTTTGCTTTTGTGTTTATTATATTTCCTTTGCAGAATTCTGGGCATTGTTATAGATCTTCATTTTTTTAGGAAAAAGTTTAAGAGTGAAACAGTGACCACCAATACTGCTTTGCATATCTTGGGATTTATGTCCTCCATTTATTTCAAGATTATTTCTGTTAGCAACACTGAAAGATTCCTTTTATTTTACTACCTGGTAATGACAGTATTACAGCCAAACCACGGCAGGAAGGATAAATTATATGGAGCATAATAAAATGACACAGGGAGTGGCCACTAAGAAACCATAAACGAAGGGAAAAGATAAACACACAAAAAACACAAAACAACCAAACCTTATATATAAGGTTTCTTATATTTCTACTTGCTTCGTTTAGTAATTACTATTGTTTATAATCCCTTACATAATAATAATATATCAATTATTTCCATTAATATTGAAAGTGGAGTCAAGTGAACTTTAGAAATAAAGCAATAACATAGTGCCTATACTAAATATTTGTATCTTAGCAAAAAGGAATTGAGCTGTTAATTTAGTTTAAGAGTGCTTAAAATCTAAGAGTTAATGTAACCTTCTATTATTTTACTACTGTCTTAGAAACTTGTCAGAATTCATGGAATGGGAAGATGTCGGTGAAGGATTACAATAAAATGAAAGAACTATGGAAGAATAAAGATCAAACTGAATACTCGGCCTCAAGCAACTTTTAAATTATTAAAAATTATAATAATGATTATTGTTAACCTAATACTAAATATTTTTTATTTAAAATAGCTTCCCAAATTATAATATATCACATCATTTAATTTATAACAAATGATTTATTTTAATCTGAGATTATGGTATTTTATTTTTTAAAGTTGTTATTTTGTCACTTACTATTTACCTCTACATAGGCAATAAATTGCATCATGTGGATTTCTTTTTCATTCACATCATTTTGAATCCCCAGCACCTAGTTTAAGGCCAGGAACATACCATGTTAAATTTTTAAACTTAAATAATTGATGATTAAGTTGATTATGTAAAATTCCCTGATTACTCTTTAGCTGTAAAGTATAAGAAAGTAGTTTTACCCTGTGTTTAGTGTAAGACAATAATTTTACCAGAACTTCAATTTTCTACTTTCGATAAAATTTGGGCTAGGATCTTAAATATGGCATATAACTTTGTAGATATTGATTTATGTATCCTCTGTGCATATCCTTCATTCCCTTCTCATGTTCAAGCAATTAATAGTGTTTGTGCTTCCTTGCTTTGAGGTGGTTTGTGGCAATTTTTTTCTGCTTTTATTTCTATAAATTGAAATTGACTGATCAAATAAGGAGAGATTAGTTCTGAAGAAAAGGCAGGGTGGAGAGAGAAAGAGAAAGAGAATATTAGAGAGAAATACAATAATGTGGGAGATGCTGTAATTCTCATAGGTCCCCTGTGGGAATGAAAGATTTATTACTTAACCTCTACCATAGGCACCCTTCAGGAACTGCTCCAATTGAAGAAGTTTCTCTGGCCCACGGCCACCACTCTACCATCCCATCTTGGGAACTCCTCATGCATTTTGTGGAGTTTCCATTGAGACTACTTGATTTGTCTCTGTCCATTCATTCTTTCTTCCCCCCATTCCAGAGGAATTAATCCAAAAATACTCCATAATAGAACCCCTGTATGCAGATCTACATTTTAGCTTCTTCTTCCTGAGTAATCCAAACTGGAAAGAACTGTTCCTCAAAACAAGGCACTTAGGTGGGACTTAGAGCTGATTTGCCCTCCTCTCAACTGGAAATAGGGTTCCTATTGCTGTGGTATGGAAAATAGAGAGCTCTTGGCTCCAAGTAGCAGTGCAATTTTCACCTGTAACAAACAGGGGTGGTATAATTTTTCATAATGCACAAACTGTGAACCATATAAGGCCTTGGACAATTGTGGGAAAAATAATAACATTAAGTACAGAATTGCTAAACTTTATTACTTTGGGAAAAGATAACAAAAGACTGAGAGTGATCATTTGGCAGTTAATACTAACTATAAGTGTGAAAGCAAGAAGGTCTCCTTGATTTATAAAAAGGCTTTTATCTTCTACAGTGTGAGAACAGAGAAAACTGATAACCAGGTCTCAATACTTAATTATAAGAATAGCTGAAATCCAAAGAATGTTATATGATTTAACAACCAGATGGGAACTCTGGAAGAAGATGCAGAAAAGCTGGTAGGATGGCTACTGGAAGTATGAAAATGTAATAACCTACACTAACTATGGTAGGGAGAAAAATGTGTCCAAAGATACTCCAATCTCCAGAACCTGTAATATGTAGGTTATATGGAAAAGGTGAATTAAGTTTGCTGATGGAATTAAGGTTGTTAATCAGTTGACTTTAAAATAGAGAGGTTATCCTAGATTATCTTGGGAGGCCCAATATAATCACAGGAGATCTTAAAAGTAGAGGAGGAAATTGGAAGAGAGAACCAGACAGATGGCAGCAAGAGAATTTGATAATGTCATTGGCTTAGAGGATTGAAGAAGAAGGCAAATGCAGGTAGCCTCTTAAATCTGAAAAAAGACAATGAAAACAAATTCTTCACTAGAGCCCCAAGAAAGAATGAAGCCCTGCCACTACCTCGATTTTAATATAGTGATACCCATTTTGGACTTCTGGCCTCCAGAACTATGAGATAATAAATTTGTGTTGTTTTAAGTAACCATGTTTGTGGCCATTTGTTACAGCAGTAATAAGAAACTAATGCATGAAAAAGGACATGCCAACATTGTTGTGGATAATGACAGAGAGAGAATTAAAAAGCCGAGAGCAATGCTTTTCCTATGTAGATATACTATGTAAGATCAAAAACAGAACAAGAAAAATCCATGTTCCATGGAGGGCTCAAAGGATACATCATTTCCCAAATCCAAAGTAATCTTTTGAGGAGGAAGTGCCAATCTCACTAAGTTCACTGGTAGCTCTTTTTGGGGTTGCTTGATTTTTATTTTAAACCAGGAAAGATTGAGCTCGCAGAGAGCAAAGATTAAGTGTCATCACTTGACAAAGAGTAAAAGGTTTTATGGTGGAATTTAGCCATCAGAAATCAAGTTGACGTAAGTAATGTAATAAGTAGCAACGTGACAGTAGCAACCGTGGGAGTCGAAGTTGCAGAGAGCTATGGAGTACGTTAACAGAACAGAATCTCTCAGGACAGAATAGGTGAACAGCTAACAAGGTTGCTACTCAAACTCTACAATCAGAAGAAATAATGAAAGAAAGAAAGGAAAAGTTGGTGGAAGGGAAAGGAAGGTGTGTGTGTGTGTTTGTGTGAGAGAGAGGGGCGGGGAGAGAGAGAGAGAGAGACAGACAGAGAGAGAGAGACAGAGAGAGAGAGAAGGTCTACATGGCTTTCACCATAGCCATGCATAAGAACAAGAACAGGCTCTTCAGTGTATTCAGATTATGGTACAAAAACACTTTGCACTTTTGAGCAATATGATCCAATATGATCCTATGATATTAGAGTATCACTGAAAGAATTGCACTTAAGCCTACTATTGTTCTGGAGTAAATTTATGACATATATATATCAGAAAATTAGACAACTTTCCAAAAATTTCTGGCATTCTACTGGACCCTGCTGAAATAGAGAGCCTAACCGTGGTAAATCAAGTGTAGCCATAACTGACCATTATAAACTGGCTAATGTCAGTCCCACCAAGTCACAGATTATGTAAGAAAAATTAAATAATCCATTGTAAGATGAAGTTGTATATCCTGGATATCAACTGAGCAGTACCAGAGAACTTAAGAAAGCTGCATGTGCCAGTGACTCAGAACTTTCATGTCAACCACTGCTGTTGCATTGGTACCTCTAAAGTTAATTTCTAAGCATGATCAAATTTATGCTTCATGGAAGAAGGATTTAGAGCTTGGTTCAAGAATGGATTGGTTAGATCCTCAATTACAATAGGAGAGCACACATAATCCATACAAGGGACATACCTGGAGCACCAGGCTCAAGTGGACAGGTAGATTGTGACACTGGACCTTATAAGACACATAGTACATAAGGCTAGTCTGCCAAGACTGGGAGATTTAGCAGATTTATCTAATATGTATAAACAAACACAGGGAGACAGCCAAAATGAGAAGACAGAAATATGTTCCAAATGAAAGATATCAGATACAGAGTTCAAAATACTGGTAATAAGGATATTCAATGAACTTAGGGGAAGAATAGGTGATCTCAGTGAGAATTTTAACAAAGAGATAGAAAACATTAAAAAGGAGATAGAAAACATAAAGAATCAGTCAGAAATGAAGAATACAATAATTGAAATGAGGAATACAGTAGATGGAATCAACATCAAATTAGATGAAGCAGAGGATCGAATTGGCAATTTGGAAGATAAGGTAGAGGAAAACACCCAATTGGAACACAAAAATAAAAAAAGAACAAAAAAATGGAGATAGTTTAAGAGACCTGTGGGACTACATCAAGCATAATAACATTTACATCATAAGGGTACCAAAAGGAGAAGAGAGATAGCAAAGGATTGAAAACTTATTTGAAAAAATAATAACTGAAAACTTCCCTAACCTTTAAGGAAGTAGACATACAAGTCCAGGAAGTGCAGAGGGTCCCAAACAAGATAAACCCACAGAGGTTCACACCAAGACACACAATAATTAAAATGCCCAAAGTTGAAGACAAAAAGAGAATTTTAAAATCAGCAAGAAGGGCAGTTAGCTCAGTTGGTTAGAGCGTAGTGCTGATAAAAGTATTAATAGAAGAGCAGTTAGTTATCTGAATACTTACCCAAATAGCAGGAGAACAGACTATAATTAAAATAAATTGTTAGTTAAAATTGAGTTTAATTATCAAAAATGAGGGACTATTTAATTGTAATTTGGGGGATGAGTAGTTGTTTATGGCAACAGAGACAGAGAAGATGGTAAACTTAGGATTTGTTTTTAGCTGCTACATCATCAGCATCTAGAATGTGCATAGCATATACTAAGTTCTTAGTAAATACTTGTTGAAATATTTGTTGAGTAGTATGAATGTGAAAAATAGAACACCAAGGGAAAGCATCTAGATTAAAATTATGTAAAAATATGAAAAAATATATGATACATGTCCAATTGATGATTATAATGATGGCTGAGAGTTTGTAACTGAGTAAACTATATGATGCTAAAGTTATTTAATAATGCAAGCTTGCTGGCAGTCATTTAGTAAGTGCTCAAGAAAATTTAGCCATTTAATACATTTATTTTTGAAATTATTGCAAGCAATTATAATCTCCATAGAAGAAAAGATCAGTGTCAGTGTTTATTTTCTGTATTTGCCAATAT
>NW_006435762.1:347362-373820 GCF_000325575.1 Pteropus alecto | reverse complement strand
TGAAATGATCGTCTCTATTTAAAGACTAAATGAAAATTGGGAGAGTGAATTGCTAATTCCATAAAGTCTGTTGATTTTATTTTTTTCACTTTTAAATATGCTTATTGCTTTTGCCTCTGGCATATTGAACATTTAAATCCGTTCATTATATTTATACACTGATTCAAGAGCTAAAAGACACATGACAGATTTAAACAAAATGAGTGAAAATCAAACACTTCTCTCTTGTGCTGACGTATGCTTTTTCTTCTGTAAATGCCTAAAAGCATTGGCTGGAGTAAGGCTGGGAGGACCTTCATTAACATATCTGTTGTTGCAGATGTAGGTAATATATCTTTTTTTTTTTTTTTTTTAGAAAAGTTGTGATAAATGACATACTTGAAAGATCTTCATTTTTAAAGATGCTTATATTTTCTACTTTTTTATCTCCACTATTAAAAATATATATACGTATTTTATTTTCACTATTAACATTTATAGATATTTGCACATGTATATGAACCAGTTTTTTAAACAAATTTACACTGTTAAAATGAGACTATAGTTTAAAAATAAAATATAGTTTAAAAATAAAAGAATCAATTCATATCAACCCAAGGACCTCAAAGTTTTTAAAGAAGAAATTCTCTGTTCCTTTCCATATCTGAAACAATGACTTTTTTTACAATCGTTCTTCATCCTCTTTCACTGAAAAATCCCATAAGATTAAAAAATAAAATAAAATAAAGGAGTATAGGAATGTCCAGATGTCAAGTCCATAAAGAGTCTTAAATTTTACAACCATAAGCTTATTAAAAAAAAAGAGGATTGAGATTGAACATAATTTTATGTTTTGAAACTATATCCAAACCTGGATTTCCTGATTTAGAATTATTTGTAGAGTTTAGAACAATATCTAGATCACTCTAAGAATTCTCATTAAATTATTACAGGTAGGTAAGTGCTCAAAAATATTGTGAATATTGGTAGTGATCAAATTCCTAAGATATACAATATAGCAATTACTAAATAATAAATCAATTATATATATAGAAAATGTTATTTGTTGGAAATTTCAAAGAAAGTCTATGAAAAATGGAGAAGGAGAAATAATTTTTGCTCTAGATGATTTCGCAATTCCTCTTGAAGGAGCCAGTAAGCCTCACAGTTTGGTTTTACTGCAGGCGAGTTTTATCAACAATCTTTATTTTACAGAAATTCTAACGAGTTATTTCCTTCCAGTGTTATTTCCTTCCATGTTATTGCTCAAAACCTAGACATACTCAGGATTTCAGTGAAAGATAATTCCTTAGATTGTCTTTTCCCATTGTAAAATTGTGTTTATTTTCCTTTTAGGTCAGTATAATTTATTCATTTGAGAAAAAGTTATTTAGAATGTTTGAGAATTAGGTGAGGTTGAAAATTAGATTTGAAAAGATAGTGACCATTGTGTGGATGGCTCATCTGTTCTGGAAGACAAAACACAAAGAGATACTTTCAGTTTCTGTCTGAACAATTCAGGGATAAAAGTCAAACAACCAGAAATTCTCCAGTAAGAGGACTGAGGGTATGGCAGGTCAGGGAGCAGCCATACACGAAGATAGAGTAGGGCTGCTTGCACAAGAATTTTGGGTGCAAGTGCTCCACGCTCTTTTCCCTGGGTAGGTCCAGGAATAGGAAGGCCTTTGGAAGCCAAATCAGAAAAGTAGGGAATTAAAGACTGACACCATAGGAGATAGGCTGGTGTCCATATCCAGGAAACAGATGTGAAAAAGGCTCTCCAGGGAACTAAAAATTTTACCAGTGGAATCAACATTTTCCATCTGAAACCATCTTATTTTAGCTGTCTACAAAGGTCAATCTCTTAAAAAACAGAGGCATTTGTGGAGGAGAGAAACACAACACTATATTTAATAAGACAAACCAGATTGTATACAGACCAAACTGAATTGCCTTAAGATCATTAAAACATAACAATATTTATTTTATGCCTACTGCGTACTGGATTGCATGGTGACTGTGGATACCCATATTTAAGCAAAAGAGATACAGTTCTTTCCTCACTCAGTTTATATTCTGGTGAGGGACAAAATTAAACATGTAAATGACGATTCCAGAATTTTCTGAGTTTTGTGGACAAAATAATTAAACAGAATTAATAGTAATCTTTGAGAATAAAACAGCCAAGGGCAGCACTGAAGGGAGAGAGTTCAAGAAACTCAAATAACAAATGTCAAAATTACAGGTATGAAAGTGCTTAGTTATGGGAGGAACCTGGAGGAATCAGTGTGGTTGGAATATAGTGAGTGGATACTGGATGCTATCGCTAATTACAGCTGGAGAGATTAGCAGGGACTACAGGTAAAAGAATTTACAAACTCAGATAATATGTTTAAATTAAATTCGAAGGGCAATGGAAAAACCTTGGAATGTTTTCCTTTTCTTCCCTACCTTTCCTACCTTCCCTTTCCTTTTCCTTCTCTCCCTTCCTTTCCCCTCTTAAACCCGCTGTCCCCCCTCCCTTTCCCCTTCCTTCCCCTTCTCCTCTCCCCTCCCCTCCCTTTCTCTCTCTCTCTCTCCCCACCTTTTCTTTCTGGAAATTGACCTAATTTTTAAAAAAACTAATCTTTAACTCCTGTGTGCAGAATGAATTTTAGGAATGGAGAATAGAAGTTGAATCCATGCAACCAATCAGGAGGCTGCTGCAGTAATCTAGATGGCATCTAGCTAAGGTGAGGGCCACAGAAGTAGAGAGAGTGAAAGGAATATGTTTTGGAGGAAGTGCTGGTGTGTATATTGATGAATTTCATGTAGGCCCTGGAAAAGAGGGAATCAAGAATGATTCCTAGATTTTTGACTTAAAAAGGACAATTTGAAAATTAAAATTTGTGCTTTGGAAATTTATGGTTTAAAATTATTACTAGGCAACCAAGTGGAACTGTTAAGTAGTTACATATACCAATATGAAGAATTGTTTACTTTTTGTGTGTGTATGTGTATACATATGTGTGTGTATGCGTTAGTACTGTTTTTGTTCTTCCTTAATTTCTAAGTAGAGTTCATTTTGAAAATTATATTTTATCATCCCATAAAATAAAGGCAAGGAGAAAAAATGTTTTTCCATGTTTATACCCGAAGAACCAAGACCGTTAGAGCACCTCTGGAGAGTGGTGAGTACAGTTTCAGCAACATTATCTTGAAATATACTGGGAAATATATGATTTATTATACAATGAGTTTTCTAAAGTAGTATAGTTATGGCATGATGATCGCAGATTATACCCCATGATGGGACTCCTAAGTTTGTTCATTTATCTCCTTTTAAACAATATCAAACTGTCATCGCTATGAATAATTTACTTATATTTACTCTACCATCAACAAATAGAAATGATTACACTCTCTCTTGTGCCTTTGTTCTACCTCACATGTACATCAAATGTGGCATCTAACACATTTTAGTTCCTTATTAGACTGGACTGTAACCCTCTGGACATAGTGATGGAACCATTTTTCTTTGTATCTCTTTCATTAGCACTAGCACATTGTAGTAAATATTTGATAAGTGAATAGATGAATGAGTGAATGAATGAGTGGGGTAACACTAAGGTACAGGTAAGTGAGGATATCCTACAAAGTCCTTGCTTTTCTGAATCCTGCTCTGCTGGCAATTTGGCATGAATTTGGGTAAGACCTAAAGATGGAGAAAACATAAGGAGATCAAATGTTCTTAAGCAATGGAGAACTAAAACTCTAAGTTCTATTATATTACTCTCTTTTATACAGCACCTATAAATAACAACACTTTCTCAAAGTGTAGGAGAGCAACTACATGTTTCCAATATACACATATCACACAAGCAAGAATTTTCTGTTTCATTTCTAATAAAACAGAATACAACTAGATTAATTTATTATAAAATCTCTGTTCATGGAACTAGATTCAGCTTGTCAAGCTAATATATATATTTTTCATTATAGTCAAAAGACACAATAAGCATGAAATTAGAATAAGAAAAGTAAGTTCTATGATTCAAAAACTGAAAAGCATAAAGCTCAAATAGAGTGATATATGATAGTAAAAATAGATATACATTGGCAACTGGTATTTATAAAAGTCCGGTCGAGTTGAGAAGCCTCTAATCTAAGCAATCCTTAGATTAATACTTCTGATATTTGACTTCTATTCTTTGAACTCTGTACTTTGTATTCTGCCCTCCCCCTGCCTTCCCCAAATACAAAAATTCTTGGTCATTCCCTTCCAACACTGACACAGGTGAGTACTCCTCAGAATACTGAAGGAAAATAGGCTGATATATAGTCATTTGTCTGGAAGAAATGCTGGAACACACTTATTTCTCCCAATATAAGAGAACCGTGTTATTATACAGATAGAATATAGTTTTGCATATATTTTGAATTAGACTGTTCATATTGACTACCTTTTTGATGCACCTGTTCTATAACAATATTGTGCCAATTAATGGAAATAGAAATACAAAACAAGGTAAGGTAGACATGTAAATGAATTTCAATACAAAGTATGAGCAGAGAGAAATGTGAAATACAAATAAGATTCAGACTCGGTATTGTAGAGGCAGTGATTAACACTGGAGAGAGTAGAAGCTCAAGTGTTTGGTCTTCCAAATGAGGTTTTATTCGATCAGGGCTTAGAAGATAGACCCGGCTTCAGCTGATGGATTAATGGCGAGAGCTTTCCAGAAGATGGAAGAACATCCCTAAAGATACTAAGAATTCATGAATCAGCATAATATGTCCAGGAACAATATATGATTGAACGTGAAACAAAATTCCAGGAATTTACTTCAAATATATTGTTTCCAAAATCCAATATTATAAAAGATATATTGTGTTAATTTTCTTTTAGTTATTTAAATTATAAGATATATTTCATTTTACCAATAAAACAGTAATATTCTTTTAGAATAGAATATTAGTTTTAAAGGCTTTATCCATATTTATGAAGCTATGACAATATCAAAATTATATTATCATCCAATCAAATATAAAGTGAACAATGGAACGTACTTATTTTGAGATTGTAATGTTGATAATGCTGATGATTCAGAAAATTAAAATTTTTCTCTCATTAAAAAATAAAGTAACTCGAGTATAATGTTTGAAAGTACCGAGGAGATAGTTATTATTTTAAAATGTGAAATATAAAACTGGTATTTTTCTTTTAAATATTTACAAGGAACTAATTTTTTTTCTGATCTTACTAGTTTCATAAGTGGTTTGCTCCTGTGGTTCAAATGAGTCCTCTTTTACTATCTGTAGCTGTTCTTCATAAACATAATTTAAGGTTTCTCTGAATGCCACCTGTGTGTACCAATACTAGTATTATTATCGCGAGTTTACACTTTGCAAAATATAGCAAATGAAGTAGAATTTTGCAAATAAAAACTTTCTTCAAAACCTAAGTCTAATGTGACCTGTTCTTGGTAAGTATTTCTGAAGGAAAGAGAGATTAGGTTTTCCTATTCTGTAATCCCTATAAAATTCACACATCTGTTTTAGCAATCATAAAATAAAATTATGATTATTTATTTACACATCTATCTATTTGTCATAACTTGGAAGATCTTAGAGGCAGCAAAGAAACTTAATTAGTTCTGATAAGCCCAGCACTTATTGAAGTGTATGACAAATACACGTGATTTTATCATATGTCTGATGAATTAAATTGAATTAAAATGAGTGGGCTGGGGGAAGAAATTTATTTTAAAATCTTAATATGGATGTGGTGGTTTGAGGAAAAACTTGCAAAGTATACTTTTGGAGATCCTTAAATGTTAACATGACAGTATATATTTTAATAAAAATTTAAAGGCCACTTTTATACTGGTCTTTCATAACACACACTTTACTGCATGTTAGCTGTTGTATGGCAAGGCAGACTGCATAAAAACGAAATAGCAAATAGATGTGGAATAAGTCTGAATAAACAGAGGTGAAAATTGAAATTAATGGAAAAGTATGAATCCACCCTCCAAAAGATTGTCGTAGTCCAAAATTTCTGTTACTTTGAAAGAGTAACTATTTTAAAAATGGAAATATTAATGGAAATTGCAATTGAAATGCAAATATTTTAGTTTTTCTTACCTTAAATCAGGTGTAGAATTTGATTAGGGGGGAAAAAAAACCTGAAAAAAAAAATAAAGGTGTTAGCTTCAAAGCAGAGTTCATAAAGCAGAAAATCCTTATGGGTTGGAAGTGAAAAGAAAGCATTAATTCATCACAATGTATTGTTCCATAAAGAGATGAACCTAATAGACATCACCAGAGAAGATGACCATGTAATGTGAGATGTTTCAGATGACATAATGGAATAAAATCTGAAGGCTGCAGATCAATAGCTTAGAAGCTCTATAAGAATAACATTGCTATTTGAGATACAGGAGTTTAGAAAGCATTTAAATTATTATATTAAAACTAATAAATTGCTTGTTCTTTTGTCTTGGAAATTGAACATCTAACTTATGAATTTTATATTTTCACAGAGTAATTTAGTTAATAAATATCATGCTATTATTGATTAGCAACCATGGCAGTGCTATATGGGATAAATACATAGGTCAAGTCAAATATTTCACTTCAAGTTTCTATTAAAAAGACAAAATAGGGAGTGGGAGAGGGATGAATGAATAGTCAGAGCACAGAAGATGTTTATGGTAGTGAAAATACTCTATAAGATACCATAATAATGGATACATGTCATTATGCACTTATACAAACCCATAGAATATATAACACTGAGTGTGAACTGTAATGTGAACTGTGAACTTTGGGTAATTATAATGTGTTAATGCAGATTCATCAGTTGTAATAAATTTATTGCTATGACGAAAAATGCTGATAACTGGGGGGCTATGCATATGTGGGGGCAGGTGGTTATGGGAAATCTCTGTACCTTCCCTTTAATGCTGCTGTGAAATTTAAATTATTCTGAAAAAATAAAATTACAATAAAAAGACAAACTAATCTATGAAAACAATATTTTATAAATTGTGATTTTACTTGTGTTTCACATAAAGATAGCAAGAATTTTAAAATATAGATGCTATGTATTAAAAAATAAAAAAATAAAAAGCAAACTTTAACATTTTTATTTTGTTCATAATAACCCCAATTTAGGCTTGGGGAAGCTCCTGGTTACTAGCGTAGTATTTTTTTGATCATTGACACGTACTGGGCAGTAGCAAGGGTAATACCAGCAAAGAAATAGAAAAGGATAGAAAAATAAGAAACACGTGGATCAATTTACATTCTAATTTACATTTCCACCTGTAAATTGGTAGAGTCACTATGGAAAACAGTATGGAGTTTCCTCAAAATATTAAGAATAGAATTATCCTATGACTCAGCAATCCCTCTTTTGGGTATCTATTCTAAATATTTGAAAACATTTATCTATAAATATATATGTACCATGATGTTCACTGCAGCATTATTCACAGTGGCCAAGACATGGAAATAATCAGTGTCCTTCAATAAATGATTGGATAAAGAAGACGTGGTCCCTATACACAATGGAATGATACTCAGCCATATGAAAAGATGAAATACTGCCATTTGCAACAACATAGATTGAAATTATCATGCTAAGTGAAGTAAGTCAGAAAAAGTTGACAAAAAAAATTGAGGACCTATAATTTTACTCACATGTGGGATATAAAACTGAAAGCAACAAACAAATAAGGCAAACAAACATAGATACAGATAACAGTTTAGTAGTTACCAGAGGGAAAGGAAGGAAGGGAGAGGTATAAAAGAGTAAAAGGGGTCAAATATATGGTGACCGAAGGAGATTTGACTTTGGAGTGAATACATAATGCAATATACAAATGATGTATTATTGAATTGTTCACTTTAAACCTATATAATTTTATTAACCAATGTCATCCCAAAAATTTAATTTAAAAAGTATAAATTTTATCAGCTAGTAATGTTGCTCTTCTGTAGTCTTAATTTTCCCCTGTGTGTTCCAAGATTTTTTTCTCTTAAAATAAGCCTCCCAGGTTATTAATAGAAAGCAGCATTTCTTAGAATTTATTCCATAGAATCCTAGTTCTATGAATTAGAAAACAGAAGATTCTAGCATCAAATATCTTTGAGAAAGGCTGTTCAAAAAAAAAGTTAAGCAGAATTCCCTACCACAGTTTTGTTTAGAGAATTTATGATGTTAATGTGCCATGCAAATCTCCAAAGGGGGATATCTTGTATGTGATGTTTTCCAAATTTATTTGATGACTAATAGATTTGTCTGAATGCCTAAGCACTTTAAACCAGGGATTTGGCAAAGTGAGAACTCCAGATATGTGAGAGTCAGCTTTCTGAACACTCATCAGAGAACAGCTGCAAGTATGTTGATGATGCTTAAAACGTAAAGAAGATTCCAAGAGTATGGAAAGGGGATCCCTAGTTCCAGTTGGTGTATAATTTAGAGCAGGGTGGGCACTGGCTGACTTAAGAGCAATATTTGACTTGAAGTTTGCCCAAGAATTAAGTACAAACACTACCTTACTCTAAATACCCGCCTCCCCCACCATAACCTTCTATTTATTAAGTTGAAAAAATCTAGAGTAATAAGAAATAACTTCTAACCTTCACAAATGAAGGGAATAATAGTGAAGGGATGATGTCCTTGCCGCCTAGGGAAAATGAGAACATATTAAGGTGCTTAATGGCCTGACTTCTATTTATTGCCTTTCAGGACATTCAGGAAGTATACCCTTCCACAGGCTCCCTAAAAGGAAGCACTGAGGCAAGAGGAATACAATATCCCCCCTTAAAGTACCACTGATGTGATGAGGCTGAGCACCTACAGAAAACCTGAGTGCAGGAGGGAGCTCAGACTCATAATGAAAATGAGAGGGACATTGTTCAATTGGGGAGGGTGGAACAGTTCATAACATACAACTGAGATAAAACCAAGCTACTCTCGCTTCCCATTTGGTTGGCTAATTAAGAAAAGGGATATTTCTAGCAGACATTATCTAAGGAAAAATCTCATAGTATCTATTCAAAAGCTCCGGCTTGAAAATTGAATTTTGGAAAGGTATGGAGAGCAGAGAAACCCCAATGGTCCAGCTGATTAGACTTACCTTTATCTGCTTGCTGTTGCAAAACATAGGTGGGGCAGACGAAGAGGCCCAGTTAGAGCCTGGAAAGGAGAGGAATAATAATTCCCACAAATAAGTAGAGATGTGTAAATTCGTTATGGAACCACCATTATAATCTGCCACCTACCATGGGGGTGTTGCTAAACTCTAAAGTAACAACATAGGTTCATTTGTAGAGACAAAGGGAAAACAAGTAAATTGATACCTGAAACAAAATCAAAGAGCCTGATGCCAGTTTATGAGCCCACTTGTGAGCTTAATAGAAACGTGACCAAAGACATAGAAAGGACTCCAGAGTCCATTGTGCATTGTGCATTGGAAGAAGCAAAAGTAATGTTGATAATACTCACAGAACAAGGGCTAACACCCTTTTCTTTTTTCCTGAACATAATAAGGCTCATGATTCTTATCAATGTCACATTGGGGAGATCTATATTTTAAAGGGATAGGGAATAATATACTTGAGAGAAAATGGAGGCCAACCTCTCTTTCTAGTGCTTTGAAAATGAAGGAAAAAATATAGTATAGTTAATGAAGATTAAAAATATACGAAATTATAAAACTATTTATTACTTATTCATTTTGAATTATTTTACTTGGCGGATGTTTATAACTTCGAGGACTTGATTGTTTATGCTGAAATAATATAGAATATTAATAATATTCTACTGTTAGAGTAAAAGTGATCTTTTTTTAATTTCTACAATTCCAAAGATTTTGTGAACTGTAGCTTCCATAAAATGTGCACATTGGAACCAAAGCACTTCAGTCTAATGCACTGATCTTTTTTTTTTATAAATCAAAATATAATTGTAAGCTATTATAAGCATCCATAGTTACATAATCCCCAAAAGTAGATATCATCTTCATAATATCTACTTGATGATATTTAAAAATTGATATTGGATTTCTTTACAATTGAAAAATAGAAAATTAATTAGATTCTGTATTCACATTATAACAATTTTTGCAAAACTTTGATAGAAAAGTATCATTGACTTACCTTTTTAATTATTACAGAGATATCATGAACATAAACTTTTTCTAAAATAGGAGGGTAATCATGTTGCAACATTTGTCACCCTATTGATTACTAAATATTATTAAGTTCTTCACCTTCCTAGGAAGATATTCTCCTCTTCTCTCATGGCTTCAGATATGCCTCTCAGAAACTGTAAGAGATTTATATTTACTTTCATTAAATTTTATAATTAGGTCTACTGATTTTTTTTTCTGATTTTATATACTTCATTAAACATTTTTTTTTTTTTATGTGATGTGCAAGCATTGCATGGTGTATTGAAAAAAGGAATGAAATGAAACTATCTGACTTTATGGTATGGTAGATGGAAGTCACAAATAATTAATCAAATAAAGTACCAAATAAGTTGAAACAAAAAATAAAAATGAGTTAAAACATCAATATGCATACCGACTATTTAAAACATGTTAACTAATGATAATTGAGTATTTTATGAAGGCCGAGCAATTCCCTGAATGATTTCTGAGCGTGAGTTTCTATTTTAATAGCTGGAGAATGAAAGAGAAGAGCTAGCATCACAAATAGTGTTAAAAGAATGAGAATGAGAAGTAGATAAATTAGCTGAGAGAATGAACATTATTTCCATGTAACTGGTATATAGGATGCCTGGATAAAATTTTGCACACGAGACTGGCAAAATCAGACTATAGAAGACACCTTATGTATAATAAAGAGTTTATTTGGGCAACTCTAAATCCTTCTAACCATAGAAGTTCATTCTCATTTTGAAGAACAGTGTGGAATTATCATGGACTACAGAGAAACCAGTTCAAAGCTAAGAAATAGTAAGAATTTATGAAATCTCTTTTGAGAAAAGAGACATGTTGAAAATTACTGAATACTTCCATTTAGGAAAATTAAAAGGATGATGAGACCTTAACTCATGAAAGAATCCAAGGAGATGATCAGGTTTGATAGCTAGTGACATTTGATTTTGAATATATTGAATATATGATGTTAGAACATCCATGATATGTCATTAATCCTACCTGAAATAAAGGATTGAAGCTCAATAAATCAAAGCTAGCATTTAGAAGTGATGTATAAACAGGTTATCTGACGTCACGCGTACAGGTTAATTCAAGAGAGCTCTAAAGAAAATTAAATAACAGTGCAGAATGTTAGGAAATGAGATTCTTAAGGTTAACAAGATGAAAAAGAGTCTGATGTGAGGATTTAGCAGGTGCAGTGAGGACTTAAGAAGATCAAGGAAAAATATCAAGTTAGGAATGCCAAAAGCGGCGAGGCTTTGGAAAGAGAATGGTATAAGAACTGAAAATGGGTGAGTAAGCATGGCAAACAGACCCCTAACAGATTCCATAGGGTGACAGGAGTTAAGATAAAGATTTCAAGGGATAAGGAGTCAGAAGATGGTAAGGAAATGGAGGTAGATCAATCTTGTGAACATTTCAGTAATTAATAGAATAATAAAAAACATGAATAGCTCATGGAGAAATCACAGACTAAAGAAAACATCTTCAGAATGAAAAAGAGGCATGGATATGGCTAAAAATCCAAATTAAAAAGCTATTTGAGAGGAAAAGATGTTATTTGAGACCTACTCTTTACCAGATAATCTTAGATATTTATACATATAAATCTATCCTAAAAACAATCTGTAATGTGAATGACATCATCCCTATGGTAAAGCACAGAGAACAGAGGCTTGGAAAGTTTACATAACTTGAAGAAGTTCTCATATGATGAATGACAGGACTAGAAATAATCTCAGTCTTTCTGAATCCAGAATCAATGTTCTTTTCATTCCTCCATCTTGATTTGTCAAGACTGATGCTTTACAGTCAGACAGTGAAAAACAAATACTGTATGATTTCACTTATATGTGGAAAGTAAACAAACAAACAAACAAATCTCACAAAGACAGTGAACAGATTGGTGGTTGCCAGAGGGGAGGATGGTGTATGGATAAAATGGGTAAAGAAGTTATTTTATAATTTCTAGTTATAATATAAATAACTTCTGGGGATATAATGCACAGCATGATGACTAAAGTTAACAATACACTCTATTATATGTTTGAAAATTGCAAAAAGACTAAAAAATATAATTCTTCCATATTTTTTCAGTTTGTGGTGATGGATGTTAACTAGAGGAAATTGTTTCACAATATATACTTACATCAAAAATTATGTGTATAACATAAGTGGATCATAAATTATATAAATGTCTAATCACTATGCTGTACACCCAAAACTAATATAAAATAATATTGAATATTAACTTAAAACTGATATATATCAATTATATCTCAACGAAACAAAAATACTAATGCTATAAACCAGTGGGCAAAAATATTTGCAGGAACAAGGTTCATAGATAAGGGAAGCCTTGTTTTTTCCTTTAGTAATTATTTGAAATCTTTTCCTCACTATAATTCTTCCATATTTTTTCAGCCCCCTTCTCTAGCTGGTATTCCATGTCCTTCTTCTGCCAGTCCAAATGTAATTATCAGTTAGTTTAGCCCGGATTGTATAATCGAGAAGGGTCTTTCTAAAATGATGCTTCAGTAGCTGATACTGCATTTCACGAAGCTCTGGTAGAGAAAAACCTATCATCTTAAACTTCTATAACTATAGAACTCTGTGTTTTTCTCTACCTAATCACGTTGACACCATCTCCCAGCGCACCATCAGATAAGTGGGATTTCCAATATATAATATAATACAATGCTCCACTTAAACGAACACGTGATATAGCAATCCTATTATTTTAATTATTGTCCTCTCTGGTGTATATAGATCATACTATATTTCACTTATCACATTGCTTTGTTAATCATGTCAAGGGATTCATGATAAGGGGGTAGCAAGAAGATAAGCTCCTTTTAAATATAAAATGGATGAAAATGTAAAGCAGCTGTTAAATGATAAAATGTCTTTTTAAAGTGAATCCTGCCAAGCAAAGTAAGTCAGACAGAGAAAGCTGGAAACCATATGAGATCACTCATATGTGGGATATAAAACTGAAAGCAACAAACAAACATGACAGAGACTCATGATAGTGGATTAGTGGTTACCAGAGGGAAGCGGGGGAGGGGAGCTATACATAGGGGTAGAAAGGGGTCGAATATTTGATGACAGAAGGAAATCTAGCTCTGGATGGTGAACATGCAATGCAATATATATATGACTTACTGTTGAAAAAAAACACATGAACTTATTTGATTTTATTAATCAATATCACTCAAATAATTTTTAATAAAAAAGTGGAGTAAAAAAAAGTGAATCCTGCAATGAACTGGTAGGTAGTTAAGTACCTATCCATTATCAAAGTGGTTCCTTCAGAGTAGAACAAGAGGAGAATTATTCTGTGGATAAGATATTTATTCAGTCATTATTCGACATGCTTTGCACCTTCAGGTACACAGAGGGCCAGCAGGAACAACAGAGGCTCCATTTGTTAGCAGCCTAGCTCAAGTCTCTTAATTCTGGACTTATCTCCACCAGCCTCTCTCACTAATTTAAATACAGTCGAATGAGCATTTTGTTTTTACTGTCTTTGATGTGATTGGGTGTTCTAGTTGAGTTAGCATTTTTTAATTCACTAAATACACAAGACTTTTTGTTTTTATTTTTGTTTTATAAATGTTAGTATCTTCATCCGTACTATTCTTATGCCTGGAAAAACATTTTTCATGTCCTCCAACTTGTTTACTTGAAGGAAAAATACTACCATTTTTCAAGATAGTACAATGACACATACGCTCCTCAGGGGGAAATTTAGAACTCCCTTTTGTGTCCTCCATCACCTGTTCATGGTCCTACAGAGTTCAGCTTCAATGCTTTGCAGGTCTGCCCCTCTTCATTGGCTTCAGCAAGACACTGTTACTTTTCAAACTCCGTATAGTAGAGTGCGTCAATTAAATGTGAACTTCCCCATCAACAGAATGAGGTTGATGGATTATCCAACTCCATTTGCATTAGTTAGTAAGAATGACAAATATTCCTTTTTGGCTGAAATCAGAAAGAAAAAGTAAAAGGTTTATATGGGCTATTGGAAGAGAAAAATAAGGTCAGTTGGAGCTATAATGACACCAGTTTTTCTACCAAACTTGGTAGACTTCATTATGAATTCTAGTGAAAAGAGAAGTTATAAAGGTGAGTGTTACCAAGACATTGATATTTGGGCACTAATATTAATGCTACTCATCTTCTTTGCACTTACATGATGATCGATGGGTAAATATTTAGTTTATATTTAGATTCTATAGCCTATTATTTTGTGAGATTCATAGTAAGTATTAAATTACTATAAGATAGTTCCAGTATAATAATGCTTGAAGGAATTTCTCATATACATATGCAAATTGGTATTCAGCAAATACTCAAAGGTCTTTCTATGTAGATTTCTGAAGATTCTTTTCTAAGTGGCTCCCTCCTTTCCAGGGCTCAACCTCTGATATCTGTGTGCCTCTACTTTCTATATTCTCATATAAGAGACACCACCATGTTCTGCTAAAGATCTTCATCCCTGAACTACAATTTAATATGTGCCATTATTATCAGGCATAGGAGATCATGTGGTTTTCTTCCTTTGTTTATCTTCACAGGGAGGTAGTTTTGTTTGTTTGGTTTATGACTGTCAAATTATTCTTTATTGAAATTCTTGTTTGTTTGTTTGCTTTTAGAGCGAGGAATTCCACTACTATTGATGTCATCTGTGATGTCATGAAGGTAGTGGCCATTGACACTGTAGCCCACAGGATAGGCGGTCCCTAAGATCTCTTTAATCGTTCCACAAGCTCTCTGGCTAAAGATCAGTGGTGCATCTTTTGGGCAATGTGGACAACTTCATCAAAAGTAATATTTCCACTCTGCTTAATTTTTTTTTTCTTTGCTTCTTTCTGTCTCTGGGTGGTTCCTTGAGGACTTTGATGATTAAGAAAGAGGGAGAAGGCATCACCTCAATACAGGCCAGTCTGTTCTGAATGGTCAGTTTCACTGTAATCTTCAGATCCTCCTGTCACCAGTTGCCTGGGCAATGTCACCATCAACTACTTTTGGATAGAGATCCAGGGGAGACATGGTACCTATTTCCCCATGAGTGCACATTGGTTATATGATTTTGATCTTGTTGAGTTGAACTTGGGCAGCATAGTGGGGACAGCTCTTGTTGGATGAACCCAGATGCAGGATCACTGAAGAAACTGTAGCTTGGCCTCTTCTGAGCACAAAACCTTCTGTACTTTTTCAATATCTAAAAGCTCTTCTTTCATGTAAAATGTCTATGTTTTGAATTATTTGTGTAGATAAGGTTAGCCTGTTACTCCATCATGGCTGGAACCAGAAGCCTGTCAGATTCTTTTAAATTTACCATATTTTTCTCCTATATTTCAGCAATTCTATTCCTAGTTATTTACCCAAGAGAAATGGAAATACATTTCCATTAAAATACATGCACAAGAAATTTCATGGAAGTTCCTTCACAATAACCCCAAACTGTAATAACCAAATATCACAATAGATGAACACATTTTGGAATATTCATACTACACAGTGATAAAGAGGAACTACCTATTGATATATGGATGAATCTTATAAAAATTAGATAGAGAAAAAAGGACAGGCACAAAAGATTTCATACTAAAATAATCTACCTATATGAAGTTAAAAATCAAGCATAATTGATCTATGGTGCTAGAGATTATAATATCATAACTGCCCTAGGAATGGCTGAGCTCGACTTAAAGAAGATATAAAGGGACTTTTTGGAGTCACATCTTGATTGGCATTCAGGTTGCCTGAGGCAATAAATTTGTTAAAACTCATCGCGTTATATGTTTAAGATGTATGGCTTTACTTTATGTAAATTTAACCTCCAAAATATGTGTGTGTGTATATATATATGTGTGTGTATGTTTAATGAACAATGACTTTTTTTATTTTTATATAACTCATCTTTGTTTAATTTATACAGAACTTCATAGAGTAAAGAAGTTCTGTGAAACTAATTGCAAGAGTAAGACCTTTGGGGAGCCTCTGTTTAGAATATAAGAGGCAAATAAATAGCATATAGAAGAGTAAAGAGGTACAGTGCGGTCCTGAGAGGTTGTATTTTGTGATCTGGTGAACTGCTTTAAACAAATACGAAGACATCTGCTCAATAGTGATAAATTAACTGTTTCTTTCTATAATTCAAGTGTGTTCTCCCAGATGTTCTTGATTAATTATAGTGTTCCTTTACTGGAACAGACTGTTTCGACTTCTAGGAAAACTCTGCGGCTTGATTGTTACAATTTCCAATAGCCAAGATATGGAAGCAACCTAAATGTCCATCCACAGATGATTGGATAAAGAAGTTATGGTTCATATATACAATGGAATATTACTCAGCCATTAAAAAATGAAATCCTACCATTTGCAATACATGAATGGACCTTGAGGTTATCATACTGAGTGAAATAAGTCAGGCAGAGAAAGATAAATACCATACGATTTCACTTATATGAGGAATCTAAGGAACAAAAAGAACAACCTAATCAAAAACACACTCACAAATATAGAGGACAATCTGGTGATGGCCAGCGGGGATAGGGGTTAGGGAGCTGGGATAAAGCGGTAAAGGGTTAAAGAAGTACAAATTAGTAGTTGATAGATGGTCACAGGGATGGGGATCACGGCATAGGGAATGCAGTTAGCATTAATGTAATGGTTAGTTGGAAAGCCAGAGGAGAGAAGAAGCAATTAGGGGGATTGTTTTATAAACTATACAAATGTCTAAGCGATGTACTGTACTCTCGAAACTAATAAAATAAAATTTTAAAAAAAGTTGCTAAGGACTCATTAAGCATTAGAACAATTTGGACTCTACTAGTCTGAAATTTATAAGTAATCACAATAATTTTAAGCTAGAAACAGTCTGATAACAGAATTAAATCAAACTGTGATGTCCGTGGGATGTGCTGAAAGTTCTAAGCTATGTCAGCGCAGCTTGATGGAGACAAGGTAGATGCAAAATACTGAAGTCAGGAACTTGATTTTGATTTGACATTTGCACCTCATATTGAAGAAATAAATTTTAAAAAGCTTACCAAAAATAGGATCACCTACTTTAGGCTATATATACATGCTCAATACTCTTTGATGTGCTGATTTAGTCAAATTGGTCAATTATCTTTACAAAAAATATTCTCATTATTTATTGGTTATATTGAGTTTTCTGCTTTTTGTTAATTGATCTAATTTTCATACAGAAATATCATGCTTTAATAAAACTGTTGTGACATCTTTTATCATCATAATACATTTACTTATATTTTGTTCTTATCTCTCCTAAAAGTATGTTCTTTTTTTTAGCTCCTTTTTATATAAATTATTAGATTTTTTAAAGTTTCTAGGATATGAATTTTGAATTGATTTAGGTATAAAGATCTATAGCTCCATTAATGCAGTTTGGAAAATAAAAAAGTAAATTGAGAAATATGAAAATAGAATGCATGGTGAACACATATACACAAATTATTTTGTTGAAAACTACCAGGAAAATGTATTTATCTTTTGTGATTTACTAAGGTCTCCTGGATCTACATAGTTGACTTTCTACACTCCAATTGTGGCACTTATCATTATAATATTCTGTATTTTTAAAAAGTTTACAATGTTACTCATGTTTATGTCTTATTTTTTCTACAACACTGTAAACACTGAGGTCAGGGACTGTGTCATATTTAGCTTCGTATTCCCATTATCACCCACCACAATGTTTTGAACACTGCAAGATATCATTTAACATGTCTAATGAAAATGTGGTTCAAAGGCTTAGAACAGCATACATCAATATACAAAACATAAAAACAATGTTTCCCAACCTTCAAAGGTTTTCAAGGTGTGATCTTCATCTTCAGCAAAAGTCTTGAGCATGGAGGAGTAGGGGGGGGAAGATTTGTTTGCTACAATTATCTCTCAATGAAAATTAAAATATAAATTTCATATTATCTAATTTTTATCCTTATTTTTCTTTATATATTTTTAGATCTGTTTGTTTTTTGTCTATTAGCTAATACTTCAACAGGTCTCATTTTTTTTTTCTTGGCTTTCAACACTATAGTGAAATTCTGTTCAATTCTTTGACCACCTGAGGATAGATTCACCCAATTCAAAGCAATTCATCAATGCAAACCACACAAAGAAATATAAATTGACAATTATATAGGGAAATTAGCTATAAATATTTCATAATAATTTTTATAATAAATGAATATCAGTAATCACTTCTCTAAATGGTCAAAACAGCTAAAGAATGAAGAATTCAAGAGTATTCTTTGATTATTTCTGATTATATGCAATTCTATGGAAGTGAGATTGCCAATATAACCTACTTATTTATTTTTTTTATTTGCACATTCTCTGCATAGTACTGATTATAAATCTGTGCCTATACGAAGCACTCAAAATAGTTTAGTTTTATAAAGTAAGATGATTTTTAAAAATCATTTCAAAATAGTTGCATTACTGAAATGGATTATTGTCCTTTGATAGCCCCAGACAAAGTTTTAATTATAAAATGTACAAAAAATAAATGATTAATGATATAAAATTATTTTTTTTTTCAACCAATTTAAAAAAATGGTTCCTTGGGGTCCAGTATAGAAAAAGTTTTTCTACACCATTTCTCTGTGTACTCAAACATATGCACAAGTTCCTGTTTATTTGAATCTATGCATATTACCTTTTTTCCACTGTTTTAGTATTTCCACTTTTTATTATATATATTTTTTGCCTAAATGATTCAATTTCATTTTATTGCCCCTTATTCTACAGAAAGAGGCTAACAGCTATGCGTACACATGTAATTTTTTATATATTTGAAATTTCATTAAATATTCTTCAAGTTTTACTCTTGTAAACTTCATAATTGCAATATTTTTGATTTTTCTCAAAGATCCAATGATTATCAATCCTTTAATCAATCAGTAATTTTTTTACTTGCCTCTAAACTTCTCTTGTTTGCAAAGCTGCCTCTGCAAAAGTCATTCTTCTAGTCCCCTACATCCCAAAGCCTTGAAAGATTAGGGGGAAATACAATCCACAGCTTGCCTAGAATTAAGATACTGGTAAATTTCTTGTGCTTCGTATTGGGACTACAGTGAGCTGTACTATAGCATTATAGGTGAATTAAATGTAAACAAGTTCTCATATGGAGTGCAGTTTAGGTTAAATGCACATGTGTGGCCCTAAGAGATTCAGTCCCAAGTGTTTTTGTGTGTAGGAACATAACTGCATGTGTCAGCAGGTGAGTGTCAGTAGCAGAAGGGAATCAGGAAATGATTACTAGGAATGTGATATACTAGGAATGTGAACCTAGGCCTCAGTTCATTTCCACAAAAAAAAGTAATTAAAAAAAATACACAATAAAAGGTAATCAGAGTCACTAGAACAATATTATCATAAATGAGAAGCAGCGGAAATACCAGAAAATAGAATAATATGAGTCTAGATATTACTATTAAATAAAGATTTTAAAAGGAATTTGATATCATGTTCAAGGTGATAAAAGGAAAGATTCAAAATGTTAGCAAAGTACTAGGAATTATAGCAGACTAAAGAAAAATTAATCCAATATAACTATAGAACTGAGAAATAGAAAAATTGAAATTAATAAATTATTAGACATGTTTAACTGCAGATTAAACGCGGATAAAGAAAAAATTAGAGAACTAATAATTAGGTAAAAAAAAAGTTCTAGAAATAAGTTGGAGAGGCAAAATCATGGAAAATAGTCATCATATCTGAAATATTTTAAATTTGATTTCTAGAAAGAGAGAAAGAAAATAGAAAAAATAAAGAAATAAAAGCTAAATGTATCCTGAAAGTGATACAATACTTCATTCTGCACATTTAAGAAAACAATAAACCTCAATCATGATAAATACTAAATTTACATCAAAGCAGAAAGAAATAGAATATTGGAAAATAATATAGAAAAACAGAGCATTTTCAAGAAGATAATGCAGATATAGTATCTTTTAAATTTTTTATTGAATTTATTAGGGTGACATTTCTTAATAAAATTATATAGGTTTCAAGTATACAATTCAACGCACCATTATGTATGTTGCACTGTGTTCACCACTCAAAGTCAAATCTCCTTACCTCACCATATATTCGACCCCTCTTCTTCTTATATCTATTAGTCTATATACCTGTATAACTAGGAAAAGTAGATAATCTGTAAACTTAAAATAAGATGACTCTTACAACAATTGGTTTATTTTCTGAATAAGTTTAGATATTCTGGATTAAAAAGTTTTACTTCTAAAAATATCTCCAAAAATTAATTTAGAATAAAATATATTATGAAATGGCAAAAAACTTCATTATAATAGAACATATTGTTTTCCTAAGGCTCCGTATTAGTTTCATATTGTTACTGTGAAAAAAACCCCTAGTGGCTTAGAACAACACAAATTTAGTGGCTTAGAACAACACAAATTTAGTGTCTAATAGCTATAGAGGTTGAAAGTCCAGTACGAGTTTCACAGGGCTAAAACCAAGCTGTCTGGAGAGAGTTATGTGCCTTTCTGGAGGCTCTGTGGGAGAATCTGTTTTCATGCCATTCCTTGGCTCATGAACCTAGATCTCTATCTTCAAAGTCATCAACACAGAGTCGAATCCTTTTCACATTTCATCATTATCCTTCTGTTCTGCCTCCTTCTTCTAATTCTAAGCATACTTGTAATTTCATTGTGCAATCTGGCTAATTCATTGTTATCCATCTGTTTTATTTTTTAAAATTTTTATTTATTTTATTCATTTATTTATTTATTTGAAGAAATTATTTTAATTTTTTTTCCCCATCTACCTACCCCTTCCTGCCTCTGCCCTACCCTCTGATAACCACTAGTCTATTGTCTATGTCCATGAGTCTCTGTCCTGTTCATTTGTTGCTTTTAGGTTTATATCCCACATATAAGTGATATCGTGTGATTTTTAACTTCTTTCTGTCTGGCTTATACTTGTAATTTCATTGTGCCAATCTGGCTAATTCATTGTTATCCATCTGTTTTAAAATTGGCTGATTTGAAACTTAAATTCTATCTGCAATCTTAATTTTATTTTTCAGTGTGACCTAATGTATCTCCAGATTCTGATGATTAAGATGTGGACATCTTTGAGGGAGTCATTATTCTGCTTACTACAAGTATTTTTAAAAATGTTTTTTCTTGATCGTTTTTTTTTAAAAAATAGGACATTACGGTGTCATTTATCTATCTCACTCTTTATTGTTTTCAATCTCAGGATAGTTATAGATGTCTAACTCAGTATCTTCTTTCATTAAATAATAATTCATTTTATGTGGCTCCATTTGAATATGTAGATGTGAATATCAGCAATTTTCATGGTAATTCTAGTCCTATATGCTCAAAATTGTCAGTCAATTAGCCATTAGGCAGCAGAAGAAATTTTTAAAAATTTTAGTTCATAAGTTATTTAGGCTATTGATCTTCTTTCTTTCTCTTGGCTTATTATACCTACCTTCTGAACCATTAATCATTTTGGCTACTCTTTTATATATTCATTTCCATTTTGTTCACATTCATTTAAAAAAGTTTTAAAGGAAATCTTTTTATAGAAGCATGAAATATATAGTTAGATGAATATATGATTCCAGCTCTTTGAATAGAAAGCTGTTTTATAGGCAAGTAGTCATGAAAGAATATGCTTTTCGGTTAAGAAATTTTTTTTTTTAGTTCCTAGCCCTGTTTTTACTAGCTCTGACACTTCTAGAAAAGTATTAAACAATTTTAATAGTACTAATATAAGGGGCTTCAGACTCCTTTTCTGAGGTATAATTTAACAATCTACCTTTATTGAGGTATTTGAAAAGATTCAATTATATAATGTTTATAAAATGCTTCACATATAGCTGGACTTGAGTAAGGGCTGAATAAATGTGTTTTATTTTGAATGTTGTATTCATATAAGAAAATAAAAAACAGTACTATGGGACAGTGCTTCTCAGCAACTCTTACACTACAGCACACAACCTGTGCAGTCTTCTGAATGAACAACTACTGTTCTTTGTGGGATTATATGTTGTAGAATATATAAAATTCCACATTATAATGATAATTATAGCTCTTTATAACACATATATGTTAAAAACAAAAAATGGGTCTTGGTTTAGAAATTTTGCATAGGGAATATTTGAATGACTGAAGCACAAGTTCTAATGAACACGGAGAACCATATACATGAACAGAATACTGGGGAATAAGATGGAAAATAAAAACTGGGACATAACTGAGAATTGAGCGTATTGTATAGCACTCACCAAAGAGCACCATGTACAGCAAAATTAAAAGTTATATTTTGTCTATTAGTTTTCTATTTGAAAGAAAAAAATGATACAAATATACATATACAGATTGTCAAAAGCCTATGTGGTTTAACTTAAAGTTCAAATGTAAAAGAATATTAGCAGTGATTCCATTTAGGAGAAATGTTTCTGCGTACTTTGTATAAATTACAATTTTCTATAATTAGCATGTATTACTTCTATAAGAATAAAATATGCTTAAATGCCACTGGAAAAGGAAGTAATTCATATGACGCTAAACTTTTTAAAATAAATTCAATAATTAGTGAGAGTAAAATGAATACAACAGTCTACAGCCATGCTACCCTGAACAAACCCGCTCTCATCTGATCTTGGAAGCTAAGCAGGGTCAGGCCTGGTTAGTATTTGGATGGGAGACCACCTAGGAAGACCAGATGCTATAAAAAATATAAAAAATAAAATAAAAAATAAGGGATTGTAAACTGACAAGGTTCTTGCAATCTGTGAGGTCAACCAAAGGTTTCCTAGCCTAAAAAAATAAAAAATAAATAAAAAATAAAAATGAATACAACGATTGACATTATACATTTGGCATTTA
Source organism: Pteropus alecto (assembly GCF_000325575.1). Lineage (NCBI taxonomy): Eukaryota > Metazoa > Chordata > Mammalia > Chiroptera > Pteropodidae > Pteropus > Pteropus alecto. The sequence goes on along the minus strand of NW_006435762.1, from coordinate 350,755 downwards.
TTTCTCAATAACTGTTCATTCTATGCCTATTGTGCACCTTGTACAGTTTAGTATAAAAAATATAATTGAATACTGAATTGAACTTTAAAAGATATAAACATTTACTTATAGCGTAAAATATCAACACTACATGCTTAGGGGTGTGAAATAATTTAATAAAGAAAAGTTTTGCATGTTTATCCAACTGAACACAGAAATGAAAGAATAATATTATTCCTTCAATGAATAAATACGTTAAAATGCTGTGATATTGAGCATTATTTTCATTTATATATCATTGACTATGTAAGGGAGACATAGTCAATGATATATAAATGAAAATAATGCAAATAGGATCAAAATAAAGCATTTATGATTTCAAATTGTTATGGTTGTTATAAATAGAAAACTTGTATTTAAAATTTTTTTATTCAACTAGTTGATATAAAATATTACATTAGTTTCAGGTGTATAACACAGTGATTAGACATTCACATAACTTGTGAAATAATCGCCCAGATAAATTAAGTACCCATCTGACACCATACATAATTATTACAATATTACTACTATAAAAAACTTGCATTCTTTCCCAGATTTTCGAATTACTATTTTCTTTATTTTTTTTCCAATGACAAATACTTTGTAATAATATGTTTTTCAAAGACAGAATGCAATGTCTTATCAGATGTTGTTTTTATCACTCTATGTAGTTATTGGGATAATCACTTGGCTAAAACAATGAATAGAAGATATAATGATCATGTTACATCTTGATTAAATGACTTTAAATGTGGCTGATGCATAGATATATTATAAATATAATTTTTATTAAATGTTAGTTATGTTTTGTAGTTCAGAAATGTGAAATTCTGTCAAACTGTTTCCTGTATCCTATAGTAATTTTTTTCTTCTATGAAATTGAAAATTTCTGTTTCAAGTTTCAAAAGGGATTACACTCTAGTACATCCATAATCATATTTTCTTTTTTCTTTTTTTTTTTAAGTTTATTGGGGTAACATTGTTTAATACAATTATATAATTTTTAGGTGTACATTATAATTTGATGTTATATATTCTATTGTATGATTACCACTCAAAGTCCACTTTCCTTTAGCTACCATATATTTGATCCCCTTTACCCACTTCACCCTCCCCCTACCCCCTTATATTTGACCCCCTTTACCCCACCTACCTATTTTCATAAAGCAACTAATGTCTACATTTTAAAATTTCAATGACATAATTCAAAATAATATAACAATTTTCATCTCTAATGATGAGAGGTTCTCCATGAAATATCATAAAAAGATAAATGTTGACAATGGTGAGAAGCTTCTGTATGCCTCTTGTTGAAATAAAAAAGTACGATATATAATTACTTCTTCTAACTCTGTCTCTAAATAGTTTCACAATTTTATTGTAATCCATAAAATAAACCTTCAAGGAAATCCATGTGTTACACTGAATTATAGAAAACAGTATCACTTAACTTCAGTAGAGTTGCTTTATTAAAAAATCATTTCATTTATACTTCATTTTTTAAATGATATTATACATTTAAATAGGTGAGAACATTTAAAATAAATATCTAATTATAATTTCTTTTGAAATGGCATCAAAGGGAAGTCCAAACATTGAAATATTGATTAAATAATTTTGGCTTTCTAATTAACATGATACAGAAAACCAACAAGAATATTATGTTGATGTGCAAATATTATGTTGATGTGCAAATATAAATTTTTAAAAAATGTATGTGGTTTTTTAAAAACTGATTGCAATTTTGAAAACAAAAAAGTGTACTTTGAAAATGTTCTAATGGCATGAATTATGTTTTATTAGTTTTATTCTAAAATTTTTGAATTATTAGTCATTAAACATTTGGAGTATTATACAGGTTTGTTTGACTAAAAGCATAAATTGACTATATTGGGTCCTAATGCAGCACGTTTTCTGTGCTCTCCTTTTCCAATAAATTTTCTTTTTATAAAACTCAAGGCTAAATGATCAGTTCATGAAATATTTAGCCACATTTTTTCTTGTATTTCATCATCACCCTAACATTAAATGTGCTTGTGATAAATATTGTAGTTTACACAACTTTTTGAATTCTGTGGAGGTTGAAAAGTAGAGTCAGACTGAAAAAAATTAACTACTGAATTAAAAAAAACAACTTTACCTAATGTGGATAAAAATAAAAATGAAATAAAAATAAAAAGGGAGTTAGATTTTTTTAAGCATAGAAATAAAAGGGAATGAGATTAAAAGAAAAAGAATTGAAGAACATTTAAACATTCATTTAACAAGGTATATTCATGAGGATGATCACTTGGATGAAACAATGTATGGAGATACATTTAGGATCTGACTAGAAATATATCTTTCTATTAATTGAGATTCTAACTCTAATCAGTTTTATTGCATATTACCTGCCTTAATTTATACTTATAATACATTTGAAGTCAGAGCATCCATTTAACGTGTAGGAATTTAATTATATTAGATAATGTATTCACTTTTCATTTTTCTGCTAGTAGTTCTAACAATGCAGACTCAATGGTGCTTGCAAAGGAGACAGGAGGAAAATCTTTTGATAAAAAACACCACATTCTGTTCTGTTCTTGTGCCTGCCTGCCTGCCTTCCTACATCATAAATCTCAGTGATAAAGTAATAATTTGACAAAATTTCAAGGGTCACATGTATCACCTACCTGCATGAAAAGATATTTTTAAAAATGAAAAACATAAAGTCTCATACTGATGACCATTACAGATAAACTTTTATAATAGATTCTGATGTAGGAAACATTAACTTTAAAACTTAATTAAGCAAAATGTTATCTCCTCCCCACCACAAAAAAACTCCCATTCTTCTCATTAGTAGACCTGTATTACAAAAGTTTTACTCAATTACTATTGATATTGTTTTATTGTTGTTATGTACTGAATTGTATTCTGCCAAAATCTGTATGTGGAAGCCCTAACTCCAAAAGTATTTGGAAATAGGGCTTGTAAGATAGTAATTAAGGTTAAATATGGTCATCAGGGCAGGGCTCTAATCTGATAGAACAGGTGCCTTAGAAGAAGAAGAAGAAGAGACACCAGGAATTTGTGGGCACAGTAAAAAAGCAACCAACTATCTGCAAGTCAAGGGGTGAGGCCCCAGGAGAAACAAAGCCTGCCAGCACCCTGATCTTGGACATCAAGCTACTAGAATTATGAAAAAAATAAATTTCTGTTGTTTAAGCCATCCAGTCTGTGCTATTTGTTATAGAAACCCAAACTTACTACTACGATTATGTCTTTGAATTTTAACAATAAAATGTTTGTGAACTTTTTTTTTTTAATTATATATAAGTACCTGCATACTAGTCTCAATTTTGCCTCTTGGCTCTAAAAGCCTAAAACTTT
>NW_006435762.1:329627-347318 GCF_000325575.1 Pteropus alecto | reverse complement strand
CTCTGAACTGTCATAAGAATTTATTTTCTAAGTGACATTTACTAAAATTTTCATTCTACTCTGCTATTTCAATATTCATTTTATCACCCTAATTAAACAGAAAACAATCTATTCTCTCACTACAGGCCTAAAGGTGTTTGCATCATGTGTTTAATAATTGGTTGGGAATTATGGTCTCTAAGAGCTGACAGTACCTAGCTGACAGCCAACAAAGGAAAGGGACCTCAGTCTTACCACTATAAGGAGCTTGATTTTGTCAATAACCTGAATGAATATGGAAGCAGATTCTTCCCAGAGCTTCCCAGTAAGAGTCCAGGCTGGCTGCACCTTGATTTTTGCCTTCTGATATCTGGAGCAGAAAAACTAGTCAAGCTAACTTGGACTTAAAGAACTGTGAGATATTAAACTTGTGGTAAGTCATCAAAGTTGCAGTGTTTGTTATGGCATAAACAGAAGAAAACTAATACAAGTGGATGCAGGTATTATTAGCCTGATCTATTTATAATAAAGATCTCCACCAATTTCTCACCTAAAGGTTTCAGCAGTCACTGATGGTTCTTGCTTAGATCTATTGTTGTCATTAGTGATTACAAAATGGTATTGTGATTTATCATTTCTTCTGCATTTATTAGCTGAAATTCTTCTCTAAAGGGAACTTTTATTTATCAGTAATGTAGTAACCCTGAAATAAATTTTGTACATGAAAAGCAAGCTAAATACCAAATTTTTTTCTATTTATTAGATTTAGAATCTGAGATGGTGATTTTGCTACTCTAATAAGGCAATTAGATTCCCTCTCCCTTCCCTTCCCTTCCCTTCCTTTCCCTTTCCTTCCCTTCCCTTCCCCTCACTTCCTTTCCCTCTCTTTCTTTCTGTCTCTGAGTTTCCCCCCAAAATCACAGTTTTCTGTTCTCCAGTACATTTTCCCCGTTGACCTCTAATTAGTTGCTCTTTTTTCCCTCATCGTCACAAAAGAAATCTGTCTAAATGTAGTAATTTTCAAACATCAGGGTGGTATGGAATCTTTTAGCCTTCTATCCTGTTTGGTAATCTGGAAGTTAAATTTTGTCATTTCCTACACAGCAAAAGGACAGTGTGATATATTTCCAGTTTTCTATACTTTTATTCTGTTTTTATTTCTCTTATAAAGCAAAGTAGTACATGAAAACATTAACTTTAAATATATTATCTGCTTTCACATATAATGCCTGATTTATAAGAATATAACTTAATTAAAACTTAGTGACCATTTCATGGTCTAATATTCAGACTGGCCATATTACTTAGACCATAATTCAACTTAAGAGATTTAGAGTGAAAATATAGGAAGCACCTTGCCATTCAACTCTTTCCAGACATTAAAGATTATGCTCATAATCCAGTAGTAGAGGGAAAATTGAAAAATTCTTAAGCTAAGCTGCACTAGTTTATGCTACAGTGAAAAAAATTTCAACAACCTAGAACCCCAGAAGAGCTTAATAGCCCCCAAATGAAACCATTAATCACACTTAAATGAAACTGCAACTCAATACACATGCTGTTAAGTTATTTCCAAGAATACATTATTAGTTTTGAACTCACTTTATGTTATGAACTACCACAATATACATGCAATCTTTGGAAAGGCTAAGGAGAAGCAGTAATGAAAGTTGGTGACTCAACAAATAATGCATTAGCAAGATGATTTCTTATGACCATTATGCCTTGGAGGAGGAAAAAAAAAAAACCTAAAATCATACAGGCTTTACACTTGTTTTTTTTTCATGTATACGTACGAATATGTAGACATAAATGTAAATATGTGTATACTAGTTTGCCCTATAAAACTGAAAAATAAATTATCTCTACTAATGTATCAATAAAGAATACTATTACATAGATATGTAACAGATACTTGTGATTTGTTACTAAACTCTTGCTCATAAGCCATGAGAACATGAGTCACTTATTGGCAAGAGTGTGGTCTCCCTGGATATCTGATGAGTTGTTTTCCAAAATCATGAGTCTATTTGTTGCTGTAAGCCACCCACTGATTTCACTGGATTATATTTTTTATCCAGTCTCTCCTTTCACAGACTCTAAAATTCAGAATTAGATGTTATAGACTCTGTAGGCTTTTGTGGAACTGGACTGAGAACACATAAATGATTTGCTGTACTGCACTTTTGGGAAGATTCGTTTTTTGGATAAATTTAATTGACTCTCCATTGAGTCATTTCAATGCATAGAATTTCTAAATGAAATGGTCTTATTAAGTAGGACTCTGTGTACTGCTATAGTCCAATTCCTTGATCATGAATGATTTATGTAGGTTATATGATAATTTTCAAAATTAGAACATTTTCTTTTCAAAGTAACATACACCCAGCCATAGTAAAATTAAAAAAATAAATAAATAAAATGTAGGTATTTTATCTTTATTAATAAATTTAGCTGGTGAATATATCCAGTTGTTAAGTGGTCAGAATGTTTTTAATAGAAAGCTCCACCTTCTATTAAAAATGTTACCGAAACAGCTATACTTAAATATGTCCTAAGAATAATTTTAATTTCACAATTATATTTTCATAAATATTGAAAAATAGAGAAAAGGCAAATGTATCTTTTGATCAAATTTCTCTCCCAAATCCCACCTTCTTCTTCAGTTAGAAACACAATTGTTGCTCATAACTTCAATGTTTTCTATAAATGTGTGTGCACAGAAAAATATAGAGTTTGCTTCTGACTGTGTGTATATTTTAAATAAACAGGATTATGCTAAAATGAACTATTCAGCAATTTAGGTTACTTTCTGTCTAAACATTTCTTTATTTTTATTTTGTTTTGCTTCAAATAACAATATGTATAGAAAAACTTTCCATAAAAATACACAGAGATTAATTTTACTTTTAAAACATCACACATATTAAGGTAGATTCTGCTTTCGTTATATTTTACATTTTTTATTGCTAATGTATCAAAATATGTTGACTTTTGTGTGCAAAATTTGCATTTGTCATACTCACTAAAGTTATTAGAAAAAAGCTTATCAGAATATTCTTGTTAAATTTACATTTAAATAATATAAAATAATAGTTTTTTCTTTTAAATATGTATAATATTTTTTTCTCTTGATATTTCCTGGAGTTTCTAATGTTGAATACTAATAGGAAATAGTAGCACCTTATTTTTTCCTTTAGTGTGAATGCTTTCAATTAATTCTCTATTAAATATGGTATTTTTGTGGTTTTTTAATAGATATACAGCTAAGGAAAGTTATTTCTAGCCCAATTTTGCAAATGTTTTGTAAATATAGTTCACATCTAAAGATGTGATAGGTCATAAAGTAAGTCTCAAATGTTTAAAATCTTGAAATGAATTAAAGATTTTCTCTGAATAGAATGAAAATACGCTGTAAATCAACAGGAAATTACTTAGAAATTTATATTTTTAAAAACTAATCAATACATTTTAAAATAGACTATGAAACAAAGGGAATCAGAATACTAGAAAATATAGGGAAAATGTGACATATCAAAATTGAGAAAAGCTAAAAATCTATGACCCATTATTTATTCCAAAAATGCTAGATAAATATAATAAAACCAACCTATAGATATTGAAGTGATTAAGAAATTTTTTTGATATATTACTAAATATAAGCTGAAAAACAAAATTAATTGCATTTCTATGCAGTAGTAACAATTAGAGGACAAAAAATGTTAAATATTACCATACATATTAAATATATAAGACTACATCTAAAATAAAAGTACAAGAGCTTTACACTAAAAATTACAAATCATTGCTGAGAGAAATTAAACTGAGCCCAGAGTCAATTAAATGATATAACCTGATCATCATGAATTAGATAATGGATTGTCAGACTCAATATTGTTAACATTTTATTTCTTTCCAAATAGATCTATAAACTAAAACAATCCTAAACTAAAAACAGCAGATTTTTGTTGAAATTGACATGATGATTTTAAAGTTTAAGTGGAAAATACTTAACTGAATTTTGTTTGTGAACACCCAAACTAGATGATATATTATGTACCAAATACGAAGATTTGTTCCATGATATTGGTGTGTTAAAACTTATATAGACAATAAAATGAAGAAAATTTATAACCTCTCAAAATCCTTGAATTTAAATTAGGTGAAGGAATTAGATGAAATTCTGGGTTGTTTTAATTAATGAGTGGTTAAATACATTATAAGTAAGAAAATGGGAGTAAAAAAATGCTTAGTAAGCAAAATGTTAGATTTTGTTAGAGATTGCTCTCTCATCATGAAACTCAGTGTCCCATTTCTCCTGGGAATACAGTTAGAATATATTTCTTGTGACTTTTTGGAGTGAGGATAAGTCATCATACTAAATTATGGCCAATGGAATACACTACTTCTATGACTGGGTTTTAAGACTTCTCACAGAGCATTCCATATTTTCCTTTGTTCCCATTTGTATATCTGATAACTGTAATTCTATTAGGTTTGCCTTCTTTTTCTCCCATGAGCTGAAAGCATAACCACCTCACTATCCACCAGTCTCCAGCAGTTGGATGTTCCTGGGCTCCTCTGTGAAAAGCAGCCCATGCATCTTCCTACATGCTAAGTAATTTTAGTCCAGCAGACCACTTTGACATTATTCTTGTGCCAATTTTTCCAGTTGTTGAAAAGCTTTCTGAATTTTACTAGTTAAGTGAGATTATAGAAAGATTGTTATAAACTAACTCTAAATATTTGTATTTGATTTCATTAATCCTTAAATAGTATCTCATCTCAATAATGCCTTTTAAAATTCTTTTTAAAAGCAATGAGACATTTTAACTCATTCCAAGTTCTGCTTTTGATAAAATAAAGCATTCCCAGTTCTCCTTTGTCTTTACTTTCATTATGCTTAGATTCCAGTGCAGTATTGCCTATATCACTTAGAACACTCTCATTTTCATATTTTGCCTATTCAAAGGTCTTTGAATGAGAGAAAGAATTATTCTAGCAATAAAAGCTTTGCTTTGTAAATTATAATTGTATTCTTTCTCTGGAGGATTTTGTAATTTAAATTTCTTTTTTAACTAAGGCACCTTTGTTCCATTCAAAATATTATTATAGAATTTCCAAGTACCTCAAGGATAGCAGCGGGAGCTTTTTAAATTTGAATCTCTGAACATCTTCCAAGGGAAAAATATGCAGATCAATATAGTTAGATAATAAATTCATCCACAGTTAAGACTAACAGTATAATTAGGACAAAGAGAGTTCTATACACTTTAATTTACTGGAATGGTAAATAACCCCAGACAACAGAGTATGTTTAATGCCTGTACTTAAGCGGAGCCTGAATTTAAATGGAGAGTCACAGGCATCTGTAACAAACATAGGAGAGTGCTGTAGGGTCCCAGTGTGGGTGACCACAGATGACATCCAACAATAGTCACCTTCACAAGAGGGTCCTAACCAGGGTAAGAAAGCAGAGAACATTTAATAGGAAGTTAAATAAAATGCACTTCAAAAATGTGTAGAATCAAAGATGGCAGTGTCATGAATGTGTTAATTCTGGAGGCAAAGCAGGATCCTTGGAAATGAGCTCCTTGGAGGCTTGGTGCTAAAGAAGAATAAAGAAGTGGCTGAAAATCAAAGCCTTACTGGAATTAGAAAATAATCAAGAATCAGTGTTAGATCAGAAGAAATTCCATTAATTTCCATTTGTTGAAGAAATCATTTTAGCAACAGAAAAGGTTCTTGCACTAAGAAATGAAGGAAGCCACCAAACCTCGCTCCTGTAGAATCTTTCTACTATTACGCCCAGAAAAATCAACTCGATAATAAAAATCAACAACAAAATGTGAACACTGAACCAATCAGTTACCACAAGAATAAATGGTAGAATGAGCATTACATTTTAACCAAATAAGTTCACAAAGCAAAGGTAAAAAACAAAATAAGAGTATAACACACCATTCTGAATATGAATGAAATTTAATTAACTAAGCATTCGCAGAATTGAAACAATACCAAAAATCAGAAATACAGACCTGACTATAAATGGACAAATAGAAGGAGGATGTAAAATGAGAATTGACTGATTCTAATTAAAGAAATGAAAATAAAAGAATAATCTCTGAAATAAAGACTGAATTACAAAGTTTCCAATGGAAGGTAGATACAACCAAAAACATAATATGGGATTTAGAAAATAAAAGTGACAAAAGGCCAAGAAAAGTGTTTTAAAAGGTAAATGTAAAAGGGGTAAGAAATGCGTGTGTGTGTAAAATCTCAGACGTTTAGCAAATGAGATGAATTTTTATAGACATATTCTAATTAATAACTTAAAAATACAGAATTAAAATATCATTATTCATCTACACCTAAAGATTAGACAGCAGTGGCTATTAATATGACAAAATAAGAGATAGTAGCATGACTTCCTTCATAGAAGAACAGAGCAGTCATCATGACATAATAGTCCAAAAGAAAAACACCCTCTAGGTCTAACTAAGAATTTACATGATATAAAGAGAATAGAAGGGCATGCTAAATTATACCATGGGGATGAAATCAGCAATATTCGGATGGTGGAATACTCTCAGGACAGATAAATGCATGTCCTCAACAAATGAACTGTATGGGGAAAAAAAGAGAGTGGTGGAAGCTACAGATAAAAAGAGACTTTAAGAGACATAGCAACTAATGTGATGATCTTATTTAGATTATGATTCAAAAACATCAGACAATTGACAGTTTGAATACTGAGTGAATATTTGATGGTAGTAAGTAATTTTGTTAGTTTTATGTGTGATCTTGTTACTATCTTAATGTTATTTTTAAAATTGTCTTATAGAGATTGGATTATATACCTATGCTATTCCTTTCAAGTTCATAAAGTTAAAACAGAATCATGTGGCATGCCAAAGATGAAAAGGAAGGCTTCTCTCTAGAATCTGAAGGTCAAGTCCTCTCAAGTGCTCTAAAGGTCTTAGTCGGCAAGCAGTTCCCCAGCCCCTGGAGCCCTTAGGTCTTCTTCCTGTGGTCCCTCCTTTCACATTCTACACTTTGTTTCACATTTTATTCTCACATCAGCTATTGCCAAAAAAGTTTATCACCACACAGCTTCAAAACTAACCACTTAGAACTCCACCACAGCTTAATTTTTAAATAAAATTAAGTGCTAAGTTTGTTAGGAATTTTATGTTTTCCCTGTGGATTTTTATCACTAAATATTTACACATACATGTAAGTTGCAAGAGCTTACTTACTCTTTTAGTGGCTTGGGATAGAGCAGTGAACAACAACAAAATTTCTCTACTCTCTAGTGTAACAGCGCAAATGAGAAGTTAGATTGAAACTTTCATAATCCAGCCAAGTACTGGTATCTATAAGCTATGAAATTTGGGCAAGACACTTTTTCCTTTGTGATCTTCAATATATCACAGGTAAAGGAGAAGCTACTAGTTTATCTAACATAATTGTCTTGGTCACCAGGTGATGATACATGATAAAAGGCCTTTTCTATCACACACACACAAAAAAACAAGATTTCTGCTTCATCAAGTTATTTGATTTTTCCAATAGTTTATCAAAGTTAAATATGAATAAAAAGAATATACACAAAACCTGTATATAAGTTTTAATGAGTAAAGGAGAGTTCACATGAAATACAACTACAGATAAACATTATAAACTCTATATTCTATACATATGTGTAAATATGCATGCACACATACACATATACATATATATGCTTTGTTCATAATATTCTTGGTATTAAAATTATAGTTATAATATTTACAATAATTTTAAAGGAGGGAGTATACACAACCTAATTAATACTTTATAAATATCCATTTAAATAATTTTGATACTTGAAATGTAATCACTATTATGGTATAATTTAACTTTGTATAATGTTTCAGAAATAATTATAAAGAAGTAGAGTATATATATTAGTTTTTTCAAAAATAAAAATTCTAAATCGATAAGAAAGCACATTGTTGGAGTAAAGGAAGGGTCTCCTTACAAATTGCAACTGTATGTAAATTGGTATAGCCACTATGAAAAACAATATGGAGGTTCCTCAAAAAATTAAGAATAAAATTACCATATGATCCGACAATCCTTCGGGGTATATACCCCCCAAATTTGAAAACATTTATCTGTAAAAATATATGCACCCCAATGTTCATTGCAGCATTTTTCACAATGGCCAAGACATAGAAACAACCAAAGTGTCCTTTGATGATTGGATAAAGAAGCTGTGGAACATATATACAATGGACTATTAGCCATAAGAAGAGTGAAATACTGCCATTTGAGATCACATGAATGGATCTCAATATTACCGTGCTAAGTGAAATAAGTCAGATAGAAGTTGAGAAACATATGATATCACTCATACGTGAGATATAAAACTGAAAGCAACAAACGAACGAGACAAACAGACTCATGGACACGGACAACAGTTTAGTGGTTACCAAAGAGAAGGGAGTGATGGAGAGGTAGATTAGAGTAAAGGGTGTCAAATAGATTGTGATGGAAGGAAACTTAACTTTGGGCCATGAACACACAATGAAATATATAGATGACATATTATTGAATTGTACACTTGAAACATAATTTTATTAACCAATGTCACTCCTATAAATTTAAGAAAAAAAAGAAAACCAGTTACAACATCTATAGGACAATTGTAATATGACACCAAAATTATGAAAAAACCTAGAAATAAAATGGTCTATTATTTTCATTTTTAGGAATATTACTGATATGGAAAGATATTACAAAATAAATTAAGTATGAATGCAAGTTGCATACAAATTCATAACTAATTTTAAAACTTAAACATATATGTCTATAAGTAGAGTATTTAAAAATAATATATATGTTTTGGAAAATATTAGATTTAACAATTAAGAAAAAGAAAAAACCACTAAAGATGATTATTTTTATCTCATGTATTATATCATAAAAGCCACTTTGATTAGAACAGTTTTAAAATATTCTTTTGCTTGTTATTTTTCTCAAAAAAGCATCTATTTTTCATAATAAAAATGTGAAAAATTGCCAAGATTCAAAATAAAAAGAATTCCAATGTCTGTGATGCCATATTTATTAATGTTAATGCTGTTTGTTATAAACTGAAAAAATATAATGTGAAAATCAAAATAACACCTTCTTTCCTTCACTATTATTTTTGTAATAAGACATGTCTTTGAAATTCTGTCAATGCTAAGTGTGAACTTATGGTTTAATAATTCAAAAGATGTTATTGCCTTCTGCTGCAAACTAGAACCATCAGTGCAAGAATGACCAGGAAGAGAGAAGCCGTAAGGTCAGCTGAATTTTTCTTTACAGTGACCTAACCTAATATCTTCAAGAAAACTAATATCCTCAAGGAAAACAAAAAAAAGGACTCTCCTTGTGCTGAATCACATGAGAAATAGTTATGTTATAGAAAATGAAGTATTGGAAAGCATTACACTTCAAAAGTTTTTGAATAATTATATTGATAATTTCAATTTTAATGCCCTCCAGAAAAACAAAGCTTTTTACAATGATTAAATTATTTTATCTACTGACTTTTTTTTATCAAGTGGTAAAATGAAGTAGAATAGGCACAAACATCAATTCTTTATTACACAATTAAGGCACTCAAAGGGCACATTTTTATCCATTCCAAATTATTTGTCAATTTTAAGGTTTGTTCTTCAAGAAATAAAACCCTAACATTTTGTTGCAGTGGAAAAGAAATATAAATTAACAACAAAAAAAAGGAGCTTAGATATATGTTATTTAATGTATGTGTTTACCCCACACTGTGCCTGCCTTGAAAGATGCTATAGAGGCAGTAATTTCATCTGTTCATTAAAGCAATAATAAAACAGTCAGTTTTCTAAAAATACTAGTGTAATTATATTGTAGAACTTCTACAATTATAAATAATCTACATAATAATTATGAATAGCATAAGCCCTGGAGGTGAAAATTGCTGGGTTCAAATTTTGGTCCTGCTACTTACCAGAAGATTGATCTTGAGCAAGTCATGTTCCTTAGCTTAAGGGTCCCCAAATACTGGGCCGCGGATGGGTATCGTTGCTGAGCCTGTTAGGAATGGGGCTGCACAGCAGGAGGTGAGCAGTGAGTGAGCCAGCAAAGCTTCATCTGTATTTGCAGCTGCTACCTAGCACTAGCATCACCACCTCAGCTTCAACTCAGATCACCAGGCATTAGATTCTCATAAGAGCACTCATCCCTGGTGCCAAAAAAATTGGGGACTGCTGCGTAGCTTTCTCATTCCAAAAATAGCATATTAACAGTGCTTAGCTCATAGGATTATTGTGAAGATAAAAATGGTTAATATCAGACACAAAAAAGCACTATATAAAATTTAGTCATGATTACATAATAATTAGTACTATTATTTCTTCCAATAATACTCTACTACTATAGTATTAGTAATATTGAAGGTAATATCTTTGAATTGCAATGATCCTTGAGCACATGCAGGCCTCTTGAAATTTGTATGTAGAGATAATCTCTAGATTTTGTCATATCTTTAAAGTCACAAAGATTACATACTCGATTGTAGAATATACATAAAAAATCACTTGAACATCAAATTTTAGCCTAAAATACCTAAGTAAAGATGTTATTTGACAAATTCTTCTTATAGATGACAAATCTCAACGCAAACTTGACTGAGGAAGATCCTGGACCTTTGCACCTCATCTCAGTGCCTTAAATTCTTAGGGACATAAAGTCTGGGGACAGGCAAGACACTGTCTATAAAAAGTAACTTAAAGTGGCTCACCATCCTTACATTTTGATTTAGCATGTAAATCATTCAAGGAAGCTAAGATTTATTTGTAGGCCTTTTGAATTAAGTACCAAAAATGTAAAAGGTTTTATTTAACAGAGTTTCAGCATTATAATACTGAGCTTTTGTGTTTCTCCAGGTGTCCTACTGAAAGATATTATTCTGAATTCTTCACCACTGTATTCTAGTTTCTGGCACATCATTATCATCATCATCAAATATTTGAATAATTCTTACTATATTCTAGACGAGATTCTAAGAACGTTGGATAGATTATTTTCTTTCATCCTCATAGTCTTAACTATTATTATCATACTGATTTTACAGATAAGGAAACTAAGGCACAGAGAGGCTAAGACATTTGGGAAGGATACACGCTGGAAAGTGGCAAAATCAGTATTTAAGCCCAGATTTTGCTACTTCCGCTTGTGCTCTTTACCATTATACAATCTTGCTTCTAATAGATGTTTTGCTAAGCATAAATCTATTAACTTATCTGATTTTCAGTATAGCACAGTGAAGTATTCTCAAAATTACACTTTAAATAAAAGTCAGTTTCAGAGACATTCAAATCTCTTACCTAAGGTTATGTAATAAGGCAGAGGTATAAGTAGCATCTGGAAAGGGAAATCCTAAATATAATTCCAGTCCTATTTCAACTACATTGCCCTAGATTAACAGGCTATAATATATATGAAGAAAAGTGTGCTATACTGAAGGCATGACTAAAATCATTTGTTTTTTCTAAGATTAGATTTGTATCGAAATGTATTTAATATTAAGTCATAATGTGGAGGGGCTAAGCATAAATGCAGATACAAGAGCAAGGCAAAGAATGATTTTGAAAATGCCTATAATTAACTGTACAGAGTACTTCAAAGGCTCAGCAAGCACTTTTAAACATGGTGAGCATGATTAATCAGTTCTGCTCAGCCGCATATAGAACCACTGCATAGTCTTCTTCACTGTGTATCTTTTGTGTTTCTTCCTTTAAATATCCATTTTTAAAGAATCATTAAACTAATAGGAGTATATACTGAGAAATTTATGAAAAGCTGAATGCTGATATAGGTTTTGGTTATTTTCTTTTTTTTTCCTTAAACTTTAATAAATTGGTATTCTGAATAGTAATGTTTGTAGCCTTATCGTTCTTATATAGTCTTCAAGCATCAAACCCCAGAATAATGACCTTAATTAACTCCCTGGGGCCCCTGAAACCTCAATTTTTTCACCTAAAACAATAAAAAACAGGGTATTCTAATTACTTAGTTGTCATTAGGATCAAATGTGATAATATATAAGAAAGAGTCCTAGAAAATATTAAAAATTGTTGAAATATAAAACAATGTAAGTCATATAATAAGAGCTTACTCAATGTTGGGCTCTATATATTGTCCTCCTTCCTACTATGTTCCTAGCACTTGTCTAGTTGCTAGCCATGGGCAAAATATTCTTTCTAATTTTTACACTATTGTTAAGTGAAAAAAAAAATTTATAATTTGCATTTTCTTAGTTACTAATGAGTTTGAACACTTTTTTGTGCTAGATATTCATCAAGTTTCCTCGTCTTTAAATTGCTTGCTTATACCTAATACCTATGTCTTTATTGTATGTCTTTTCTTCACACTATTCCTATCTAGATATTATTTCCTTATCTATTTTAGATGTAAACATTCTCACAATCTGCAGATTGTCTTTCAATGAAATTTAAAAATTATAATTAAATATTTCAGTCATTTTCTTTGTGGTTTATGTACTTGTGGCTTGGTTTAAGAAATTCTGTCTAAAACAAAAAATATTTTTATATTATCTTTTTTTATTTTTAAATTTATCTTTAACATTTATGTCTTTAATCTATACAGATTCCATGTTGGAATATGATGCTACCATTCTCTTTAATTTTTCTCCAGGTACTGAATCAGTACCAGGATGGGATAATTTATGATGCAGTAACGAAAACTTCAAAATCTGAGTGATAGAACATACAAAACAAATTTCTTCTTTATATTTCTTCTTTACCTATTTCTTCTTTATACTACATGTATAGCGTAGTTCAGAGAAGGATCTTTGTCTATTGTAGTCACTCAGGAAGTCTAAGATAATGAAAGTACTATTACATTGGTAAGATGGAAAGTGGCAAATAGGAAATCAACTTCTGAAGCCTCTGGTGACTTTTGATTACCCAAACCATGTCACATGACCTCTAAATTCAGTTCAATGAGAGAGGGAAGGAAGAAGTAAAATCTTACCCTTGTGTTCTGAAGATGAAAATTGGAATATTTGTGGATCGACCACTGTCTGAATTTCTTATAACTAAATATTTAACTCATTCCTTTCTAGAAGGTAAATACACTGAGTCTCTTTCTAGTGGAGAAAATCCAAAAGTCTAATTTAGATTGGGCTTTGTTTCAAAGCCCCAGATCTCTATGAAACATATATTAGTCTCTGTATTAAGTTTTCATTTGGTTCTTCTTCATCCAGAGGCATGTGAAATAAAAACAAAAGTTATCTACTTACCATACATATAGTCAATATAAAACGGTAGAGAAAGAACAGGATAACTGCAATAAACATCTTTCTGAGAAAGGGAAAAAGTGGGAGACACACAGCAATAGCTGATCCAGAGCAATTTTGTAATTCCATAGGGAAGAACATATTTAGGGCCCTGCAACCTGGGGCTAGGGAATTATTCTTTATGAAGCCCCGATTCCTTTCTTTGGGTGTCTTTTTTCCTTATCCAGTGAGCTCCACAGCACCTGGTTCCTTCCTCTAGATTTTTCCTTTTTAAATAACCTATTTATATTCATCTAATATTTATGTATATGTTCTATTGGAAGATGAGCATCTTTACCATCTCATTCTTAGTTTATAGATGGCAGGGGGAGTCAATGATCATTTTAAGTATTGAATAATCACAGTCTTTTAGTACAGGATAGTGTTTTTTGAGACATATGATGATTCACTGTGATTAGATGCACCTTCATTCTCACCTTCCAAAGTTATTTTTGTTGTTCCACTTATCTGGCTCCATATCCTTAGTTGGACCTTGACTCTGAGACAACTAATACAATATTAGAATACTTTTAATAATGTTGATACTTTCTGAAACTCTTTTACCTGTTGGTGCTGTTCAAAGGTTTTCTCTAATCCATCTATTATGGTTACAACTGAGAAGCAGTTGCTTCTTTGAAAATTATAAGCCTTTGTATTTATACACTCTCTAATATACTTCATTGTTTTCTGCACACCAGACAATTCTTTGTAGTACGTTGTCAAATACAGCCAACACATTTTATCTATTTTTTAACCTCATATCTAGAATGGCATAATTATTAATAATATTTTCTAACTTCTAAGTTTTCACACTCATATTAAATATTTTCCATTGCCTAGCATTGATATTTATTCTTGAACTCTAAAACAATTTTCTGGTCTCTTATTTTCTGATCATTATGCCAATATCATGAATTTTGGCATCTTTTTACATCGTCTCCCCAACCATTTGAAACCAAACTATAAGAGTCACAATGTGCTAGGTTACGTTTCAGTAACAACCTTAAAATCTCAGTCACCTACATAATAATTTTTTTTTTTAATGTATACGCTATATATATAGGTTGACAAAGGGAGAGGTTCTGCTTATATAGACTGTCATGAACTAGACTGGTGGAGAATTCTTCATTTGGAATTCCATATAAATTTTAGAAATGACATGCTACTGAATTCTGATGGGATTTTGATTGGGATAGTACTGAATTAATTAATTAATTATTAATTTGGAAAGATTAAACATTTAAATATAAATGAGTTTTACCATACATTAATATAAAATAATGTTTTTCTAAAAATTAATTGAAATTAAAATTAAAATTTTCAACAATACTTTTTAATTCTCAGTTTACATCTTACATGACTTTATATTAATTAAAATTTTCAACAATATTTTTTAATTTTCAGTTTATATCTTGCATGACTTTTAATTTATTCCAATATATCTTTTTTGACCCTCTAAGAAATTGATATTATTTAATTTAATTTTTCAATTTCTGCCAGCATATACAAATACAATTGATTTTGTACATTTACCTTTTATCCTGTGACATTGCTAAAATTACTATTAGTC
Source organism: Pteropus alecto (assembly GCF_000325575.1). Lineage (NCBI taxonomy): Eukaryota > Metazoa > Chordata > Mammalia > Chiroptera > Pteropodidae > Pteropus > Pteropus alecto. The sequence continues at coordinate 332,400 of NW_006435762.1, read as the reverse complement.
CTACTATTTGTGTTGTAGATGTATCTTTGAGAATGGTGAATGTAAACAAACATGTCATCTGTAACTAGAGATAGCTGTACTCATTTCCACTGTTCATTCTTTTGTTTATTTTTATGATATTGCCATGGCTATAAATTCCAGTACAATATTGAATACAGGTGGTGAGAAAAGGCATCCCTGCCATGGGCTCAAGCTTAAGGAGAAGGGGTCCAATATTAACTGACTATTAACTGTAATGATTAGATAAAGAAAATGTGGTACATCTATACAGTGTAAATTGACTCAGTCATAAGAAAAGATGAAATATTACCATTTGCAAAAACATGAATGGATCTTGAGATAATCATGCTAAGCAAAATATATGAGACAGAAAAAGTTGAAAACCATATGATTTCACTCATATGTGGGATATAAAACTGAAAGCAATAAACAAATATAAACAGAGACTCATGGGCATGAACTGTGGATTAGTGGTTACCAGAGGGAAGTGGAGGAGCGGGGAGGTAGATAGGGATAAAGGATCAAGTATTTGGTGACAGAAGGAAATCTAGATTTAAGTGGTGAACACACAATGCAATATTTGCATTGTGAATTGCATTGTATATTGTTGAATTATACACTTTAAACTTAATTGATTTTATTAATCCAATATTTTAGGTTAAGTTTAAAAGGTCGAATGATTATATTCTATAATTTGTTTCCTTATTTTTCCCAAAACAAAGGTAAAATAATATTTTTTGCATAGAAGTCCATGTAAAAGAGCCAATATTAAAAATTTATTGATATCTCATTGTGATATTGATGTACATTTCCCTAATGGCTAGTGAAGTTGAGCATTTTTTCATATGTCTGTTGGCTATTTGTATATCTATCTTCTTGAGAGAAGTTTCTGTTGAGTCCTCTGCCTATTTTTAGATTGGATTGTTTGAATTGTACAACTGAAACTTATTCATTAATCAATGTCACCCCAATAATTTTTATAAAAAAATATGTTGAAGCTTTGTGAGGTGTATTTTTAGTAGATATAAACTTGAATTTAAATGGGAAGCTGTTCTACTATGCAATATAAAATGTTTGAATATGATACAGAAATTTCTTAAATATATAAATATTTCAAAAACCTTATATAGTGGTTGGATTTTCTAGTACAAATGTCCATATCTCTTGTTTTTTCATCTGTTTCAAGAAATAAGATTAACATATATGAAGTTTTAAGAATTTTAGATGTAAAGCTGCAGGTAATATTTTCTTTACAAGTAATCATATAATACATTTAACGTGAGAAAAAATGTAGAAATCATACTTTTAGGTTTTGTCTCTTAAAGAACAAAGTTTTGAAAAGTAATTGAAAAATAAATATTATAGGTTCCACAGAATATAACCTTTTATATCACTGTACAATATTTGTGTGTCATTCATACTGTTTTGTTTATATATATACACACACAGATGATTGTGATTATATTTAAAAGTATTTAGTTTAAACTTATAAATTAAGTTTTATAAACATAGCTACACTAAGGAACCAACAGTAAAACCTGAATAAAATCTACAACCAAAAAAAAAAAATGTTTTAAACCTCACTCTATATAGACATAGCTACACTAAGGAACCAACAGTAAAACCTGATTAAAATCTACAACCAAAAAAAAAAATGTTTTAAACCTCTCACTCTATATAGGTTTCCAGTTATATTTAGTTTCTTAAATAATGTTAAAAAAATGTTTAAACCCTCACTCTATATAGGTTTCCAGTTATATTTAGTTTCTTAAATAATGGCATACTCATAAATTTCTACTACTCTCCAGTCCCTTTATCTACATATAGGTATATGTGAAATATTCTCATCGACATTCACATTTTTTCAAGTTTGCATACACCTAGTTTGTTTTCCCAGGTAGGTTCAAATCTCCCTGTTTCTTGCAGTTGTGGATTTTGTTCTCAGAAATTCTTGATGATTTCTAAATCTTCTGGAGACTCAGGAAAGGCTTCGTTCCAGCCATTCGAGGGATAAGTCAAACTTAGGGCTTTCATCAGTCCTCGGGTACTTTCAACACTATGAGTAGTTTTAGTTTTCCCTGATGGACAGCTTCCCAGCCCACAGAGCAAAACCAACATATTCTCTGTTCTTCATATTTCCTAATTACCTTTTTCTATCTACAACAAGCAGTTACTTAATGTGATCTTTTACATGGACATTCAAATGTCTGAGATACTCACTATCTTCAAGGTAAAAAAATGCTTGGAAGACTCTTATCTTTGACCAGGTGATGTTCCTAATGTCCCTGTACCATGGCAACTAAAGTGTGAAAGTCTTGCAGCCCATATTTCTCTCAATGCGTATTTACATTTCTTGGATATTCTAAGGGGATTTATTTACTGAAGTACTTGGTTCTATGTTTTATTTTGGATGCTAATGTGGATGAATCCTCAGTTTTAATGCCAAAACTTTTAGTATCCTTCCATTATCAAAATCACCTGCTCTCTTTAGTAAATTATTTTAAAACTTTTGGAGATATTTGGTTTCTCTTAAATACTATGATTTTACTTTGATAAATAAAGTGAATATATATAGGACAAGATAGAGATATGAATCAAATGATTGAATTTAAACAATATTCTCAATTCAAAATATTTATGTAATGATGGAATCCATCTGGGGACACATCCTATGGAAAATCTGTAATGATCATGCCCTTAGAGAGGGCCAAAGAATCTTCTTTTTATGTATATATGTTTCTCTTGGAGTTTCGACATAGTTCAATGTCATCTT
>NW_006435762.1:280493-329598 GCF_000325575.1 Pteropus alecto | reverse complement strand
TATCTAAGAAGTTAGAATTTTGGTATGTGGAGAAAAGAGTTAACTTCTAGTTTGAAAATGCCACTGTACAGCAATCTCAGGTGAGCACTGAGGTATCTAGTGCAATATTCAAATACACCATACCATATGTGTTTTATCACTAGATAAGTTTATGCAATCTGGCAAATTTTATAAGCATAAGCAAAACATAATCCATTTTCTGAGATATTTTCTTTCACTGTTTTCTTTAGATGTAAGGGATTAATTTTCTTCTTTAATCATCTAATACGAATGAGTACTTTAATGATTTGCAGTAAAATAATTTGAGAACTTTTAGTTTTGTTTACTTAGTAGTAATTATTGAATTGTGCTTGCCTTTAAAATTGTATATATCAATTCCAATTATATTATGGCAACTTCATGAGTTATTATTATTTGCTGAAAGATTTAGACACTAGGTTAGAAAAAAAGGGACTGCATTGTAATCACTAACTTTAATGTAGACTAATTTAATCTGTGTTACATGAATATAGACTGATTTGTATTTTTGCTTTCTACTACTGCAGAAATGCTCCTGATATGAGGCTGTATATACTATCGATGTTTTTCCAATATGATTAATTATGAGATACAATCTAATTCATAGTATCTTAATAGGAAATGTTTATTTAAAAACTTTACTGTGTTGTCACTTTTTGCAGAAAGCAGTTTTCACCACTTTTTTCTTTATTATTTAAATAATACAGTGTATCATTTAATAAATAATTCATATTTTTCAGGTTGTTTTGATATTCACAGGATTTTACAGCGAAGTTATTATTTGACATTGTTCAATGACTATAGTTGAGAGATACCATATGCTTTTCTGTTTAACACTTTCTTATGATTCACTGAAGTCTGTGACTGAAATGAAATAGAAAGAAAGAGACTATCAAAATTGATAATGTCAAGATTCACAGGTGTGCTAAGAAAGCATGTCATGGTTGGACCTAGAAGTAATCAACCAGAGTCACTGAATCCAGAAAATGCTGCTAACATCAAATCGAACTGCTTTCTGATAGTAGCAACTGTGCTGGAAAATGACTGACCAAGTAAATCTATACTAACTTTATTTTCATTGAAGTAATAGATAGATAGGTAGATGGACATTGTGTAATTATTATATATAATTGTTATATATCACGATTAACAGTATAATATTTAAAAGAAAAATAACCTCATCTCATCCCTCTATATTCTCAGTTCTACTGTTACAAGGCACAAATTTGAATTATGTTATCCATTTATTCTGGTATTTATCTTGACATTTCTAAATAATATTTTTATACAGATATTTTGTGATTTATCAATTAGAGATGAACATTTAGCTTCCTTAACCCAATGCATTTTTCTCACTCAGTTTACTCTTTAGTTATATCACATTTTCTGATTGAGTCTGTAATTACTTTCATGACATATTATCCAAGTAGTGTACCATAACTCTTTTTCTTACTTGTGTGAAATGTTGCAATGTTTGGTTTCCTTTTAGTTAATGATTGCCTTATTTTTTACATATAGTTTTCCAAATACCAGTTCTTATTTTGATCTGTTAGTTCTGTTGTAAATAAATATAAATTTGTTTGTGTGCTTTCCACAAAAGTTTGACTTTCTATTACTATTTATTTCCTGGAGTTTTTTTTTTTCCCCCCTGAACATCTCAGTCTCCCGGCTTCACTTTGGTTTGGTCACTCTCTCTCATACTGCCTCACACTTATTCATCTTTATCACTCTCTTGAACTAGATGAGCTCATCCAATGGTGATGGAAATATTCTGTGTCTTCATTGAAGTGTTAATCACATGAGTGTATTCATTAATTATAACTCGTTGAACCATTTCCACACTTCCCCCTCCCCAACCCCCTTATTTGCACTCTTTTGTGACTAGGACATGTCTTCCAGGAGGAGTTTATAAAGAAAAGATTTTGGTAATATTAAATATTTAATCATTTACATATAAGAAAATGCATTTATTATAATTTCACATCTGATTGATATGTTGACTGCCTATACATATATATATATGTATATACACACACATATAGACACACACACACACACACACACATATTGACACACACATTTGGAAGATAAATGGTACTACAATTGGTACTTCTTAGTATTCCTATGAATATATATCTATGTCTTTCTTGAAGGTCTAGGATCTTCTCTCATTGTTTCATATTAATTTTTTTTTAGATATTTGGTTTATGCTTTCATACTGAAAATCCCTATTTTTCAGTTTGGGGAATTGTTTTGCATGACTTCTTGGTAATTCTCTCCACTTGATTGTCAATGTTTTTGTTTTCTTTATAGAGGTAGTATTTATTTGAAGTTTCCTCTAATTATCTTTCATTACTTGTTCAGTACTTTGTCTTAAAGCAGTTTGTTCTTTGACTACATTTTATTTAGAAAACATTGTTCTTTTCTGAATGGATGTAATATAAGTAATATTTCTACTTAAAGGTATTCTTTACAGGGTTTGTTTTATTGATTTAAATTTTCATGTATGCTCTGAATTGTAAATGTTCCTCCAGACTACTTTATCTGCCTACTTTGTTTTTTTATGTTTCCATTAGAAATTTCCTCAAGTGTAATAAAATCCATGGCTGTTTCTTCCAATGTAAAAATGAATCATTAAGCAAAACATTGGAAAATGTGTATTTCCAGGAACAGGTTTGTCCACTGTTGGGCTTTACTCTAGGCGGACTGAACAAGTGATCTGATTATTTTACTGAGTGACCTCCAAAGTATAGATATCTGATGATTTTGTCTCTAGGGTAGTTCAGTTTCAAATAAAAAACACTGCAAATTTCTGCTTAAGGGAATATATTGGGCTGAAGAATTTGTATAAGAGGAATTGGGGTGCCAGGCACTCAGTATGGAAAATCACATAAATACCTGTTTTTTTTTTCCTTTGACTTAATGCCACTCTCCGCTGGACCTGATGTCTTTCTTATTCAACTTTGTGTATCTCTAGGTCTAATCTATTTTTAGGTTTTATTAATTTATTTTGGAAATTCCATATAAATGGAATTATAAAATATATTTTTGTAAGACTGGTTTATTCACATAGCATGATATATATTTTTTTTACCATCTTTATTGAGTTGTGATTGATATATAACACTATGTAAGTTTAAGGGATACAATGTGATGATTTGATACTAGTATACAGGACTAACACAACAGGACTAACATGTCCATTATTTCACATAATTAGTTTTTTTGTGATGAGAAGATTTAAGATTTACTTTCTTAGCAATTTTTGCATATATAATACAATGCTGTTAACTATAGTCATCATGCTCTATATTATATCCCCAGAATATGTTTTTATCTTTTTTTTTATTTAGACATAATTGACATATAATGTTATATTAGTTTCAGGTGTACAACATAATGATTAGATGTTTGTATATTTTGCAAAATGATTACTATAATAAGCCTAGTTAACATCATCACTATGCATAGTTACACATTTGTTTTCTTATGATAAAAACTTTTAAGATCTACTATCTTAGCAACTTTCAAATATACAATACAGTATTATTAATTATGATCACCATGCTACACATTATATCCCCATAACATACATCAATATCATGATATGATTCCATTTATATGACGTATCCAGAATAGGCAAATCTACAGAGATATAAAGCAGATTTGTAGTTGCCATGGGCTGGGGGGAGGGAGAATAGGAAGTTAATGATTAATGTTTAAGATGATGAAAAAGTTTTAGATATAGGTAGATGTGAGTTTGCACAACATTGCGAATGTATTTAATATTGCTGCATTGTACACTTAAACATGGTTAAAAAAATAAGTTTATGTTACATATAGTTTACTACAATAAAAAACACTGGAAAGCTATACAACAAAACATTTAGTTATTGACTTTTGAATGGTAAAATTAAAAGGATAATGTATTCTTTCCTATTTATTGTTACCAATTGTATAATAAATACACATTACTCATGGGGGCTGTATATATAACTGGCTTTAGTTTGTAAAATAATGTACCAGCATATAGTTCATCTGACTTTATCACACTAACTTTATCACAATCCAGTGTGAGGAACCTTAGACCTTTGGGTGGTGAACACAATCTTGTTGTGCTCATTTGGACTGCATCCCTATTGCTAACTATAGTCATCATGCTGTACATTAGAGCCCCAGTACTTATTCATCTTATAACAGAAAATTGGGGCCCTCTGACTAATATCTTGCCGTTTTCCCCACTTCAATTTTTCAAATATCCTTTTATGCATTATAATCAGAATTTATTTGTATATATGTCTCATAATGTGGGAGATATAGATACATATAGATGTAGATATACATATATACACATAGCAAGTACGGTTATTCCTTTAAAGTATTAATGACATCCAAATGTAAAAATGTTTAAAGTTATTTAAACTTATGTATTCCAACTTTTCATAATAAAGTTATACTTTTCTTTTAAATAATATCAATAAGTTTTAATGAATGTATACTTATAGCTGAATGCAAATCAAAAATATTCTATATGACAAAAAATACATTTGTCCATTAAACCTCCCCCCAAAAAAAAGCAAACTTCTATTGACATTTTAAAAAAAATCACTTGGATTTTCAATATCAGAAATTATTGGCCAGTTATATTATTGAAATATACTGATATCAAACATTTTTTCTATGTACCATTCCGTATGAAAATTACATTAAGAAAAATACTCTGCCAAAGCCTGTTTCTGTAACGGCAAATACATATGATATGACAACTAATCTGAGATAGATCAGTAACTTACATGTTTTGAAATCATGTTTAGAAATACACTGCTTATTTGAATTTTTCAGTAAGCACCATTCATTCATTAAGAGTTGATTGAGCAACTGCCATATATTAAGCACTCTAACAGACCATGAGGACTAAAATAAGAAGCAGATCTTCTCTTTGAATATTAGAGTTCAAAGTGAGAAATGTGCAAGCAGGAAAATACTTTTAAAAATTGAAATATTATCATTAGAAAGGTGGCAAAATTATGATGTGGAATGAAAGTGGTTTGAATTGTGAGAATTGTAAATTCTTAATGAAGGAGGCAACATTAAACTGGGTAAGTGAATGCATATAGAAACGTATCTGATGAAGAAAAAGGGAAGGGGATTCTAAGCAGAAGGTAGAAAGGCAATATGAAAACACTTAACGATTTAGAAAATATAGACAACCATGATCAAGACATCAGAAATTCACTGTGACTTAATCCTAAAGTTGTTGAAATGGAGTTGAAGATTATTAGACATGGGTGGTGAAAATATGCTTAGCTAATACATATCAGTTTATCAATTTTATATTGAAAGTAATGTAAATCACTATAAGTTTTAAATATTGCAGTTTTGAAATTATAATAATTATTTTTTATTATTACCATGATCAAGACATCAGAAATTCACTGTGACTTAATCCTAAAGTTGTTGAAATGGAGTTGAAGATTATTAGACATGGGTGGTGAAAATATGCTTAGCTAATACATATCAGTTTATCAATTTTATATTGAAAGTAATGTAAATCACTATAAGTTTTAAATATTGCAGTTTTGAAATTATAATAATTATTTTTTATTATTTACTTTATATTATAAATTCAATATATTTTATTGTTCATTAATTTTGTATGATATGTTTGATTTCTACTATGCTAGATTGTCTATTATGCTTATTGTGCTATGTTTATTATGAGTGGGACATTCTCATTTGCCCTGAGAATAGAAGTGAACTACTCCTGTTTCTATACAACTTATAATAATTTAAGAAAATTAATCTAAGTACATAAAGAAGCACAGATGAGGTTGATGAGGAGAACTTGGTAAAGAGAGGCAGAATAGGAGGCTACTGTAGTCACTCATCTAAGAGAAACTGAAGATCTGAAACAAGCTGAAGACAATAGACAAGTTAAGAATAAACTATAATTGAAACACTTTTCTGAGTTATAATCAACAGAAACTTTCAGTAGGTTGGTCATGGAGAGGGAGACAACTGAGGTAATTTGGAGTTACTGTGGTTTCTATCTTGGGTCAACTTTGTATATGGAGTCTAGAAACTTTCTAATTACACTGTTTAAGTTAATTTTCACAGTTGGTAAGACATTCTTAGTGCATTAAAAAAAAAAACAAAAAAAAACTCTGACACACTTTAGTCCAAATTTAAAATGGCACCTGCATTTTTATAACTGCAAAGATGAAAGCCAATTTGATTACTTCTAGCAGAATTCAAATTGCTTGGTACAAGTGGCCAGATGAATATATGAGTGCCGACTAGCAGAAATAATTGAGAAAAGTACAAAAACAAGCCTTTCATTTTTCATGGCAGATTGATTCCTCAGTAATATTCATAAAATTCCCAAATTGTTTTCAGGTGATATAGTAAAGATAATAGTCTCAAATCTCAAATGTTTTTTAAAAATAGAAAAGGACATATGAAAAGCAATTAAAATGCCCAAACATTAAAAAAAAAAGAGCTGTAACACAGTTTTCTGAATATATATCAGATATAAATAAATCCTCTAAGTACTACAGTTGGTAAATTAGTCAAGCCTCAATATCTGCAAGTTTGTATAATGTGCTTTGAAATTCATATACTAGATTTCTCTGCGGATTTTTTTTTTTTTTTTTTTTTTTGCGGAAACGTTTTCTTTTCCAGCTTTTGGGCTGAGGAAAGCTTCACAATTTAGAAATTAAAAGGCATTAAAGATCATTTAGCCCAATCCTTTAATTTCATAGATGTGAAAACAAGAATGCAGAGGAACTAAATTTCTACAACTGAATGAAATAATTTTTCAAGGACAAGCAGTTCATTAGTATAGGGCTGAGACTAGAACCCAGATCTGCAGATTATCTAGCCTTGAGCTTTTTATGACCCTATATCTTAATAATGTTTTTCCAAAAGATTATGAAATTCCTAGTCTAAACCAGAATTATAATGTAAGCATGCAAGCTGTATCATCTCTGAGCAACCAGTTTGATAAGGCTCATTAAAAGTGAACTATTAATGAGAAATAGGCAGATCCATTTATGCTGACCCTAACCATGGCCCTAAAGTAAATTGCCCAAAGAAATTGGGTCCCAACGATTATAGCTGGGGAGTTTTTGAAGTATGTCCATATTCAAGTGGAGATCAAAGAAACCCAGCTAAAAGAATTTTGGATTGACTGACATGACAACTGGATTAAGCAGAAATTATTTTTAAAAAAGATTAGGGCTAAAACTCAGGAAGAACTAAGGCAGTGGAAGGAATAACAACATGGGGCATTCTCTAAATAAAAATTTATTAATTTAAAATAGTTGAGCAAATATTACACATAATAAAAAACTTTATGCTTTTTATAGAAAAAAGGAAACTATTATTGAATTTTGTTTTCAAAATTTGTATTTTTATAGATGACATGATTGTTTATGTAGAAAAGCCAAATAAATACACACACACATGCACACACACACACACACACACATACACACACACACACAAACCTCTTTAAACTAGTAAGTGATTAAGGCAATGTGGCGGGTACAAGGTAAATATTCAAAAGTCAATTGATTTTCTACATATGAATGAGCAATTGGAGTTTGAAGATTATTGAATTGTATACTTGAACTCTATAGAATTTTATTAACCAGTATCACCTCAATATATTTAATAAAATAATAATAATAAATTATATTGTGCTTTAAAAATAGTTAATAACCGATATTGGAGGAGAAAGACAAAATTGAAAGGACTGAAACCATGAAACTTCAAGACTCACTATAAAGTTACAGTAATCAAGTCAGTAATTTACTCATAGAAGAATAGGGAAACAGATCAATGGAAGAGAATATAGTGACAAGAAATACAACCACACAAATATAGTCAACTGGTCTTTGACAAAGGAGCGAAGGCAATACAATGGAGAACGGACAATCTTTTCAACAAATGGTACTGAACAACTGGATCTCCACATTCAAAATAAACAATAATAAACTTGACACAATCCTTACATAATTTGCAAAAATTAATTCAAAATGCATCACAGACTAAACGTAAAATATAAAACTAAAAATTCTAAGAAGACAAAATAGAAAATCTAGATTAACTTGATTTGATGATAACTTTATACAACTTCAATGACATTATTCAGGAAAAGAAAGAATTAATAAACTGGACTTCATTAAAATTAAAAAAAGAAAACAAATCTCTGTTAAAGTCACTGTCAGAAGAATATGAAGACAAGGCACAAACAGAGAAAACATTTACAAAAGACATTATCTGAAAAAAGACTGTTATCCAAAGTATACAAAGAAATCTTAAAACTCAGTAAGAAAATGAGAAACTCAATTAAAAAATGGGCAAAAAATGTAAACAGACACCTTAAAGGGAGACACATTGATAGCAAATAGTATATGAAAAGATATTCTACATCGTATATCATTTGGGAATTGCAAAAGAAAACGAGATATCACTGTACAGCTATTAGAACAGCCAAAATTCCAAGCACTTACAACACCAAATGTAGGCAAGGATGTGGAAGAACAAGAACTCTCATTTATTTCTGGTGAGAATGCAAAATATACAGCTACATTGGAAGACACTTTGGTAGTTTATTGCAAAAATATGCATACAACCCAGAAATTGAGATCTTTGGCATTTATACAAAGAAGTTGAAAACATGTCTACACAACCATCATCAGATAGATGTTAATAGCTATTTTCTTCAATATTGCCAAAACTAGGAAGTAACCAAGGTGCCTTTCAGTAGGTGAATGAATAAGTATACTGTGTTATGTCTGTACACTGGAATATTACTCGATACTAAAAGAAATGATCTATTAAGCCATGAAAAGATATGGAAAAAACTTAAATGCTTATTACTAAGTGAAAGAAGCCAATCTGAAAAGGATACATTCTATGTGATTCCAACTATATAACATTCTGGAATAGACACAACTTATGGAAATAGTAACAAGAGGTTTCAGGAGAGGAAGGAATGAATCGGTGGAGCACAGAGGATTTTTAGGGAGGTGAAAACCGTGCTATGATATTATAATGGTGGATGTATGTCATTATATATTTGTCCAAATCCATTGAATGTACCACACCAAAAGTGAATTCTAATGTAAACTATGAAATTTGGGTGATGATGATGTATCAATGTAGGTTCATCAATTGTAATAAATTTACCTACAACTCTGTCTTGGGATGTTGATGAAGAGGTAGGCTCGTTGATGATAAATGTGTTTGTGATTAAGAGAACTCTGTTATGAGAACTCTCTGTACTTTCCATTCAGTAATTTTTCTATGGACATCAACTGCTCTAAAAACCTATATGTATATAAAGAAATCAGAATATGTTGACAATGAGGAAAAAAATTAACATTTAAGCAACTATAAGTATTGCATGAGAGCCAGTGAATAATAGGGATATTCTTTGTGGCAAAAGGTATAAGTACATAAATTTCTTTTATTCACCTCTTTATATCATCATGTGGATTATATAACAGTTATATACCAATTTATATAACTATAATAACTATCTTGCCTTTCATTTACAAAACGTACCTCAGGATAAGCCAAACACTGAGTGCAAGTTTCTAATTTACAGAAGTAATCCAGTTTAAAAATGAAACAGAAATGAGAGAAGTATCATTTCACAATCTTAATGTGATTAATGAATCAATGGGGTATGACCATCATTATCTACTAGTATAACCAAAAGAAAGAAAACCAGACATTAATATGCTCCCTAATGGAAATGTATAACATAACTTCTGACAAAGTGTAGCAAAAAGATTCAAATTTAAATTGGGTCAAGCCTCTAAACATAACTAACAGTTTTACAGAAATATATGATATATAATAACATGTGCAACGTTATCACTTGAATGAAATGAACAATTTTTAACTAGAGAAAATTTTATAGTATAAACTGTATTTATTTAACAAATAATTTCAAGGGAATAAAAGACAGTGCAGAAACATATAAATTAAAATACATTCATTACTTATATTTTCTAAAATTGAAAATACATCTCAAAGATTTCATATTAATATGTTCTCTGACAATACTAAATAGTAATGTGTGGCCTTTTTCATATTCTAATTCAAAGAAATAAACTGTAAAAAAGTTTTAATAAAGAATCAAATTCCAATCTTTTCTAAGTTTTTCAGTAATTTTAATATCGACAAAGTCAAGTAAGTGGTATTATTACTGCAAGTGATTCTTTGTTGTTTAGAGATACATACTAAATTATTAGTGGGTAAAATCATATTAGGTGTATATAACCTTGTCTAATATTAGCTTTATATAACTTTGTTAGTGGTTGACTGGGAGTTAAGTCTGTGTTTAGATGCAGGAAAATCGACTATGATCTGATCATTACTGAAACTGGTAATGGATACAAAGAAAGGGTTCATTACATCATTATGAATATTTTTGTATATATTTGAAAATTGCCAGAAATAAATTGGTCAATATTTTTCTGATGTTCAGATTCTCAGTTGAAGGCATGTTATGTTTTAATTTGTATTTTTGGGAAGTATTTTTGGTGGTGGGAAATAAATTCTTAATAAATTCTTTGTTGATTTGAAGACAAAATCAAGATTATTTTCTGGAATAGGGACATACAAGTCATTGGCTTGATTAAAAACATCTCATTTAATTAATTGTTTTTCATCCTGCTGTTCTAATTTCCTTCTAATTATGACAAATTCCTTGGTACTATCTTTGGTCTTTTTGCTGCTTTGAGAAAATGGTCTTCTTATAGATATAACCGTTTGTGAAGACAATTATGAGTTGGCAAAATGTGATCTGCTGTAAAACCTAGGTTAAATGTCCAAGGTTAAATGTCTAAGGTTAAATGACTGGGTAAGGTGACAAAAGGAAATGAGGACATTTTAGTAAAATATGTAAATATCCCTTGGGAATTTCTAAAACTATATGAGGAAAAGCTATCTTATGATAGCCAGAGGTCAAGCAAGTTGTTGACTCAGAGGTTTTTGTTTTGTTTTACTTTTTTTTTTTTTTTTAGGAGATACTAAAGAAATGTGTTACCATTGAAGGGATCAACAAGATAATTGGTGACACACAATTAATTTTGAATGCTATTATTGAAGGGGATGGCCCCAAAGAAGAATCAGCAATTGGCGGGATCTTTTATGAACTATATAGATGTCTAACCAATGTACTGTATACTTGAAACTAATTAAAATAAATAAATTGATTTTTAAAAAAGTAAGATCCACTCAAGTTAACATGTTAGTCTCAAAATGTGATTAATTTTTTCTAAAAAACATTTGGTAAATCACAATGAAAACTGTGAGCATGTAATGTCTTTATAGTTTAGCTTGTATGGTGATATATGGCCTTTAAATTTTATAAAATTGTAAAAAAATATATCAAAGATTTCATATGAATAGTTTTCTCAGGATATTAAATGTCAAGGAAACAATTTACCAGGTTTTTTTTCTTTTTTAATTTAAGGATTCCTCCAAAATAGCACCCAAGAATACTTTTCTATAAACTAGTAGTCCAAATTATGCTTGAAATGAGATATAATTTGTGGAAGTTAAATGGAAAAGAGTTGTTTTATTAATCAACTCAAAAGCTAATTATATATGCTAGAAAAAATGGTGAAATATTTTTAGTATAATAATACAAATATCTAATCACCATACTTAAAAATTTATAATGCTATATGTAGAATTAATAGTAGTCTCCTGGGTAGAATGAAGGTTTTAGCAAAACTCTGTTATTAGTAAGATTTGAATCCCATGATAAAGTGAACTCTAAGTATAAATAATATGTGAATCTTTTAGCTAGAATATTATAGGTCTTCATTCAACATAAAATGTGAATATGAAATGGTATCTTTATTTTTCATAATGCTTTTACTTTTACAGTTCTACATGTCTGTATTATGCCATATAGAGTAGTTCTTAGTCACATATCATAGCAATTTAAAAAGATTGTGCCTAGCGGCATTCAAGTCCAACAAATAACTCGCCCTGAGTTTGAAGGTACTTAATAAATTTTATTTCTGAGGAAAAACTTTGAATTTCATTTCTAACTCAAACATAGATCAAAATAAGGTTAGATTAAAGTCAGTATAAATCACAGAAGAATCTGAAAAGATAATATACTACGTATGTCAGTGCTAGCGTTTCTGTCAGAAATCTCTTCAAATATCGGGAAAAAAACCCATTTTGAAGACGCTGAGTGTATTGAAGAAGAAAATATATAATCTTTTCTTTTTCATTGAACGGTGAGTGCTTTATGGATCAATAAGCCACAAGTCATGTCAAAGCTGAGAAAAGCTTAAAGACTAGTAAGAAATGAAAGGTGAAAATAATAAGATTAGTTTTTGTTTTGAATTTCTAGCCTGCATATCAATAAATGTAATTATCAGTGGCCCATTGTTTTAGAACCAGCCATTTCTCCAAAGAGCCTTGGCTTCTTTAATTGTATCCATATGTATTTATATTAAAATAATATGAGTTCATACTGAAGTTTTCAAGCTAAAGTATTACCATGTGGAATATTCTGCCCTTCTCTCTTTGGTTATCTGTAATCTCCCACTCTAACTATGAGAAAATTGGCTCCAACCGTCCATCATTCATGATGTTCAATTCCAATATACATGTAGAGTGGTTTTATTAGTAGAGAGAATTATTAACTGATAGGAAACAATTTATCAACTAGAGTACAGTGATATGAACAATTACTTTTGCTTTTATTCTTAGGATCTTCACTTGTTACCAAAATTATTTAGTCAAGCAATTGTTTCTCCCACTCTTCTTCAGTGAGATTGTTTCATACACATAATAGAGTTATGTTATTTTATCACATTAAACATATCATTCTGGAATCTCTAGGTCTACTAGACAATTTTTTTTTATATTTCCATACATTAAGGTTCATTCTTTGTTCTGTAAAATTCTGTCTTGACAAAAATATAGAATAATATATGCATTATTACAGTGCCATATAGAATAGTTCCAACCCCTAATAATTCCACAAACTTTGTCCAATCAATATTTCCTCCTCACTCACTCCCTGGCAAAAACAGATAAGTTTCTCACATCTACATTTTTCCCCCCTTTTTCAGAATATCATGTAAATTGAATCATATATAATGTAGCCTCTTTTTAAATTAAATTTATTGGGGTGACATTGCTTAATAAAACTACTTAGGTTTCAAGTATACAATCCTATAATACACCATCTGTATATCGCATTGTGTGTTCACCACCCAAAGTTAAATCCCTTTTGTCAGCATATATTTGACCCCCTTAACCCTTTTCTACCTCCACCCACCCCCTTTTTACTATGGTAATACAAATATCTAATTATCTTACTTAAAGATTTATATTGTTATATGTAAATTTAAATGTACTTTCCTGGGAAGAACATGAGTTTTAGCAAAATCCTGTTATTAGTAGGGTTTGAATTCCATGATAAAGTGAACTCTAAGTATAAATATAAATAATAAATGGATCTGTAAGCTCACTAATTCTTTCTTTGGCTATCTTGAGTCTACTGATGACTCTAATAAAGGAATTCTTCACTTATGTTACAGAGTTTTTTTTTATTATTTCTGGTATTTCCTTGTGATTTTGATTTGTGGTATTACCATTAGAGTTTCAATCTTCTTATATTATATATTTCTTTTTACAAGTTGTCTATTTTTTTTTTCAGTCAGAGCCTTTAACATATTAATCATAGTTATTGAAATTCTCTGAGAATTCTAAAATCTGTTTTATGTTTGAGTCTGGTTCTGATGATTGCTCTGTCTCTTAGAACTATATTTTTACTTGCCTTCTGATATGTATCATAATTTTGAAAGCTGAACAGGCTGTACCAAGTAATAGAAACTGAAATAGACTTTTAGTTGAAGATTTATGTTAAGCTGGCTATGAGTTACTTTTTAATATTTGCTATAGTCATAAGTGCCAGATGCTTAAAATTCAATAAGGTCATTATTTCTATTTCTTCTTTCTACTTTGGACTTCCCCTAAGTACTCTAATTCAGAGCATCAGTGTCTTGCATCTCTTTCAGCTATATCCTACTATTATTCCTCAGTCCTGTTAATGTGGTAGTAAGATGTGTGGGATGGGGGAAATTCCATAATCTTACCATTAAATCTGTCTTTTATAAGCCTATTTTTTGATAATTCTGCTCCCAAGTTGTGATATTCACCTGCTTCTTAGCCTTATGTTCCCTCTTCTGTGAGAAAAGAATGATACAGAAGGCTGCAGTGGTAGAAAAAGTCCTTCTCCTAGTTAGGATAAGGCTCTGCTAAGGTCTTTCCCCTACAGAATAAGCCTTTGTTATTAAGAAAGCTCTAGGAATACTTCACAGTAGTTACTCTTCTCCTCCTACCAGAGCCACAAGAGGAATTTTTTCAACTCTTCATTGTCAGAACCTGGTGGAGTTCCTAGAAATAAAGCACATGGACATGTGAGGATCTCCCTGAGACTCTGGCCTCCAGGAGTTTCTCATTCTCACGCTTGTCCATATACAACCTCCAAAAATGTGTTAATTTTACCATTTAATTGTATTTTGCTTCAGTTAAGCATATTTTGACTTTGACTCTCTGGATACACCTATGTTTCAGGAGTTTGCCCAAGACATCAGTTTTCTGATTAGTCCAAAATGAGTCATTAATTTTGTTTGTCCATCTTTTTTCTGTCCTTTCTGTAAGCATAGACATGATAATTTCTAAATTCTTTACATTTTGAATTGAAAACAGGAGTTTGGTTTTTATTTTAAGGGCTACTGTGTAGAGACCAGATTACTAGAGGGCTGGGATAGAAGCAAGTGTGCCTTTAGGCAGCTGCTGAGGCAATTGCATTTTGATAATACTTTAAAGAAAGCCTCAAAAATTTTGTACTGATAAGAAAGAGAAAGGAGAGAGAGAGAGACAAAGAGAGACAGAGACAGAGAGACAGAGACAGAGAGACAGAGACAGAGAGAGAAATCAGAATTACACCAAAGTTTTTAATAGAAGAACAATAGAATAGAGTTGCTATTGAAGAATAGAGTTGTCATTTATTCTCATTAAGGAAAGATAGGGGGCAAAAGATTTGGAGTTTACAGAAAAAAAAAAAAAGAAGAGGCTAAATGAGGCCAGAAAAAGACAACAAAATACCAGAAAATGATTATTTAAAAAAAAGAATCTAGTAAGGAAATATTGAAAGTAAAGGGCATACCCTAGAATAATAAGCTAACTGTGAGGCAGTATTAAAGAAAGTCTTGAAAAAGAAATACTTTATTATAAGTTAGTTTATTGGGCACTAAAAATCCTCTCCTAAAGACTAAATTCATCATAATTTCTATGGATGAAGAAGAGTAAAGGTAATTAAATTTGGGCAGAGAAATGCCTCAGAAACTAGGGTTGCTCTCACTATTCTCTAGTTCAGCAAATTATCACTCAAGATATATCTCCTCTTTGGATTCCTCTAGAGCTGTAAATGTTAAAAAAGAACTATTTCTCACTACACACTGGTTATGTTAAATTCCACTTATAAATTTTATGTTTTGTTTTCCTTCGCCAAAATTTTAATTATGCTGCAATAATCCTAGTTTTTATTGTGATATAATGTTTTCTATAAATCTGATTATCATGGTAACTGTCTTTTAGAGGCTTTCTAAAAGTTCATTTGTAAATTCAAAAGCAAATTGAAAGAGTACATTATAAAGAATAACAACCGTTTAACGAAGCTGAAACTTTCTTCCAGTCTTATTCAGAGATCTTCAGCAGTAGAAGTATAGACTTTTCACTATTTAACTATACTGATTCCTGGTGTTATTTAGAAGAAAGAGGCTCTGTGTATTTTTAACACATGCATTTAGTTCAATAGTGCATTAAATTTGCATATGTAACTATGACCCTTATGAAAATCTTATGTACATATTCAAATATAGAATTTTGTTAAACTATCTTCCAGAATACAACTTGAAACATTTACATGATTTTGTAAATCCTACTAAAACATGTTTGCATTTTGTATTATTTAATATGTAACTTTAGAAACTAGATAATTCTCTATGGCTTGTTCCAACTATTTTCTTTCATATTCAGTTTTGCTTCTGTGATTGGAAATATAGGAATATATTTAGATTGGTTTTGTTAAGGCATAGTTATAGAAAAAAAGGAAACAAAGGGCTTAGAGTAGACAAATCTCAGCAGTGCAATGGATCAGTGACTTGAATGCTGTGCTTTTATTCTTTTTTCCTTTCGTCCTCTTTTTCCCTCTCTGCTTTTCTCAAAATAAATTTTATCTTATTCAGATGTTTTCAATCCCCAAGTTCTCATGAGAAAACAAGTCAATTAAAATGACCAAATCTTATAGTCCTACACTTAAATAATAGCCATAGAGGATTTATAATCCCTGAACTCAGTCTCTAAATTTCTAGAAGAGATTCCATACAGTTTACTTTGGGTAAGAACTTGGTCCTAAACAATCAACTGTGACACAACTTAATAAAGTTCAGTTTGATTAGCAATAATATCCTTTTAGTCTTTGCCTTGGGTAGGAGGCAAAGACTTATTTTAAGAAAGGGTTATTTTAAGATAGTATGGGTGATGAAATTGCTAAAATGATGTAGGTGATGATGAAAGGATAAATGTGTGGAATAGACTGGGCTAGCAAATGATTCATTGTGATGTTTTTCTCCAGTTAAAATTGAAATTAAAACTAAATTACATTAAAATAAAATTAAAACAAGAATTAATTTAAAATTTTCCCAAGGAATGATAAAAGCAAACTGAATTATAAATTATTGCATTTTCAAAATGAGAGGAGAATACCTATTTCCAGTTGACAAAATGTAGTCTATAAAGACAAGGTGGGTTAGAGTTCATGTGATGATTTCTTAAAAGAAACTTTTACCTTGATGGGTAGATGGGTGGTGATACTCTGAGAAAGATAAGCCTGTATAGAATGGACTATTATACGTTCAGGTGCTGAATGTAAAAGTCATACATGATCGGATGGAGATGAACACATCAAAATACTGCAGCATAAAAATATCTGGAAAATAATTAATACTTCTCTATCACATAAATTCATTTCTGTGCTTCTTATAGGCATTTACTAGGTATCACATTGTAACATTTACATGTAGGGGTAGCTGGGTGTGTATGTGCACACACCCACCCATCCATACACATAAATATGAGGCTAAATAAATCTTCAGAACTCATAGCATTTATTATCTACCTATTCCCTTAAAAAGAATCAAGGAGTATAATATCTTCAGCTTTATTCTTTTTTTCTCAGGATTGCTTTGATTATTTGGTGTCTTTTGTGGTTCCACACAAATCTGATGTTTTTTCATCCTATTTCTTTAAAAACTGCCATTGGGTTTTGATAGAGATTATATTAAATCTGTATATTGCTTTGGGTAATATGGCCATTTTAACTATGTTGATTCTTCCAATCCATGAACACAGAATATCTTTCTACTCCTGGGTCTTCTTCACTTTCTTTTAATGATGTCTTCTAGTTTTCAGTGTGTAGATTCTTCACATCCTTTGTTAAGTTTATTCCTGGGTATGTTTTTCTTATTGTTGCAATTGCAAAAGGATTTTTTCATTTTTTTCAAAAATTTCTTTGATAGTATATGAAAATACAATGGATAACAGTGAAGAGTAAGTTTATTTGCTTAAAAAATAAGTCAATGTATTTATTGATAGCTATTGGATGCTTGGATGCTTCAAGTTCCGAACAAAATCATTCCATGTGATTGCTTTTCTTTCTCAATTGGCAAGAGGCCTACATGTAGGACTCTGTATTAAGATTAATAAATTGGTTGTATCTAACTGTACTTGGTGAAGGTTTCATATATAAAGCAGAGCTTAATAATTTAATTATTTTGAAAATCTATATCATTTGGGCATAGTCATCAACCCTTCCTATGCTCCACTTACAATTTCCATATCCCCTCTCCCCACTCCGCAAAATATCCATAGCATTCTTATTCTCTGCTCTGGCCTTTGCAGATTTCCCTCTGTATCCTCAACACACTGTAGTAGTTTTCTCTTCATTGGGCCTTAGCTCAAGCTCTTCATTATACCTGGAATGCTAAGTCATCGCCTCTATCTAAAAATAAATCACTGCCTCTTCTTTCAGCCTGAATGAAAGGCACATGAAACTTTCTCCTGTGGAAATGAGGTTCTTCCTCTATCATTCTTCTGCAGTATTATGTGCATTTACAGTGGACAATATTCTATCTTGTACAACAGGCAGTATGTACACATTAGCTTTCAATATTCTGTGTAACTTCTATTACTTTATTTTTAAAACTTGCAAGGACTGACATTCAATAAATGTTTTTGGAAAAATGATGTAAATACCATTGTTGTATAAATGCGGAAACTGGGGTTAGGAGTTTTAAGTAAAAACATAAGGTTGCTTTTCAAATAATGAATTGGTAGGAACAAAATTCAGGTTGCCTCGTAAACAACCCTATCCACCATCTTGTATGGACTTCATCTTGTCTCTGTTTTCCCACACCTGGGCATATTTACATACCTTTACCTAGTAAATTTTTCATAGCAAACCTCACTTCCAATCAAACTAAAAGATGAGTTTATAAATGGTGTGTATAAAAGCTGAGTTATATATTTGGTGTACTGTTCACTTGTGCTGGACTCATTAGTAACTGCTGGACTGAAAGCAACAAAAAATATGACAAACAAACAGGGACTCATGGACATGGATAGTGTATTGGTGGTTACCAGAGGAAAGGCGGGGAAGGGGGAGGTAGAGAGGGGTAAAGGGGGTTAAATAGTTGGTGACAGAAGGAAATTTTACTTTGGGTGGTGAACATACAATGCAATATACATATGATGTATTATTTAATTGTACACTTAAAATTTATTTGATTTTATTAAACAATGTCACTCCAATAAATAAATGAATAAATAAATAAATAACAAGCCTAAAAAATTAAATAACTGCTGGTTCTTGTTTTCAAAATTGCTATATAAATTAAAAATCTAGGTGATAGATTCACAAAACTCTGCAAAAAAATGAGCAGGAAAAATTGTACAAAATAAGTTTACTACACCATTTGAAATCTGTCAGAAAAATATTATTGTACAATTTGGCTGATTAAAGAGTCTTGACTTCATCCCAGGAACATTCCACTCATTCCTGAAAAATAATATACTTCTAAAGTGAGAGTTGTCTGTGAAAGTTAATGTAAAGATGCTCATACGCCTTGCAGTTTTCTGTGCTGATAATTATAAGCACATAAAAGGAATCTACTGGTAAACAATATGGGAAAGAGGTATACTTAAATTTAGTTTTTCCTTAAATCTACATCCCTAATTTTACTTTTCGTAACCTCCTGGGTAAAAATAGTTGACTTCTTCACATTTGCTGTAAAGACTAATAAAGGTTTCTTGGATTTCCACAGTGATTTATGCATTAGGAATATTATATATACATAAATGTAATTATAAAATATTTAGTTATATAAAATATTTACATTCAGAATAGCCCATAGATCAATATAGTATAAAATAACAAATTACAAACATAATTATATATATTTATATTTCTAATGAATTTATTTGTAAATTATAGAAATCTACATTTCTATTTTATACATATTGCACTTAGCATGCTATGCTATTATATTTACTTTAAATATTTGTGATATTTATATTTGTTCTGTTTATTCAATCTGTTAAGCAAGAAAGGTAAATAATATTTCTTGTTTATAAGTGAGGAAACAGGATAAAAGGAAAATGACTTCCCCAAGTTGGGCTTACAACTGTTTGATCTGGGGCTCAAATCCTGTTACTCATCCAATATGTTTCTCCTTCATTCCATTATCTTAGATTTGCTTAAGAAACAATTACTGTGAACACCGAAGCACTGTTTTTTTCATCTGAACCTTCCTGATATCCTGTTTGAAGTATTTTTCTCATTATTTTTTACATTTAGTAAATGGTTATCCACTCTCAGACTTAAAGTGCTTTAATTTTATTAACTAATTTAACACTCCCAGCATAACAGAAGAGGATAAATATGTTAATCAAATTTAGATTTCTACTAACCTCTCATTCTTTACATCAAACCTGCGAAGTAAATTATTATTTTCCCCATTCTAGGGATGAGTAAACTAAGAGATAGAGGCTAAAGGTCCTTAAATTAGGCTAACTACAGAATCTACACCCTCGTGCTAGTTTGATAACACCACCTACAAGCTATGTGATCTTGTGCAGGTTATTTTCTTTCTCTGAACTTCCATGTCTTGATCTATAAAATGAATACAATAATAGTTTTTCTGTTAAAAATGACTATGATAATTAAATATGTTTAACGTACTTAGAAGAGTGTCTGGTATAGGATTAGTTCTTTAAAAAAAATAGCTTTTATTTCACTGTTTTTTTAATCAATGATTCTGATGTAATCCATCCACTAATATTAAATAGTAAAATTAGACATTAATTTAATCTTTTAATAAAAGATATGTCAACCCTAGAACCTTAACCAATTAGTTACAGTAACTCATGAGCATAGAAGCGAAGTTATATCAGAATCAAGTTATGTCTGATACGATGAGGCCAGTTGTCCATACTTAAAAATGACATGGAGTAAGCATGACTGTTATACCTAAAAACCTGAATAAGGCAATATTATATTGTAATCATCAACTGTTAAATCTAACTGTTATAACTAAAAAGATATTTTAAATAATTGATATTTGCATTATTATTAAATAACATACTTTATTTGTGGGAATTTAAGAAGAATTGATTTAAAAGAGAAAATAAGACTACCATTGGTACAATTATCTATCACTGCCTAATAAACCACACTAAAACTTAAAGCAATAACTTATTACTACATCTCTGTGAATTGCCAAGCCCAGCAGACTAACTCTACTTTGGGGCCCCTTATATAGTTGCAATTATTGATGGATGGGTCTAGAGTAACCTGAAGGTGACTTTGATCTCTCTCTCTCTTTCTTTCACTCTCTCTCTCTCTTTCTCTCCTTACCTTCCCCTGTCTCTGTCTCTTTCTCTGCCCATATAGATTATCCCCATGGCTAGCTCAGACTTCCTCACAGCATGATGTTAAGATAGTTCAACTATCTGCATGGCACCTGTCTTACCCCAGAGCTAGCATTCTAAAGAAAGTAAATACTGTTAATCTCTTAAAGTTTGGGATGGGTAAGTGGCATATAATCAATTATCCCATATTCTATGATCAAAGTAGTCTCAGACTCAGCCCAGATTAAACAGAAGGGGAAATAGTTGCCACCTTTCAGTGATAGTAATGTCAAATTGTTTGTTGCCATCTTGAATCTTCTACAACCATCCTAAGGTAAGTATTTTATATACTTTCAACCATTTTATTCATATATATTTTGTATCAATAAAATTGTATTATTTGTCAAGAATACGATTACTTAATAACAACATATTTTCAAGATTTTCTTCTAACATTTAATAATTATATAGTATTTTATTACTAATGTTGCATATTTCATTTATTGTTTCTCATTCTTATAATCAATAGCATAATGAGCACCATTTTAGCTTAATTGCTGAGGAATTCCAAAGTAATTTTCATAAGAAATACCCCAAGAATATGAATTTTAATATGTATTGAGAAATGTTTAGATGTGAAATTAAGACATGAGAGCCAGAAGGCATTGTCCCTCAATCCAAATCAAAGGATTTCCATAAATTCATCTCATTGCCACTGCAAAAGAAATTTTGTAGAATGCTTTCATATTTCATTTTGTAGAACATTTTGCAGAGATGATATATTTAATATGTTCACATTCAAGCAGTGTTAAAGCTCAAATTCTTCCAGTATTTTATGTATTGCCATGATTTATGCAATGGCTACAGTAATGGAATCATTGAGAAAGAAAACTTACATATGTTAAGTAGAATGTGCCCATACTTTAAGTACTAAATTTCTGGATCATAACAAAAGGACAGAAAATTCTCTACAGAAGAATATGAGTTGAGATATACATACATATAAATGTAATCAATAAATTTGTATTTAGATTTGTACATAAAAGTGAGCAATGCCAAAATCAGCAGAAAGAAAGCATAAATGAAGTTGGAGAATTCCAGCATCCAATAGTAATCCTAGCTCTTCACTGTAAGTGTATCCTCTTGACCCCAAAAATTAGTAATATGAAAACATAACTCTAGTTATAATTGAAGATGATGGGCAGTTTATTTTTAGTCAATAGTCTGTTTTTAAGCTGTGTGATCTCTTTTCACTGCTATTTATACTGTCTCCAATAACTTTTAGGACTTTATCATATCCCTGGAAGTCATCTGCTATACAGAATACTAAAAATATTTTGAAATATTTTGAGAATCAAA
Source organism: Pteropus alecto (assembly GCF_000325575.1). Taxonomy (NCBI): domain Eukaryota; kingdom Metazoa; phylum Chordata; class Mammalia; order Chiroptera; family Pteropodidae; genus Pteropus; species Pteropus alecto. The sequence continues at coordinate 307,197 of NW_006435762.1, read as the reverse complement.
CTCTGAAGTTTTCTAACTTGATAAATAATAATAACTGCTTTAGCCAAAGCTTGAAACAATTATTACAATGGAAGACATACTGAGTTGTGCTGGTTCTCTTGGAGCTCTTGATTCTCAGTTCAGAACGGCAAGACTTTATACTGTGCTAAATCCTGATATGGGGATTGGGTCGGGTAGAGTAGCAAAACTCTGAGAATGATACAAATCTGATATGTGCCATTAGGATTTCTAAATTTTACTTGTGGAAAACCATTTAATTATCCACAAAGAAGACATTGTTGCATTTTATACTGAATATTCTTTTTCCCATGTAAGTTAATTAAAATTAGTTAATATACATTTCTCGAGAACTCTTAATTCTTAATTTGCATATGACTTTGTTCCTTTCATATCTTCTATAAATTCTTCACAGTCTGAATATTCAAGAAATAGCAAACCCGGATGCTAAACTTCATTAAGTAACAATTTTCAAATGTGTTTTATGGATTGTCTTTCAGATCCAATATTGTTGCTTTTTACAATCAAATATAAATTAGTAATTTCACAGTTTGATTATTTGTTTCTAGAAGCTTATGTTACTTTTGTACATTTGTCTAATTATTAATTTTTTACTTAGGTTGGATGAAAGAAAGAGTAGCCAGAGATACTTTTTACTGTTCACTTTATTCAAATTTAAAATTCTTTCCATTGTACAAATCACTCCATTGTTTCTTTTTAAGATCACTAAGTAATACTTAAGGCAATTGAAACATGCAGGCAGAATGATTAATGGATAACTTTGCCCAGATTTCCATTGACTGGGTTAATCTATATTACTTAGTTTTATCAGTTCTCTGGTTATTTGAACAATTAAATAAGTAAAGTAACATCTGAAGTCATATTGCATATTTTTAACATAATGTTTAACTTCATGTTTACATTATACCTCTGGCAAAATGCACCACCAGAATACACAAAAACAAAACAGAGAGAAATAAATAGATGAAATTAAAAATATGTAAAAACATTTAGTCTGATACTTGAAAAACTTTTCTGTTAGTTCATTGATAGATTAGAGTGATAGAAGAGAAGAAACTAGTAAAAGATTCTTTTTTCTTTTATAGTAAAGCAAATATTTTAAAAAATAAGTCCTCTCTGTGTTAGCAGTTAGTAAAGTGTATATCTTCTTTCTTTCTATTTTATCCGTTAAAGTATTTTAGTTTGAAATAGATGTTGAATTTCTAATGTTACAGAGTTGAAGATTAGACTTAAAGTATAATTTTATTAGACTATGTTGGCTCTTTCAAGATTACTGGGGAACAAAATTTTTAATACTTAACAATTTATCTGTATAAAAATAACCAGAATTTTAAACAACTTTGACTTCTGTATATTGCATTTTCTCCCTGAAATAATGGGTAATGCCAGGTGCTTATATTTATACATTTATATTTTAAAGAGATTTCTCTGTTGTAAGTCTAAACCTTTTACAATCATGGGAAGTTATAATGAGAAATTATGACACTGTGCATTATACCAAATCAATTGTCCAATAAAAATGAAAATATTTCATTTATTGAGTCAGCCTTGTCTCATTTTGCTAATTGAAAACTGAGATCCAAAACAAACAGAAAAATGTTCAAGATCACATAGTTATTGACAAAAAGGTCAAAATTTGTCCTCTTGATTCGTTACCTAGAATTTTTGCACATTATGTGCTTCTCATATGTAATGTTGGCATTACAAATTAGAAATTTCTAATTTCTCAAAATAGAAAATGTCAATAAGAATTTTTATCTAATCAGGCGCAAAATTTACTAGCCATTCTGCATAAGTATAAACTTAAATTTCAAAAGTGTATGTATGCGTGTATAACACCCAAATACCAATATAGAAAATTTTTTGTAACCTAATGGCAACAAACACAAAACTGTCCATCCAAAATTTAGGCAATAGAAATTTTTTGAAGGAAACATATAAAAATGTAAAATGTAAAATGTTGGAAGTCAACAGTTATATTTCAAACAATTAGCTATTAATTCTATTTTAAAAAATCTGCTGAGGACTGAAGCATTAAAAACTGTATTTTTCTAGAGAGAGAAATTCCTCAATGAACATGGGAGAAAAATTGGTAATTAAGGAGGGAACTTGTGCTGCAGCATATAGAATACCTTCTGATAAATTTTCTACATTATTTGTTCTGCCTCTCCAGACTAATAAATGAGTTATTGTAAACTCAAGATCAGTTTCTCATACTGACAGTATTCCCACAGCATCCTCCCACTCATAGTACCTTTGCTCCAAAGCCATGTAATTGGTTTAACAAAATAAATGGTGTTATGCAAAGAAATGTGAAATAACATATGCATCAGTATTATCTATGAATTATTGTACTGAAACTTCTCTAGGAATGCCAAAGTTCAGAAAATGTTTGTGGATTATTTCTACATATCTTACAATAGTGGAAAATTCTGCTAACGTATTGTTAAAAATTGATGCTGACATTACAACAGGGCCCTGAATGGCTTTTAGTATGAAAGCTAATACATTTTATGTTAGCATTTTTGCTTGGAAATTCCCTAACTAGGCTGCCAAAGGGATTAATAAATTTGACTTAAAAAACAAATTTGTTATTTTTTATGTGTAGTCTTATGATTATACTGTTTAATATTTATTAATAGAGTCAGTAAAATTTTCTCGAATTGTTTGATCCTATCATTGCCTAAAAAAAGTTACTCTCACAAATATTTTGACGATACAGGTGTTGAATGACTTTAATATTAAATTATTAAGTTTCTAGATATATACTTTGATGATTATCTCATGTTCATGATCCAGAAAATTCACCTTGATCTGTCTTTCAGGCTACAACATAGATTTCTCCTTTAAAATACATAATTAACAAGATCGATAATCTCTCAAGGGCCCAATCTTAGAAACAAATAGTTGCAGAAAAAATAAAATACCATGTCTTTTCACATAAAGAACTCTCTATTTATGTATAATTTGTTAGGTCTTAAAGAATAGGCATTAAAATAAAAAAGGACCAATGATATAATTATACAATATTAAGCACATTTTACATGTCAGGTAATAATATTATAAATACTTATTGTTAAGCTTTAATATGATTTTATTTGTGATAGATATTATAGTCACCTTTTTAGGTTAAGAAACTAAAACTTATACTTTGAGTAACAGTAACTTATCTAAGCTTACATAGTTTCTACATTAGTAAAATGTTATATATATTTCAACATATCATTATTCATCACTCTAGATTGAGCAGGACCTCTGGTTACTTGGCTCAGGGTCTACTCTCCTAAAACAAAAACCTAAAGCCTCTAAACCATTTATTCTTGCCTTTGCCAGTTAATATTAAAGTGTATGTAGCCTTGACGATCTGTCTTCTGTCACCCTTTTCCATTGTATTCTCGAGAACTCTGCACCATAACTAAGAATCTCTCCAATATCTTTAATCTCCTATCTAAAAGTTCTTTTTCATTTGCATGCTTTTTTTGAATGACACAATACTGAGAACATCACTTGAGTGCCCTTGGGTAATTGATTTTTGCAATTTTTTTAGTCTGTTCTCAGTATTTTGCACTATCTCCGTAGACAGTATTCAGAGATTATTACTAATCCCAAATTTTAAAAGAAACCCTGTGGCTATGATCTAACGTTTGTATCCCCTGAAATTCATGTGTTGAAATCCTAACCTCTAAATATATTAGTAAGTAAAGCTTTTGGAATGTGATTAGGTCATGAGGCTGGAGACCTCAAGAATGGGAATAATGTTCTTATAAAGGAAATCTCACAAAACTCCTTAGCCACTTCTACCATGTGAGGATCCAATGAGAAGTCTGCAACTCAGAAGAGGGCTCTCACTAGAACCGGACCATGCTGATACACTTTTCTTGTACTTCCAGCCAAGAAATTTAAATAAATTTCTGTTGTTTAAAATCTACTCGGTTAGGCCACTGCCATGATCAGGATGGCCCAGAGATTCGCTGCCTTCTTCAAGAATGCCTGGGCCAAGGAGCCGGTAGTGGTTGTGTCCTTCACTATCAGGAACCTTGCTATAATTCTGCCCCCACCTCTGCCCTACACCAAGCACGTCACCATGATCAACCAGGTCATGCTCTCCAACTACCCAGTGATTGTCCAAGATGACTGGAGCATGCCCAACATGCCCCACCACCCGGAGGTCCCCCAGAGACCAAGCTTTGGAGTGGCTGAAGAAACTGTGAACAGTTCCACTAACAAGGAGGGGTCTCCCCTACCCTTGGCCCCCAATAAAAATGTGAACACTGACAAAAAGTAAAAGCTAATCAGTTTATGGTATTGCGTTGTAGCAGCATAAACAGATTAAGATACCCTCCTTGTTCTCCTCACACCCTTGCTATTCACTGATCTCTGCTACCAACAATTCATGAAATGTTGGCATGTGACTTATTTTCTTTTTAAACTGCAAGGCCTGTTATGTTACCATGCTGCTTCTATGAACAGCCAAACATTCCATCAATCCCTCTGTCCCGTGAAGTGCTTAGCCTGTTCATAACCACTAACCCTCTTCTCTATACCACTTCAATCAGCCACTTCCACACTTATACTTCAAACCTTGTCGAAAGGTTAAATCAATCCAATTCCAAAATTGTTCATTCAATTATCTTACTCTGAACACAACTTTGGCTACTCTCAGTTTGTTCATTCCTCTGTGGCCTCTTTTTAATCTTATCAAGATATGCAATTCATTTCTCTACTTTACCCCATTCCATTAACATTATTTTTAATTATTCTTATTTAAACTTTTCTCATTTTTCAGCTTAGATTGTTAATTCATGAAGATCCTTTGCTGACCTAAATTTTATCAAATCTTACTGGGGGAAAAAAAAAAAAAAAGCCAGTATTAGATGAATCTAATTCTGGATATTCACTCTACATGGGCATCTAAGCAAACCAGCACTTGTAGAAAAATCATATCAAAACAAATTGTTTCCATCATAAATTCATAAAAATAATTAGGTCCCATCAGAATAATAAACTATCTTACCATTTCTTTAATCATTCTCCAACTCTTTATAATAATTGAAACAAATCTTTTCTTTCATTCTGAAACTCCTAATTTTTCCCATCATTCTTAGATTACTTTGTTTTCTGATATACAGAGACGATAGATGTCGTCAGATGAGAACTCTATTATCTTATAATATAACACAAAATTCTACCTATATCTAGTAGTCAGTTTGTATAAACCATCAACTGAAAAGCAGAATCTGTGAAAGCAATTTTGTGTAGGGACTGGGGTAAGATACTACTAAGTGTTAAGAACTTTGGAATAATGAACCTTCCAATGAATATTCATGCCTGAAAGGATAGGACTTCTCGAGTGAGAATATGGGGAAGTGAGATTGTAAATGATTATGAGTAATGGGAAAAAAAGTTATAGATTTTGAGTTGAGAGCAAATGTAAAAAAAAAAAAAAATGCTCGTAGACTCAGCAAGTGATCAAAAAGAGCAGTGATGGTCAGAGCTCTTAAAGATCTTAGAAATATCCATCAAATACTTTTCAAAGGGACAAAAATCCACCCTGCATGCAACATTCAAAATTAGCAAGACAGAAAACCTGTGATAAAAGAAAAATTTGGTTAATTTAGAAGGTGGAAGGGGTAGAAAGAAAGCAGACAGTAGAAAATACAGTGACAGTATAATATTACCTATAAATTTGAGAGTACCTTCTTGACAGGCAATACTTATGGAGTTTTAGAAAAAAAAATGCAGGAAACAAAAAACAAAAATATTCTGAATGAGGATAAAGTTAATAAATCTTTAAGTAGCTATTAAAAATGTCACAGTTTGGTTTATGGTAAAAATAGATGAGAAACACTGAAATTATGAAACTTTAAAAGGTACTTTGGCTTCGACACCACCTTTACAGAGAAGTAATGTTATTCAAACATGGAAAAGGAAAATAATTTATTCAAAGTTATCTTGAGAAAAGTAAAATTGAATCAAATTTCTTCAAGCTAAAATAAAAACATTAGAAAATAGACTACAAATCATATGAAACCAATGTCATATTTTTAATGAAATATGTTAAAACTACATAGAACTCAAAAGAATAAAAAAATTCAGAAACAGGGTAACTGGGAAATGACTGAAAAAAATGAGAACTAACAAAAATCAGGAAATTTTTTTAAACCCATTTTAGAAATGAAAGCTACATTAAGGAAACTATAGGAACAAAATATGTACTACAAAAAGCATAGTAAATAAGTTAGAGCATGAAAATGGAAATTATCAATTAATATTAAAATTTAAAAGGAAAAGTGACTTGAGAGGAAATGATACAGATACTTCTGCCAACAAAACATACAAATGGTCAACAGTCGTGAAAAGATGCTATTAGGGAAATGCAAATCAAGACCACAATAAGATATTACTTCCTACCTGTTAGAATGGCCATAATCAACAAGAGAAGTAATAAGAAATATTGGATAGGTTGTAGGGAGAACCCTCATACACTGCTGGTGGGAATGTAAATTGGTACAGCCACTATGGAAAACAGTATGGAGCTTCTTCAAAAAAGTAAGACTAGAATTATCATATGGCTCAGCAATTCCTCTTTTGGATATCTATCCCCCAAATTTGAAAAGATTTATCTGCAAAGATATATGCACTCCGATGTTCATTGCAGCATTTTTCACAGTAACCAAGACATAGAAACAATCAAATTCCCTTCATAGAAGACTGGATAAAAAAGATGTGGTACATATATACAATGGAATATTACTCAGCTATAAGGAAAGATGAAATACTGTCATTTGCGACAACATGGATGGAACTTGAGATAATTATGCTAAGTGAAATAAGCCAGGCAGAAAAAGTTGAGAACCATATGATTTCATTTATATGTGAGATATGAAACTGAAAGCAACAAATGAAGAAGACAAAAAAGCAAAAACTCTTAGACACTGACAACAGTTTAGTGGTTACCAGACAGAAAGGGAGGAGGGGAGAGATAGATAAGGGTAAAGGGGATCAAATATACAGTAATGGAAGGAGATTTGACTTCGAGTAGTGAACACACAATGCAATATACATATGCTGTATTATAGAATTGTACACTTGAAATCTATATAATTTTATTAACCAATATTACCCCCAATAAATTTAATTACAAAGTAAGTTAATTAATAAAACAAAAAATAAAGAAACGAAGCGATAAATATAGAGCATAATTAAATATAGAGCATATACATATTTGCATTTCTTGAAAGTAAAACCAACTCAAGAGTTCAGGACAGGTATTTATCTAATAGCAAATTTTCCTGAAATAAAAGAAGATATCTATCTATATATTACAATATATAGATAGATATCTTCTATCTATATCTTCTATATAGATAGAAGATATCTATCTATATATTCATATCACATTATGAAATTCAATATTCATTAATTATTTCTTGACTTATTTGATTCTAGTTTAGAAAGCTTCTCATTTAGTTGGTGGTTTCTTCATACAGGGATTAATCCTATATTTATAATAACTGGTTTATTTTGAAGCAATGTTTCAAAATAAACCAGTTATTATAAATATAGGATTCTTATTATAAATATAGGTTTCTTCATACAGGGATTAATCCTATATTTATAATAACTGGTTTATTTTGAAGCAAAGTATACACTCAGGATGTATACTTATCCTAAGTGAATTTTTAAGTAGTTGTCATCTCTATGAAAACTCTAATAATTTTTGATTATGTTTAAATGTATTAGCAATATTTTTATAAGAATGAGATTGCCTTAAAGCTTTCTCCAAAATAGTCAAAGATAATTACAATGTAAGATCATGTGTAATTTTCAACAATCTGTTATCTTACACTTTCATGTTCTCATTTGAAAGTTGCACTTTTTAAAGGAATTTGGTCATATTGTTAAGGGTGTGGTTCTGGGCAAAGATATGCTAACAGCTAACTTCTGCTTCTGTAATCTGCTTGCTTGTTTGATGTTAACTAGGGGGTGGCTAGGCTTTATAATCTGCCTCTTTTGGGAGCTCGAGGCTGATCTCCTCGAACCCTGCGTGGTAGAGAGTCAGTTGCCGGCCGGCTAATCAAGGCTCATAATTCATCTCAATTGGCTCCGTGGGTCTTAGAATTGATTGCGCCACAACAATATCACATGTGTGGGGAAAATCTTCTATACATTTGCTTTTTAATTAGTTTGTTCAATTTGCTGAGTCTGCTCTTCTCTCTGTTTTCTAATTATGATAGAGACTCTGAAACAGATGCAGTAAAAGCACGACCTACTTGAAAATTCAGCAGCCAGTCCTGTAAGCTTTGTAGAAAAATGTCAACACTAAAAAAATATCAATTCAAGTGGATTCCAATATGCAATAGAACTCATTAGTATAGACTGATATCAAACTTTCAACCATTTACTTTATTTATTGAATGACCTAATATTTCTAAATGGTAATGGGGAGAGGGCGGAGTAGGGACATAAAGAAAGACTCTAACACTAAGGTACTTAGGGTTCCTATCCGAATTTCAGAATTACTGTCAAATAAATATTAGTGTCTCTTCTCTTATATGTAGACAATAATTATAGATATAGATGGCTGACTAAAAATTAAGTGCTAAGCTAGAATTAGATATTGAAACTTAGTACCAATATTCCCTTCTGTGACTCTCCCCTGGGATATTATTTTGTGCATAGAATATATTACTTATGTGCATGCTAATTATAACTTTTAAAATGATGATTGAAAATATCTCCTGAACCGTAGAATATATCAAATGTAAGTTCTCAGGTCCTTGTGATAGATGTAAATTAAATATGAGTAATGCGAATCAAAATTCTCATGAATGCATCATTTTGCAAAATGAGCTTTACGAATTCCATGTTTTATGTAATTTCAAAAAGAAAAAAAGATGCTTACCAAGCTAAATGACGCTGAAACTGTTTATCAGCTGAATGATGGCAGCCAGCAATTAAAAACAGTCAAGCTTGCAGAAAGCAGCAGGATATTTAAAGAAATGATACTTTACAATTATTGTAAGAAAAGGAAAATGTCCATTAGAATAGGAAAATAATAAGAAGAAAAAAAATTAAAGTATCACAACACATTTTAAATTTCATAAAATAACACTAAAATAGTAATATGTATCCTTAGCTTTTGTATTTTTAGAATTTAGATAATAGTATAATTAGAACTTTGATGTAATTCCAGCCTCAGCACATACATTTACAATTTATTTTACATTTCTAAACCTCAGTTTCTTTATATTTAAGTGGATTCCTATGAGAATGAAAAGAGCTAATCAATTTAAAATAACAGGCAAACTAAATGGCACATTGTAGCTTCACATGCTAGGTACTCAGTAGATATTGGTTTATTTTCTTGTGTTCCAATTTTTTAAAGCATGAGAAAAATGAAAATTGTAGCTACATCTCCCTCTTCAAAAATAATTACGATCACAATCAACCCTGTCCCTTCTTTTTCTATTTCTAGAAAAGTTCATAACATAAACAACTGATCATTATTTTTAGATTGTTTATTAAAATAAGGTCCACTGAAACCATAAAATACCAAAGGAACATAGATAAAAATAAGGTAATAATAATTTAGAATTTGTATTAGTTATGGTAACAGAAGTTCCTATAACAGATAATCCCAAAATAACAGTTTAACACAATATGTTTATTTTTCACTATTCCAATTGTTGGTGGTAAGAGAGTTGGCACTATGCCTCCTTATTCTTTAGGGATTCAGTGACTCAAGAGACAGGGACTATTCTTTTCTATTTGGCTATCAAGCTCTCCTTGAGTCACCCTCAATTGAATGAGGAGTGAGAACTACAGAGAGTTGAGGATAAAGTAACATGGCAAGTTTTGTTAAAACTGTCTTGGAAAAGGCATACATCACTGTTCTTCGTAATTCACTGGCCAAGGCTTTGTCATTTGGCTATATCTAAGATAAAGTGAGACTGAGGAAAAGGCAAAATAGTTTTTCTGAACCTGCTAGTTAATCTATAAGAAATCGTGAGATTCAAATATGTAAGTAGTAAAAGTACAGTCTTTTTTATATGATTGTATGTGTGATAGTTATTAAAAAGCCTCATATATATGTGTGATAGAAATATAATTTAGAAATTCATATACTCATTACAAAATGGAAAGTCTTTGTTAATGCATATTAATTAGTCCCCTGAATGTGTAGTGTTGGATTTATAAGCAGATTTTTTTTTAAAAAAACAGATATATATTCTGGATTGGCACATATGTTAATAATAGGTGGGAAGCAAAATAACAACCTCTATACTTTGTGGTAGAGATATATACAGTAACTTTAATCATTAATGATACTTTCTGGTGTGGGTGAGAGGAAATAGAAATATTAGAGTCAAAACAATAATTTTGCAAGTCTTGGAATTAGATGTCTTAATCCAACTATAAATACATTTTAAAAATTCTTATTTTGAGACATTTAGCTAAGAAATAAAAGAATGCTTTTAAGTTAATTAAGAAAAAATTACTTTATTAAAATAAATCAAATGCATTGTCATCGACTTTATGATATATTTAACATTTTACTTATCCACTTAAAATTAGCTATACAAAAGGTGATGAGGTTATTTTTCAAAATAAAATAATTTGATGACAGATAATTTGTTTGAGCATAGAATAAATACCACATGATTTCACTTATATGCAGAATCTAAGGAACAAAAAGAACAAATCAATCAAAAACAGATGCACAAATAGAGAGGACAATCTGGTGATGGCCAGAGGGGAGGGTGGTTGGGGGCTGGGAGAAAGGAGTGAAAGGTTAAAGAAGTACAAATTAGTAGTTGATAGATTGTCACGGGGATGGGAAGCACAGTATAGGGAATGCAGTTAGCATTAATGTAATGGCTAGGTGGAGAGCCAGAGGAGAGGAGCAATTAGGGGGATCGTATTATAAATTATATAAATATCTAACCTGTATACTTCAAACTAATAAAATAAAATTAATAAAAGAACATAGAAAGCAAAATTAATCTTTCTAATGAGCCAATATTCTCTATTAAATCTAGTTATAATAAAATTCATTTGAGATCTTACACTAGTTAATGTTAGAACTATCACAATTTAAGATAAAAAAAAATAAGCCAAGCCAATACACAGGCATAACATGATTTAAGGTTAAAAAGATTTAAGAAAAATGATAGGTATTATTTAAAGCAGAGTAAAAAATATGAGGTTATTCTAGTAAGGGTTTTTAAGTTTTTTTGAGAAATGAAAAAAATATTATTCTTATTAATTCTCTTTATTAATCTATATGCTCATACACTTTCCCAGTTTTTTTCCAGTACCTGATAGCTTTTCAAATTAGAACTTAGAGGGCAATAGGTTGTATTTGTCTTTTGGCCATTTTGTTTATGAAAACATCTACTGTGGGAATTAGTTCTTGTCATAAATAAGTAAAAGAATATGAAATTGTTGTTTAAGTAGATTAAAGTTAATAATATTTTATTCAATAGATGAATCAATAGCATTAATAAAATGCTTTCAAATATAATTTTAAATGATATTACTGAGTCTATTAATAAAATACTCTTTACTTTCAGACAATAAATATTGTTCAAATCCTCCAATTATTGATTCTCAATGAAGAACATTTTATTTTCTATAGGGAGCTTAAAATGTCAAAAAAACAAGGAATGTATTAGAAAAAGGTTAAATTAGCATGATGAATTTCAGAAAAGTTTGCAGCATAATTCTGTTAACTTTGCTAAGGTAGTTTATGATATTTGTAGTCAAGCCTTGTCAAGAAAAATTTGTGTTAATCAATGATTTTTTAATCAAGTTTTAATGCATAAGTTAAATGTCCTGACAACATGATGCTGCTGTTTTTGACTCATCAGGGTTTCAAATGGATTATTGAAGTAAGCTTTTCACAGAACACCATGCAGTCATCAGTATTTTTTTACTGTCAACCATGATTTCAGCCTAAGTTTGGGAGAGTCATGAACATGCATCCTTTGTTCAAATCACCCAATACCAAGTATTAACTCGGTTCATATATTCCCTGAGCTTTGCTCTTCATCTTTCTAGTAGAATCTATGAATGACTCTAAGTCCCCAAACTTTGATAGATAAATTATGTGTTTCTACTTAATAAATATATGCCCTATCTAGCTCATCTCTCTCTCTATAGTTGGCTATTTGAAGAGATTTAAAAAATCGGCAAAACTTTATCTGGACTAATCAGAAAAAGAAAGTTCTCAAATTATTAAAATCAGGAATGAAAGAGAAAACATTATTACTCATATTATAGAAATTAAGATTATACGGAAATACTATGAACAATATGTGTGTGCATGTACAAATGTATACACACATATATGCAGTAAATCCTTGTCATGTTAAAAATATATAGTTATAGTTATTTCTGATTCAGCTGTCAAGAGCCGCTGACAGCTTGGAACCAAAGAAATCTAAATGATTCTGTATCTAATCAGCAAGGTGAAGGTGAATTAGTTTCATAGATTCTGAAGCAGGGCAGGAAGTGACAACTCTGGTGGGCTGATATTTGCTTGAGTTCCTAAACCTGAAATTTATGTCGGAATCCCTTGGATATGAGGAACAGAATAAAAACAAATTTAGAGAAACTCTCAGATTTATTGAGAATTTCTGGGAGGTAGGACCTAAATATTATAATTTAATATTAGATCCAAATATTTACTATGAACACAGAACAGATAGATTCCTGGGGAGGTGGGGGGAGAGGGAGGGGAGTCTTTGAAAAACTGCTTAAATGTAAGGTGGCTGATAACAAAGTTTCAATTCTGAGTTTCAGTTTCCAGACATTGATAATGTAAAGCACCAATCACAGAGTACACTTAATTAAAGAAACATATCTATTATCTACCAATCTATTGGAAATCTGAGTATCAAATGCATACAAACATAAGCAATTTGTATATTAAGTATGCTTTATTCTGAGGTTATATATACAATTAATTCATGAAATTTTTAAATTTAAAATCAAATAAATGAGATGTGCTGAACATAAACTTCTAATTCCACAGGCTGACAGAGATAGAGAGAAAGGGTAGAAAGAGGAAAAGTAATGGTATTAGAGAATATAGATATATCATCTTTAGTGTCACCATTTTTCCCATAAGGATCTTCATACATTGTGGATGCTATTATGATATGTATTTTATTTATTTGTTTTAACATTTACATTCTAGTGACTTAATTCAAAATATGACCAAAAATAGACTTTCATTTTCAAATTATTTTTGTCTGCATGTTTATCAATATAGCTGCATTTTTACCTATCTATATATAATTTAAATATTTTTGTAGCATATAGATAAGTAATTATGGCTATTTGTATACATCTGAATAAAAATAAATAGCTTCAGAATTAAATACTAAGATCATATAAAGATTCTTATGAGAATTTAAGGACAGAAATATCATGGTTTGCATTTTTATAATTTTAAAATACATCCAATAATTTGATATGGGCCTCTACTTTTACATGCTGAGAAATCGCCTTTTTATTATTTTACAATAGAGTATATTTGGTATTTTTGCAAGTGAAAAGAATATATAGAGAGAAACTGAGGCTATTATATATAGATATTAGTCTCATGGTAGTTACCTATTGTAATTTTTCAGATTACAAAAGTCTGTTCCTACACGCGAACAGGAGTTTCCTCAGATTGAGAATCACAACTGTTGTGAAACTGTAACAGATAGCAGTTTAGCTTGTTTCATAAGTGAATAAATTCAAGGACCTTTGATCTATAGAGATGTTAATAATAAAATATCACTCACAAAACTATTATCTGCTTCCCCAATGTGTTGTTCTCTTTTCCAATACCCCTGCCCTTTTGACACAATGCTCACAATGCCACTCCCAGTTAAAAATAATCATCATTTTTAATAAGCAAAATCTTCTTTGTAAAGTATCAATTTATTGAGTAGTAATAAAACATTAATGAGATTTTTGTTGTTGTTGTTGGAAGGAGGTCATATCTGAAATCATATGACCTTCCAGTATTGTAAATGTGCTGGAAATCTGACAGATGTTATTACTTATTTTCAGTGATAAATTCTAAATATTTATGATTTGTACTATATTCCTCTCACACTGGAATTTGGTATGTGTTATTTCAGACATCTCAGGAATTCTTCATTAAAATAAAATCATAAATGGTAAAATGATAAATATTTACCTCAAAGCCAAATCAGTATTCTGGAATTATGGCTTTAATAACAAAAACATGTGACTTTCATGAGACGGACAAATTTGTTTGGATTCGGAATGTCTTTTGCCCGGTAATCTTTGAAGAACGAAGATATTTTGATATACACAAAATAGTCGCTGCTTATGAAGGTAAATGGCATTTAAAATAATTATAAATCTCATAGGTTTTCCAAACAGCTGATTCCTACTATCTTTGGATCAACAAGATTTTCCTATTGATTATACCTTAGTTTCCTAATAAAGTCATCAAATAAAATTTAATGTAATTTGATTCTTTGTCATAATGGATAGGCCTCATATTTTATTTAATAATATGTAAATTATTATGCATCTATTATTAAAATATTATAGTCTTGAAATAGCATAAGATATTATTGTCTTGTTCATTTAAGATCAGCAATGGATTATTAGTAAATTATCATTAAATTTTATATCTAATAAATAAGGTGCCATTTCATGAATTAGTGAAAATATCAAAATATGTAAATATTGCTTTGTTAGTTATTATAATCCAATTAAGTGTGAGATTACATAGAAAAATGTTTGAATTAATTAAAAGATCTTTTTTCTCTTATTTCCAAAATATTTCTCTTAATTTATAATATATTAATGACTAATTCATAAGGAAACAATTATTGTACCTATCTTTTATGAAAATTCTGATAATTTAAAGTTTATTTACATTCTTTCAATTAAAAGCAAGCTTTGTAAAGTATACATTTAAATAAAAGACAAAGAAATAAGAGTGTACTCACTAATGTTTTTGTCTCAAAGGGAAATTATTTGTCATATTTCTTCTTATGTTTCCTCTTTTGGAAGCCAGCTTTATATTTTTCTTTTTGCAGCCTTTAACAATAGGACTCATGAAGTTTTAGCTCATTATCTCATGGACACAGATTCTCTGTCATTCTAGACTTTAAGCCATGTAGAAAAGAAGGGTATGAGAGAACAGAAGCCAAAGAGAATGTGCATAAAGTGAAAATAGTGGAGACATGGGCTCTATTTCCTGTTGGAATCCTAGGAACCTGCAACAACATAGTATGATTTTCGTACTATAGAAATGGAAGCAGACACATGCAGGCAGAGATTAGTTCTGAGATTGTGGCATCTCACCTTTCCTCACATCCTATGTGGCATATAAGGGACCCAAAGTTTTTGGGAGTAAGACAATGTATAGATGAGATATGGGAGAGAGAGCTGACCTTCAAAGGATGGTATAGTTAAAACGAGATGTTGAATTAGAATCTGTGGAGTGTATAGTTTAGCCAAGAACCATACAGAGGATTTAGCTAAGCACTTCGTGTTTGCAGAATGAGAAGGACAGAGGACAGATTAGAAGATCAGTAGGTCCTGACCACATTCAGAAAAGGGACCATAAATTAGCTGTAAACAGTCTTTATTAAAAGAAGCAATGACAGAAAGCATTGACACGAGTTCAGGCAAAAGGAAGTTACTTCACAATGGAGCGAGCAGGCAACAGTAAAGGACTGGACAAATGACTAATCTCTCTTTTAAACATGAGGTTATATTTACATTCTTTTGTCCTTAGATGCCAGCATGGCATGCCTTAGATCCTTGGAATTGTTGTCTTTTAACAAAAATGGGAAATTCCAGCTATCGTCTTTCCCATGCTCTTTATATCTTTTTTTTTTTTTAATTCTCTCTATATCTCTGTTTAAATTTGATTAAATATATGTTTAAGTACCTCATGCTAGCCTTCATATTATTTAACCTTCTTCCATATTTTCATCTGTCTTCCTAAACCGCATTCTATACCATTTATTTTATTTATTTTACACTTTAATTTCTTTAGCTGTGTTTAATCTGTTAGCTAATCCATCATTGTGCTTTGAATTTAAACTATACTATTATATTTTTATTTCATTATGCTTTATTTCAAATATTATTTTAAGCTTATAATTTTTACCTTCTAATGCATTAAATGTACTAAACACATTTATATTATATTGCTGTATGATAATTGCAATATCTGAAGTTATTTTGAATCTGTTTCTTCCATTTTAGTGAATTAATTTCCTTTGAAGGTTTACAATATAAAATTTACTCAGAGTTTGTCCAACAAGTGAGAATGCAGTATTAGGTAAAATCTGCATCATATCGTCCCTTTCTTTGGTTTTATTAAGTTTCTCTCTTTTCCTTTCAATATCAATATCTATTTATTTTCCCTTGGCCCTTATTCATTTCGACCCTTCCTTTTTTTGTTTACTTTTATTTATTTTTTCTTTTCTTACTCCTCACTGGTTCCATCCTTCTCATTCCTCATGTCATCCCCTCAACATTTATCAAGTATTGCCAAACAAGACAAAAATACTAAGTGAAAATGACTTAAAATGTCTAGAAATATCATATTCATATTAAGGATATATCATATTCTTATGGAATTCTTCCATTTTGTAATGGTACAAATGAGAGATGTCTTTCTGAATTTTAGTGATAGAAAACTTTTCTCCTAAAAAACTAATTATTCACTATCTTTTCCAACAGGGAGAACTAATAACTGCTTGTTTTCTTTTTGTGCCTTGTTCTCTATGAAACACTGAGACACATTTGAAGATCATACATAAAAAGAGCATTGAGATGCATATTTAGTGCATTTGCTATTTTCTTCTTTGACTATGATTTTCTATTTTTTATTTTACTGTTTTATTTTCTATGACTTTTGCAGTAAGCTGCCATGAACCCTGAAACTTTTGCGTGAAGAAAGAAAATATATATATACAGATTGGTTTGTAAATGGGACAGCCTGCAAATAATTTAGAAGGTTCTAAAAAGTAATCTCACATGCATTCGAAATTTTTATAATGACACAAATTATTATTCCTCATGCTCTTTCTTTTTTCATCAGAGATTAATATTAGCTGAACCACCTAACGGTAAACAAAATTCTGTTTTATCTGCGTTATCAACATGAAAATTAACTTAAAATTTCAAAAACACAACACAATCTGTTATTTTGTTATAACCTATCATTGTCCTAAACTTATAGAAGTATTATAATATAGAATAAAAATTAACACTACAATACATAAATACAAAACAATCCTAGAGATGAATTAAATAAAGGTCCCTTTTTCTATCCATTTTGCTTTGACCAGAATGTGAATGACCTAGAAAATCGCCTCACTCACAAAAAGAAATGTTAGCTACATGAGAATGAGTTGATGAGGTTTTATTTTATGTGCCTTTGAATAAATAGAAAATTATTTTACATTTCATATTATTTAAGGAAAGCGTTATTGTTTTATTTGTAAAAATCCGGTTTTCTCATGATATATTTTGTACTAGACAAAGTATCATTTTTTAAAATAACTTTTTTTAGAAATAAAATACTATATATACTTGTTTTATGATAAATAAGGTATAGGCTTCTATTTTAACATCTGTAGTGTGATAGAATAAGAGAATGAAGTCTAAGGCCCCCAGAAGAAGCTATCAAATTGATGGACCAATGGAGCACTATTCATTCAGATTTTCTGATTTTTCTTTTGCTTTTTCACTTGGTTCCTACATTTTTTCACTTTACACCACCTTACTTAAGAAATATTTTGTTTTATAATCAATATTTCTGTTGCAAAAAGCATCAAATAATTCATTTAAGAATATAATGTTATCTGTTAAGATAGTATTGCAAATTTATTTTCAATTTTTAGACTATGTCATCTGATTATATTAATAATTTATATAATTTCTCGATCAGTATTATAGATAATTAATAAATAACTCAACAGGAACTTCTGTAATGAAAGGCAATTTATTTTTTTGCCAAAGAAAGAACATTACAGAAATTTTAATCACAAAAATTTGATATGCCAAATATCAGTAGGTAGTCCACATTTCAACTCTCAAGGTACTCTTAATTTTCAGAGAGCAATGATTAACCAGTTCATGTAAATCATTGCCAACAAGTTAAACTTATACCATTGGAGGATGAAAACTAACCACTACTAAAAAAAAAAATCTACAAAAATAAAGGTATTATTTCATCTTACCTATTCTGGCCTTAGAGACTCTTCTGGAGAATTAAATTTATAGTCTAAATTCTATTTTTCTTCCAATCAAAGGTCAGTAGTTAGATTAAAAAATATGTCTTGGGGAATCATGGCCTTCTTTGGGGAGAAGGGAAAAAAGTTCTACTGGAGCAAACATATTGCAAATTTAAATTCATCAATGCTTAGCAATTCTGATTTCTTTTGTAAAGCCAGATAATTGAGTCAGTGCATGTTTTGTCAACATGTAAAGTTTTAAGGTAAATATTTGTTTCTTAAGATTAATGAACCTAAACCAAGATAAAAACTTTTTATGGTAATATAATCCAATATGATATCCATGGAGGTGTCCTACTCAGATCTTTAATAGTCTCTGTACAGATCCAGAGAGGACTAAACTCCTAGCCAATGAAAGTTCTCTTACCCAAGACAGGGAAATAAGGAATAAAGACATAGAAGTGAGTTTCTCTGATCACTGGGGCTCCTCAGATTTCTCTGAACACTTGGAGCCTGCAAAAGTATTCCATTTAATGTATCAAGAACTAGCCCCTTACTTGGAGAGATACTATAGGCTAATAGGCATCCTCCTTAGGAGTTGTCCCAGACTAATTATAGTTAAATTTCAGTATAACTAGGCTGGCAACATGCTAACTCTGATATAGGAGAAAAAAAATTACAACCCAAAGGAGCTGCAAAATTAGCTACTGTGTAAGAACAGGATCCAAGGGAATATCCCTGATATTAATATCATCCCAAGTAACACCATGGTTATTAACTAACTCATTATCTTCCTTTTAGTGAGCCCCCTTGGCAGCTCCTCTGACCATGCTGATTTTTGCAGTTAAGCTGCACCACCTGTCCTCAATTGCTATTTTCAAGGGACTTGAAATACAAACTAAATAAGCAAGAATTCATTAATTTAGGGACACTTTTATGGAACACAAGATTTAACTCCCTGGCAAAGATGGTGGAGATTATGCAAACTAGCTGCTAGGGTAGCTCTTTAAAACCTGGAGAAAGTGAAGGCTCATATTGAGTAAGGTTGAAGTGTGTGAGTTATCTTGGCTGATGGTAGATAAAGGAATAAAAAGGCTCAGGGGCATGTTCATAAAATGATTATACACCATGAGGGTGGAGAACCCTGAAGCTGAGAGTCACAAATTTCTATAAATATCAGCAAGGTCAGAGAATGGTAAAGGGGACTTTACTGAGAGGGAGTTGATGAGTTAGTTAACAGGACATGACATTGCAAGGGCAAAACTGACAGAAAATGAAGATGTATTCAATATCTATAATCAGAAGAGCACAAGAATGGAGGGGCAGGAATGTAAAGTTGGTTTTTCCAATAAAAACTTCTGATCTCTTTCTCAGTTCCCAGATATGAACCAATTTTCAGATCTAGAAATCATTGACTTAAACGGGTGTGTACTAGAGGTGTGTTTCTCCAGCTCTTCCTTCAAAGGGCCTGTGGATATTTGCTCAGGCGATTGTTGTATACCATGTGAAGGAAAACAACCAAATATTTGAGGACTGTGGGATATAGTCATAATTACTATTTATGCCTAGAAACCTAAAGTGCAACCAAGGTCCCATACTTGAGTGTAAGTATGCAGAGGCCAGGTATTAAATGAACTATTAGCTAACCTTTCATGGTTATTCGATCTATTCCTGAGTGTTATAATTGGAACTGATACCTTACTGTGAGTAATCTCTATATGGGTCCTTTGCCTAGAAGTCAAGAATCTATAATAGAGGGAAAAGCCAAATGAAAACCTTTGAAATTGTTCACTTTCAGCCAAGAGAGTAAATAAAAATAACAATGCATGTCACGAGGGTGTGGGGGCAGAGATAGTAATAGTGAAGAATAGTGCAATCTTTGAAGTTCTAAAGGATTCAGACTCAGTGGGCCCAGTTATAATTCCATTCAATTCACCAGTATGTCCTCTGCCAAAATCTGATGGAACTTGGTGATCACTGCAACTCAAATGAACAGTAAACAAAATTGCAGTTGCCATGCTGGCCATATTTATAGTTGCTATAGATTAATAATGTCTCAGATGCATGAACTATATCTGTTGATTTGGCAAATAACATGTATTTTTATCCTAGTCAATAAAGAAAATCCAAGTCAGCTCATATCTACCTGGATTATATAATAATATTTATTTACAATTTTGCCCCAGGCCTATGTTAAGCCTCCTTTCCTCTGTCATGATATAATCCAAAGTGCTCTAGGCAGTCTGGAAATCCCATGGAATATCACATTGATCCATTATATCAATAGCATCATGTTGATCAAGCCAGATAAACATGAGGTTTCTAGTCTGCTGGAGGCTTTGTTAAACTACATGCACTTCAGAGAGTGGCAGATAAACCTTTTGAAGATTTAAAGATCTGCAACTTCTGTAAAATGTTTAAGGGTCCATTTAGACAGAACATAACAAAAAATTTCTCTCCAAATTAAAACTTTGCTACATTTTACATCGCCTGCTGCAAAGGAGCTATAGTGCATAATAAGACTCTTTACATTTTGCAGATAATATATTTTACAACCAATAATACTGCAACTGCCCCTATTCTCTGTGACTTGGAAGTCTGCCTGGCATCAGTGTAGTCAATAACAAGAAAGGGTTCTACTCTAAGTTAGAGGTACAATGCAAATAGCTTTCCACTCTTGGGCTACATGATTCATAGACCTTATATTGTTAGAGGCATTGTTGTTGGGAAATGATCCAGTGTGAAATGTATGGCCAGACCCAGTGGAAGAACCATAATATAGGTAAGTAGAGCTCTGGAACAGGCCATTTCATGTATAGTAGAGTACTGTACCTTTCAAGAAACAGCTCATAGTATGTTAGTGGTCTCTGCTAGAAACAAATGCTTGACTCTGGGTTACTAAGTGCCCATTCATTTGGAACTGCTCATCATGAGTTGGGTTCTATTGGACCTACCAAATCATAAAGACAGATTATCTCAGCACTGGTACACCAAAAGACGTAAATAGTACATACAGTATCAAGCCCAAAAGACTACAGGACATGAATATAAACAAGTAGTCCACATTTCCATGAAAATCCAATGACATAAAAAAGGGTCCTTAGCTCACACACATAGCCACAAAGAAAGATGTGGTTTCCATTTAACTACCTGAATGAAGAAGAAAAATCTTGAGCTATACTTACGAATTTGTCAGGTCAGTAGGTACAAGTAAGCTGCAAAATGGATGGTAGCTATATTATAGTGACAAGGTTTGACTTGAGAGATAATACTGATGTAAAATTTAACAGTAAACAGAGTTTCAAGAAATTCAGTGATCATCCACTTCTGTGGAAGGTAAAATGGTATGAAAATGTATACAGATTTCTGGGCAGTGGCTAGTCTTATGGACAGATTCTGGAATAAAAATGACTAGAAGATCTGAGAAGAGGTCTAGAATCATGTTAATGGACATATGGAATTGGACAAGAAGTAAGTGCATTTTTGTATTATATGTTAACGACCACTAGAACACATCCACAATGAAAGGCATACGGAAAAACCAAGAATATAAAATGAATTGGATAATTGGTATTGACTAGCCTTTGTCATTATCCATAATAGAATGATGGGCACATTAAATGGAATGGCCACAGTGGCAGAAATAGAGCCTATATTTGGGCCCAAAAGCATAGACTCCCACTTACCGAGGTCAATCTAGCTATTGCCTCATGTGAATGTTTATTCTGGCAGTAGTGCTGATCATTACTGGTTCTTTGGTATGATACTATTCCTTAAGGAGAATAACCAGCCATTTGATTGCAAGTTGATATCTTTGGGCCTCTCCTCCACTGGAAGAGCCAGGGGCTTATCCTTATAGGGACAATAAATTTTCTGGGTATGGGATTCCTTTCCTTCTCTGCAGAGCCTCATTTAGCAACACTGAATGGGGCCTTACCAAGTATCTGACCCACTGCCTTAGAATCTCATTGAATTTAGCAACCAAGTAAGGGACACACTTCACAATAATGGAGGTGCCGAGTGGGAACATGACCTTGTGATCTAATAGTTGTATCACATGACACACTATCAAGAAACAATCAGTCTGATAAATCAGTATAATGGCTTACTGGAGATAGAGCTAAGTGCTAGGGAGAGATTATACTCAAGTACTGAAGAAAATACTCACAAAAGAGAGGTTACTATCTAGGATACACTATATATGTACACTAAACAGAGCCTTAGTGTGCATGCCCAAAAGAAGGATACACAGTTCTGGTAACCAAAATGTGAAGATAGAATTGCCCCACTTACCATTCCTACCTATGACCTACTGCTGAAGAACTCTGGGCTCTTGTCCCTGAAACTTTGGGCTCTGAATTGTTAGGAGGCTTGGTTTTCATAAAGGCCACACTCTCGCCAGGGGACATAGCAAGGTTCCCACTGAAATTTATTTTACAGCTGCCATCTGGACACTTCAAATTCTTTGAATCCAGAGACCAGAAAGTAAGAAAAAGAGTCACTATGTTGGCAGGAATAATTTACTGTAATCAGCAGGAGGAGCCTGCTGTTTTGACACAATGGAGGCCAGAAAGAACCCCAGTGATTCACCTGTGTACTATTTGATTCTCTCTTGCCTAATTGTTGCAATAGGTAGACGAATGTAGCATATTATCTAAGACTCAGAGAAATCATGAATAAACATTTGGGTCATATTATAAGGAAAGTAACCAAGATCTACAAAGGTGACAGCTCTGAGTAGGGTGATTTAGAATAAACAGTGGAGAAGAAAGTGGGTGATTAACAGCAGTGGCCCAAAGACTAGCTCTAGTAGCATGCGGTATAATTCATCCAAGCAATTTCTCTCTTCTAAGTTCCTCCTCAGAAGAAGCTCACCAGAAACCTGAAGAAATCAGTCACCAAAACAGAGTACAGAATGGACTGATACGGTTCAAGGGGTAGGCTACAGAGGCTATTGAGGTGTGCCGCTCAGATTTTTCGAGTGAGAAACTGTTTTGAGAACTACAGATAACAGCCTCCAACTTTAATTCTTTCTGAATTCATTAGAACATTGAGGACACTTTCTTTCTGGGCTCATCCAAGCCAACAATGTCTGAGCATGGCAGAGGTACTAGAGGTACTATAATTTTCGTGTGAAGTGTTTTCTACTATCCATTCACCCTTTCTTCCCCTTCTTCTTTCACAGCTATCAGATAGGTACTGAAAGCTTTCCTTGCCAATCCCTGATTCTTCTCCCCTTCAACTTTCCTAAGCATTGCCATTAATAAATCCTGTTCATGTTCAATTCTTTCTATGCTTCTGCTTCCTAGAGGACCCAACATGGCACACTAATTCTACAAATCTACTAACTTTTGCACCTATAGGAGATTAAATAAGATCATTTGTGCAAAAAGCACTATAGTTTAATTATAGCTAATCCATTTAAAGTTATGTTTGTTGAGTACCTACTATGTGACATGTATCTATCTATATCTATCTATCTATATCTATCTAATCTATATCTATCTAATCTATATCTATATCTAATCTATATCTATATCCATATCTATATCTATGATGTCTATCTTATATCACTGACCATTGTCTCATATATACACACATAAGTAAATGAGATGTGATTCCTATCTTCAAGAAACATAGAGACTATCTGAAGAGACAAATGTGCAAAATAACTATAATCTCATTCATGCAGTGATAAACTCATGTCTTAACGTACCTACTATGTGACATGTATCTATCTATATCTATCATTCATGCAGTGATAAACTCATGTCTTAACAGAAATATATCAAAGTGCTTTGGGAGGAGAGAAGTTTAAAACACTTGTAACTGATAACCTCTGGGAGGATTTTCTAGTGAAAGCTTCTAATCCTGAACCATTTGTGATACATTGTATTTTCCAAAAATGGCCATAAGAGCATTTTTAGTCTCACACAATCTTTCAGAAGCTTGCCACTCTATCAAGAGATAGAGTGTATTTTGCCTCCCTTGAATCTGTTAAGGTCTTTGAAACTGCCATGGTGAATAGAATGCAGTGTAACTTTGTAATTTTAGGTCATAAAAGGCAACGCATTTTTCATCTCAGGATAGATGAACCAATATGTAATAAATCCTGCTACCTTAAAGATTTCATGTTGGAGAGACACAAATAGAGACTACACAAGGATAGAGAGAAATGCTCAAGGAGGCTGTGTTGTTTGAGGCTTCCCAGGCCAGGCCCCAGACATGTGAATGAGCAAGCCATCACATGATCAGCAAGTAGTCTTCCTGGTGCCCCAGGGGCAGCAGCCACTAGTTTTCCTTTTCAAGGACCTTCCAAATTGCAGAATAATGACTAAAACAAATGTCATTTTAATCCATTCATATTTGATGTATTTTTATAGCTTCAATTACAAATAAATATCAACAGTTTTTTAAATGATTGATAAGTAGAGGTATGTGTTTGTGAGTGTGCATATATTATCTGTTCATCATTTGTTCATTAAGAAGATTTTCATACATTAATTGTATGAAGTCTTTATTTCTAAAATATAATATTGGTATTATTCAAGATTTTTAGTTTCAAATGAAAAAAAAACTTTCTGGAACTGAAGCTAAAATGGAATTTACCAATCCATAGAAACAGAATGGTTAGGGATTTAAAAGGTCAAGATGGAGCTAAATTCAAATGCTCAAACGATGTTTTAAGAATCTCCCATTCTATCTTTAAGCTCTAGTCTTCTTTTTATTTCACCATTTTCAACCAGACTCTATTTTTGTGGTACTAAAGATGACCCTAGACAGCTCCGAATTCCATAATCCACACAGTTATTTACACTATCAAACTCATACTATTTCTTAGAAAATAGTTCTAGCACAGTTCCTGACGATGATTCACTGGCTTTACTGGAGAACTATGTTCATCTATAAATGGATATGTATGGTCTTGGAAATGAATTAGTCTCATGCCCTGTCTCCTAGGTTTGCATCACTGGGTAAGTCTCATCAACAAAGGCAGATTCACTGAAGAATTTTTTTAAGTCATTTATTACAAATGTCTGTTTTATTGTTGGCCTTTTTATTCTAGACATTTCATTTTTTTATGAATAGTTCCCCATTGTCATGCAATCAAAAGTATTGGTCTTTCCTTATTTTTCTTTTCTTCAATAATTTCTAATGCCTCCACTCCATATGCTTAATAATTTATTTTCTTTTAATTTTATAGTTTTTTATATGTATTATATTCTAATTACATTAAATTTGAGATTATGTGATCTGAGCATCTAAATTGATTTATTTCTCCAAATGCCAGCATTTTATCTGAACATCATTTATTAGATAATCCTTCCTTCCTCTGTTAATTTGTAAATTGCCTTGTCATAAATTAAGTTTATATGCATACTATATATACTAAGGATTACTTGGGGCTATGAATTATGTTGAGTTGTTGGCTGTATTTTTATCAGTAGCATATTTCCATGATTTCTTTATCTTCTCATTGTAATTTATTATTTAAGAGTATCCCTGATTCTTCAAATTTAAATGACCTATCTTTGTGTCATGCCATAGCCAATTGCTCATATCAACCCTCAGAAATATATTTGCTGTAATGAATTGTATCAGACTTCTTCTGGAATGAATTACACTCACTTTGTAACAGTTTTATTATAGTAAAACAGGTGCACTGTAAATTTTACATGCAAAAAAGGTAAAATTTGGCAAATATTGACATACATGTATTTCTGTGAAATATAACCTCAATAAAGATAATAAACATATTCATAACCCCCAAAAGTTTCCTCATGCACCATTTCAATCTTTCCTTTCAACACTTTTCCACATTTCTCCTCATATATGCAGCAGTCTGTTTTCTCTTAATGTATATTAGCTTGCATTTATAAGATTTTATATAAATAGAATCCTATAATATATATTTATTTTCACCTGGATTATTTCACTCAGCATAATTATTTTGAAGTTCAGTAATGTTGCATTAATAGCCCATTTCTTTATATTGCCAAATAGTATTCATTTGTCAGATCTCCCTCAATTTGTTTACCCATTCACCTATTTTTGGACATTTGGGTTGTTTCCAGGTTGAAACTATTACAGAAAAAGCGGCTTCTATAAACATCTGTAAAAAGAGTCTTTGTGTAGATATAAGTTTTTATTTCTTTATGATAAATAGAATGGCTTGGTCTTATAGTAGATGTGTGATTATTATTATTATTATTATTATTATTATTTAGTGTCTAGTTGTTTTTTAATCTTAGATTGAAAACGAAGAGTCAGTGTTACGCTAGAGTACTTTCATACAAATAATCAGCCATTATGAGTCAGATGAGCAAGAAAAAATTATGCAAACAAAATAATACCATGGGGGTCATAGAATTTGGAGCAAGAATGGTTCTTTGGGATCACAGATCCCCAAACCACCATTTTACAAAGTGAAAAAGAAATAAAACCTCAAT